>NC_139037.1:24088406-24493001 GCF_964662115.1 Mustela nivalis | reverse complement strand
AGTTAAGTTTCAATTTATCTAAGAGTCTGTCAGGATGACAGAAACTCATTTAGAATCCATGAAGATGGCTGACAGAAAGTGCATTAAGAATTAGATTTTGTATCAAAGAATGAAAGCTTTAAATCACTACAGTCAAGTCAGTAGGACAAGATTGATACCAGATGCTATTTTGTTCCTGTTATTAAGGAAGTATTCCAGCCTTGAAGAGACCTTGTCACTACATAGCTTCTGTCTATGTAAATAAGGATGAAGTGAATATATCTGTTGTCAATGATAAAAACCATTCATTGCCTTAAAGCAACAGGCTTGGTTGTATAAGAAGGACCCTGAAAGCTGGAAGACCCCTAGAGGTCATATATGCCTTATTTCTTCGTTGTTTATGTGGGAGAACTGAAACCCCATGGGAGAAGGTTAGCAGCTGTATTGTGGATACATGGACTCTTTAGATCACATCGTCTGAAGTAAGGGCTCAATCTACTGTGTAGACAGGTCACTTTGGGAGAAACATTGGGGCTCTACCACCATTGTAGAGGCCATTCAATTTCTGTGTGTTTTAGTCGTCTTAGCATTCATTCCAGTTTCCTTCAGCATCTCCCTTCATTCTTTGGAAACTACTTCTTCCCATTGAAGGTGTTCCTTTTTTTTAAAATTTAAATTCAGTTAATTAACATATATATGTATATACATATACATACGTGTGTGTGTGTGTGTGTGTGTGTATAAATTTCAGAGGTAGAGTTTAGTGGTTCATCAGTTACATGTAACACCACCCAGTGCTCATTCCATCAAGTGCCGTCCTCAATACTCGTCACCCGGTTACCCCATCCCCCCACCTACCCCCCCTCCAGCAACCCTCAGTTTGTTCCTATGATTAAGAGTTTCTTATGGTTTTTCTCCCTCTCTGATTTTGTCTTATTTTATTTTTCCCTCCCTTCCTTATGATCCAGTGTTTTGTTTCTTAAATTCCATTTATGAGTAAAATCACATGGTACTTGTCTTTCACTGATTGGCTTATTTCACTTAGCATAATACCTTCCAGTTCCATCCACGTCACATTGGTGCAACTGATAAGATTTTATTACTTAGCCCACTGGACATGTTCTTGATGGAACATTCCATTCAGTTATTCCGCCTTCCTCAGCCACACAGTAGGAGTTCTTGACACAGACTGAGTCAACCAATGTCTCCCTACTGCGCACTAAACTCCTGAGAAAAGCAACACAAATACAGAAAAGATTTAGAGCTGACTTACTCTGGTTGAGTGTTCCTGGAGACGCTATTTGTCTTATTTGCCCAAACCTCCAGAAGTCCTCTGGAGTTTCTCCTTCCAGTGTCGGGTTTTCTGTGTTCTCCTTCATATTTATGAGCTACTCTATCACCTTTCACTAACATCCATTTTTAACTTGATTTCAGTATTCTCTGTTGCTCACAACCAATACCCCTCCCCCACCAGCCCCCCCCCCCCCCGCTGCCGGAACAACAACAATGAACCCTCTGAAATATTTCTATGTACAAAATGGGGACGATTATACTTTACTCACAAAGCTAGTATCATAGTTTTTCATAAAATAATGTGTATTAAAATTACTGGTTTAGAGAATAAAACTTAAAATGACTCCAGTAAGTATTATTTTCTTGGTTTTAAGATCTTTCCTGTATAATCTCATTTTTACTCCTGGCTTCTTTTAAGATGCTTGAGGGGATCCACGGCTCAATCTCTTTTAAGAAGCTCTGTGTGCAGGGATCCTTTCGATCCTTTTGAGCACTAGCTAATGGTTATTGAGGCTCGTCCTTGGCTTTCTCTTCAGGGCACACTTCCTAACAGGGCCCAATTTCCTAAGTTCTAGCCTTCTTTGCAACCCGTATGGGCTAAGGATTTCCTGGACCATTAAGACTTGGTTTCTTGTTAAATTTTTTTTCCCCTCAATTTATCTCTTTTGTGTTTGACAATCAGCACCAACAACAGAAAAAACTTTATCACACTGCTTGGAATTCTCAACTAAAAACCCTGATTCGTTGTGGAGGAGTTCCTGGTTCCATGTAATTGTGGACAGAGTTAGGCAGGGCTTCCTGGCACTATGTAACAGGGATACCCTTTCCTCTAGTTCTCAAAATCATGTTCCTCATTTCCTCCTGAGCCCTCAGCAGCAGTGCTTTTAGCATTCATATTTCTACCAACATTCTGTTTATGACAATATATGTATTCTCTAAGATAATAGAGACTTTCTCATTCACTTCACTTCCTTCTGAGCTCTCACCAGCAAAGCCTTTTATGCTTGTATTTCTATCTACAGTCTTTGAATGCCATCAGCTTTTTCCATCCTGCACCTTAAAATTCTCTAAGTATTGACTTACGACCCAATTCCAAAGACACTTCTACCTTGTTAGGTATTTTTTTTTTTTTTTTGGAACAGCACCCCATTCTTAAGAACCAAAATCCCTATTAGTTTTCTCTGAATGCTGTTACAAATTACGGCAAACCTGATGGCTTTAAACAACAGAAAATTATTATCTGATAATTCTGGAAGCCAGAAGTCTGAAATCAGTGTAACTGGGCTGACAGATGGATGCCAGGAGGTTTCAACTCTTTCTGGAAGTTCTAACAGGGAATCTGTTTCTTGGCTTCCTAGCTTCCAGTGGCAGTTGGTTTTGGGGCTTGTGGCTGCATTCTCCTTTTCTCTTGTGTCATATCTCCCTGCCTTTCTCTTACAAAGGTACAGGTAATTTCTCTGAAAGCCCATCGGGATTATCCAGGTTCATCTTCCCATTTCATGATCCTTAGTTTAGTTATATCTGCGAAGTCCTCTTGTGTCATAAAAAGTAACATCCACCGATTCCACACATTAGAACATGGACATTTTGTGGGGAGCAACTATTCAGCCTGTCACTTGCTTGCTCCAGCCTTGGTTCTGTCTATTCCAATCCCACACAAAGTTATTTCTGTAACTGGTCCTCAGCCAACACTTGGGAACCTCTCACATTAGGTAACTTAAAAAATTTCATGCAAGAACCACTCTGGAAAACAGCATGGAGGTACCTCAAAATGTTGAAAATAGAACTACCCTATGACCCAGCAATTGCACTACTGGGTATTTACGCTAAAGATACAAACATAGTGACCCTAAGGGGCACGTGCACCCGAATGTTTATAGGAGCAATGTCTACAATAGACGAACTATGGAAAGAACCTAGATGTCCATCAAGAGATGAATGGATCAAGAAGATGTGGTATATAAAAGAAGACAGTAAAAAAAAAAAAAAAAAAAAAAAAGATGTGTTATATATATATACAATGGAATACTATGCAGCCATCAAAAGAAATGAAATCTTGCCATTTGCGACAACATGGATGGAACTAGAGGATATCATGCTTAGCAAAATAAGTCAATCTGAGAAAGGCAACTATCATATGATCTCCCTGATATGAGGAAGTGGAGATGCAACATGGGGGGTTAGGGGGTAGGAGAAGAATAAATGAAACAAGATGGGATTGGGAGGGAGACAAACCATAAGTGACTCTTAATCTCACAAAACAAACTGAGGGTTGCTGGGGGGAGGGGGGTTGGGGGAAGGGGGGTGGGGTTATGGACATTGGGGAGGGTATGTGCTATGGTGAGTGCTGTGAAGTGTGTAAACCTGGTGATTCACAGACCATACCCCTGGGGATAAAAATATATTATATGTTTATAAAAAATAAAAAATTTAAAAAAAAGAATTTCATGCAGGAGAATACAAGACATTTGGAGTCTGACTTTTATTACTTTTATCAAAATAACTTCATAAGGAACCAGGTGGTTATCACACACCCACATACACACATGCATGCACATACATGTGTGAGCACACACATGGAGACACACATGTACCTGCCTCAATTAGCATACAGTGAATCCTCCTTGTTCTTAAAATTTTAAATTTTACAAAGATCATTTGAGGACATGAATTAATCGATAGTAACACTGGCAAGAGTTTTTTGACACGGCTTCTGTTTGAAGATGATAATATTTTATTTAATTCGAGATTGATGGAACCGATCTATGCAGCGGAAATTATGAAGAATTTTACCATTTTTGTACACTTGAACATTATCATATTCAAACATAATGAAGGGATGAATTCAAATATCTTTCCAATTTCTTTCTAAGTAATTGATGTGAATTTTTAGCCAGCGTCAGCTACCAGGTTGTTTTTCTACTTTAATCTGACTTTGTCTTCATTTCTTCCACTACAGAATTTGAATGTCTTCTGCATTTCTTGTCTCACAGTTTTCAATAGAAGGTGTATTTGTTTCCTATTGCTGCTATATCAAAGTACGACAAACACAATAGCCTCGAGTAACACTTATTCATTCTCGATGGGTCTGAAGTTCAGGGACTTAAAATGGGTTAACAAGGTTGTTTTGGCTCTGAAGACTCAGGGGGAGGATCCATTTCTCTGTCTTTTCTGGTGGACAGAGGGTGCCTGCATTCCTTGGCCAGGACCCCACATTCCTCCCTGCTGCATAGCGTCATCCAATGTCTCTCTCTCTGGCTCTAATTCCACTGCTTTTTCTGACTCTGACCTTCCTAGCTCCCTTTTATAAACATTCTGTGATTATATTGGGCCCATGAAGATAAACCAACATAATCTCCGTATCTCAAGATCCTTTACTTAATGAGATCTGAAAAGTTCTTTTACCACGTAAATTAATATATTCCCAGTATCTAGGGATTATGATGATGACATATTGGGGGGACTACTATTCAGCGTACCATGTGAGGCTTAGCAAATTTTAAAACCCATGTCTTTATTATTTTTTGCACAAAATATCATTGTCTGCTAGCATATAGGGTCAAAATCACATTTAAATATATGTGGGAGGTATATTTTAATTTAGTGTGAAGAGCAACTTTCCCATGGAAACTGAGGCAGAGATGGAATCCTTCATTGAGCAGAAGCACAGATTCCATGATGCTCCTCATCTACTTTAATGCAAGAAGTTTCTGACCTGTGTTCCACTACTGCATGGTCAGTATTGTGTGGGCTATCCACAGCCTTTCGGGGAGAGGCAGTTGAAAGAGAAGGAGGAGAGTTATTTAGAGCAGAGGTACTCTCTTGCCAAGTTAAGGAGACAGGAGGAATGAACACAAAGAGCAGGACCAGGAGGGATTGACCCATCGATGATCTTCAGCTAGAGGGGAGAACGCACTCCATTTAATTAGAGGTGGGATGAACGTGGTGCAGAGTTTGGAAGAGGAAGTTTCATACCGTGCCATTCCTTTAGCAAGCTGGTGACATTGGTCAACTCTTTTTACCTCTCTGGAGCACAAGGAGCTCAGCCGGTTGACCTCCAAACTCTTTGTCAGTCTTGACCCTGAAGGATTCGCCTTGAAATCTACCGATGTTGCCTCTCTAGCTTAATCTTTTGCAGTAATGGAAATATTAGTTGCAAGTACTGGGGGAAGAATGCATTTTAACAACTAACAGAATTGCTAACTTCTGAGGAAGTGGTGGAGAAGTATTCATCAAAGGCATCTTGCTTATAGCAATAAGAAATGTCAGCAGAGGAAAGAAAGTGAATTAAACAGTTAAGTACTTTGTAATCTGAGGCTGAAAGATGCTGTCTGAGTGGAGACTATTCATATTAGGGGAAAGTTCTACTTTTCTAAATCCCGTCAGACAACATTACATGTTCGACACAGATTTTTACTGCTTACATGACTATATTTAATGGAAAATACCCAATTACTGAAAACCGCCGAGTGATTTGGGACTTACTAAAATGTATTCTTTGGTGACGATGAGAAATAGAAAACCAGTGCCTTAAACTGTGGGTTAAAATCACTTTATTATTCTCAAGGTTCTAGAGTTTCATTGCACAGCATTTTATGTAATAATTTGTTTGTTTCATTCATTCATTTTTATTTAATCAATCAGCAAAGTATTCATTGAGTAAATATGCTCTAGGCTACACTATTAAACAAGTTACAAAGATGAATTAGACATAAACCTTACACATCAGGAGAGTACTGTCTATCTGGGAGAAATAAGGCATGTTCTTAGAATAATAGTTAAACTTCTGGGGAGACAGGGTTAGGAAAAGAACAAAAAGGGGTTTCTGGTAATGCTATTTCCTGATCTGGTTACTGCTTACAAGGGTATGTTTCCTTGGTGAAAAATCAACAAGCTGTATACTTACTATATTTTTTTAATTTCCTGGAAGTATATTTCTTCATTAAAAATTTCCATCATAGTGTGCTCAAACAAAATACAATGTTTCCATCATAGTGTGCTCAAATATCAATTATGCTCAATTCACAAATCTCAGAAGCTCCAAAGTGGGAGCAATCACTTTTGTCTGCCAGGAATGGGGGGGTGTGATTTCAGGGTCATTTGTACTAGAGCCTCAAGATGAACTGGGTTATAGACATACTTAAATAAGTCAAGAACTTCCATTAGAATACCCCGGAATGTACCACCTACTCAGGAAAGCATCATGATACAGGACGTAGAACTATCTCAGTTCGAATACCAGCTCTGTGGTTTAATATCTGTTTAGCTTTTGTAAACTACTTAAACTCTTTGAAGTGGTTTCCTCCTCTACCCAAGTCCCTACTTCACAGGATTATTGGGAAGGCTAACTGAAGTAAGATATACCGTGTCCTCATCATAGAGATAATGCATTAGAAAAACTCAAGAACAGTTGTGATGATGGTGTAACATAATGATATCTGCCTGAGCTCAGAGATGCGGCATGTTTAGCACCAAATGCCAGTTTGCCCTAAAGTGACTTAACTCATTTAGTTATATCAGTTTTAAGCACACCAGATTATCTATTAGAACCAATGAACTTTGTAGGTATTGAAATGGGAAAAAATGAGATTATATGTTCATTTTTTTCAATTTTTATCTTATTTCTCATAATCATTAATATTATCTTATAGGCTCTATTCTCTTTTTTTAATCTGGTACTAAATTTCTGAACTTCATTTTAATTAAATAATGGGGGTAGTAATTACAGTGACTGCTAGTTCTCCAGGTCCTTTGAAATTTAAAATATTACCAAAGAATCCTATACAGATCTTGCTATAAAATTTTATCCAATATCTCTAGTCCAGGATGAATCATTTTTTTTAAACTATGACAAAAGACTAATTAAAAAAAATTGGAATCCAGTGAGGATGAATTATCAAGACACATTTCACAAAGGACCTTCAACCACAATTGGATTATAGCGGTCAGAAGTACCAGATGTGTTATTCTTGATTTGTGTAGAAGTCAACATAAGGGAAACTCTAGTTCATCTGTTTGGTCTTCCATTCACCAGTGCTATTCACTGGATGGTATTGTCTGTGTTTGTGGCTCATCAAGCACTAGAGGTAACATGTGCAGGCTTTGGATACTTTTCCATATCTCTCCAGACAATTACCTGCTCCCTGGAAGCATGCTCATCTTCTTGCCATTTTGAGATCTTCTCACATCTCTCTGGAGTTGTCTCTACTTAGGATGCCATTTCTATCTTTCCACTGAGCCTCCTCCCTGCAGGTCTCCTTTCCCTGCTACCCAGACACATGCAGACACACACATTCTACTTTGTACTTCCACACTGTGCATGCATGCTTCAGTTTTTGATTGCGCTTATCCATCACTCTTGGAGCCTAGATCCGTTGTCCACTTTTTCCTACCTGCCCTTGTGCCCAGGATTCCAAGAGCTCTCCCCACTTTCACCACTCTTACCTGATGGCAAGTACTTGGGCTAAGTCTGTGGGAGGTACCCAAGGGAAATCTCAAGATAGGAGAGGAGAGGAACCAATGGGAGAGGAAGTTGTTCTTTCCTGTTCTCTATTTGTTTAAGCATAGATGTGCCCATCCTTGACCCTTTCCAGTTGGTCTCTCCTTCATGGCTCTAGTCCATACTGTGCTCCGGTGACTGTATTTCCTCTTCTTGCTCTTTTTGTCTCAGGATGAGAATGTATTTCTACTGTGGCTTATGCCTCAGCTCTCCTTAACCCCATTCACACATGTATATTTCATCACTTTCTATGTGGTTTCTCTTCCTATATGGTTTTTCTATATGGTTTTGGTTCCCTGCTGAGAACCTGAATAATACAGGATGTAACTGTTAACAACTTTTCAAATCAAATTATCATTATCTTTTAGAACATTTTTTCCACACAGAGATCTTCTGAAAGTCAAGGATTTCTTTTTTTTTTTTTTTAAGATTTTGTTTATTTATTTGACAGATCAGTAGGCAGTAGGCAGAGAGGCAGGCAGAGAGAGAGGAGAGAGAGGAGGAAGCAGGGTCCCTGCTGAGCAGAGAGCCTGATGTGGGGCTCGATCCAAGGACCCTGAGACCATGACCTGAGCCGAAGGCAGAGGCTTAACCCACTGAGCCACCCAGGTGCCCCTGAAAGTCAAGGATTTCTATTCCTCTTTGTACAGAATAGTGCCTAGCATGTGATAGGTTAAGTAAATATTTTCTAAAAAACACAAATAAGTATTATTTATGTATGTGCATGTATGCTTTTCAACAAATAGAACACTTGAAGAGCTTAAAGTCAACTCTGTGATGTAAAATAGCTTAGGATAAACAGTGAGTGATAAATGCTAGGTGAAAGATTCAGTATTAAAAGAAAAAAAATAAAGTCATCATGAGACATTTTAGAAGTGTTCATAGTGAATCTTGAAGGGTCTTTTTTTGGGTGTATTTGGTGACCTTGAGAGAGGTTGAGGTTTGTTGCTTTAGCTTGTCCAGCATCCTTTATCCCTTTCTGTAATAATAGCACATGTGGCCTTCTAAGTCCACATATTTTGTGTGTGAGCAAACACTCATCCATCTCTGGCTTCACAGATAGACATAAAACTAACTGCTGCTGAGTCTTACCTTCATATTCCCAGCCACAGTAATAGGTTCAGAAATAGGCACAAGGGGCACCTGGGTGGCTCAGTGGGTTAAAGCCTCTGCCTTCAGCTCAGGTCATGATCTCAGGGTCCTGGGATCGAGCCCTGCATCGGGCTCTCTGCTCGGCCAGAAGCCTGCTTCTCTTCCTCTCTCTCTCTCTCTCTCTGCCTGCCTCTCTGCCTACTTGTGATCTCTGGCTGTCAAATAAATAAATAAAATATTAAAAAAAGAAAGAAAGAAATAGGCACAAGATCCCACTTGGACGATTACATTTCCAGCTGTGCTCCTTTGATTCCCTCAGCCACAGCCTTCTCTTTTCTCCCTTTTTGGAGGAGCACTGCCATTGTACAGGTCATCACTCCACTCTGAGGTTCTGATAAAACACCAAAGTATGGGGCATGAGGTCTGGGTTTCTGAGAGGAATGCTGCCTACTAGAAAATGAGAAATAGGCAGAGTCCATTTCCTCTCTTTTTCTCGTTAAGAGTCTCAGACAAGGAAGGGCCACGTGCCCAGTGAATATGTCACCTGGGACTACTTCCCTGAAGTTCTCTTCAGAGAGCGGGTAGTATATTAAAGCCTTCTATTGCCGTGTAGCACATTTTTATTTACCTCATTGTTATTGTCCCCTTACCTTTACTGCCTTGGTTTGAACCTCTCAAAAAAAGTGTTAGTACTTTAATCCTTGCTTCTGTCTCTGGTTTGTGGGAAAATCAGTCTAAATCAGAGCCTTATTTGACACATTGGTTGGAAGTTTTCAGAAAGAACTTTTTCTTGCTAGTTTGTTAAAATCTGTAGAATGCAGACCTGGTGCTATCTTGAAAAGAGAGTTTGAGATTAAAGTCAACAGGAAAAACACAGAGATAAAAAATGGTGACAGATCCCTGAGGATATTATTCAAGGACTTGGATGGAGCTTTGATTAATGGAAGCTTTATTATTGGATTTTTCAGTTACACGAGCCAAGAAATGGCCATTTTTAATGTTTTGTATGAGTTCACTTTTCTCTTTTGCTGTAATCCCAAAATCCTGTGTATTTATTTAATTTTAAGAGCTAAAGAAAAGTCAGCATAATCCAGATCAAACTAACATTTGTAAAATTCATGTAGCTCTGAGTTGAGAAACATTGAGAGATCAGATTCAAAAGGCTGACTAAAACCAAAAGTTGGATTGTGCTGGATATCAAGTTAAAAAAAAAATAAATAAACAAACCAAAAAAACATTCAGCATGCTTTCTTTTAGAAAGTAGGGATACAAGGAAGGTATTTGACCTAATAGGAGAGCAGATTGAAAAGATGCCTTTAAGAGAAAGGAAATCAGAAATCTGTATTAATTTGCCATCACTGACATAACACATGATCACAAATTATGTGGCTTCAGATAAAAAAATTTATTATCTTACAGTTGTGAAAGTCAGAAGCTCAAAATCAGCCTTATGGGGCTAAAGTCAGAATATCAGTTAAGGCTGCTTCCTTATGGAGGCTTTAGGTGAAAATCACTTCCTTGCCGTTTCTAGTTTGCAGAGGCTGTCCACACTGCTTGGCTTATAGACCCCCTTTATCTTCAAAGACTGTGCTGTCTGGTCACATCTTTATATCTATAATTCTGACTGACCATTCTACCTCTCTCCTCTCTTTTTAAAGGATCCTTGGTATAACACTGAACCCACCCAGATAATCTTGAATAACCTCCCCATTTTAAAATTAGCTGATTTGAAACTTTAATTCCATCTGCCACCGTGATTACCCTTTGCTATATGATATAACATATTCACAAATTCCAGAAATTAGAGCTGGGACATCTTTGGAAGGTCATTATCCTACGTGCTGGTGTTAAGAAAAAGAATCCGTCGAATATTGTTGTATTCTGCTTCATCCCAGGCCTTATTTTTCAGGGAATGAAAAAATAAACTGACATGTTCCACCAAAATGATTTTGGCAGAAAAGAATTCTGGGAGCTTTAAAATTTGTTTTGACAGAGAGAAATGTTAGTGGGCTAGCTCATCTATTTTGAAAGTTGATGTCAGAAATGTAACTTGTATTTAATTATTTGTATAGGTGATAATAAGTCTTAAAAGGTACTTTTGCATCTGCAAAGTCCCTTTTGCCATGAAAAATAGTATATTTGTAGGTTTGGAGGATTAAGGCATGATGTTATTAGGCAGCTATTATTCTGCCTATCACAGAATCTCATATTTTACTATTAATAGAATGTTTGGGTCCTTCATTTACAAACATCAGTGACATACTGAGAATTTTGGCAACATGTGTGATAGGTCAAATTTTGGTTCTCCCCATATGGAAACTTAATGGAGCTAATAATAGTTGCTCGACATTTGCTCAGTTCAGGATGGGGCCGTGCAAAAGCAAAGGACGCAACAAAATAAAAGAACAGCAACAAAGTGACAGGTAGGAATTATTTTAATTATCCCCATTTTGTAGAAAAGGAATATAGATGAAGGTAGATATTAGATGAGTTTCCTGTGTTGATTTCTGTAGTAGCTGTGCATCAGGGATTTGAGATTAAATTTGGTTTGAAATCTAGTAAACTTTAAAGAGTACATAATTTTAATTCCTACCATTTAAGAGTAAGGAGTTAAGTATAGTCAGCAGAGCTCAAATAATATCTAAATTAGGCATAGCCTTTTTCATGATATAGTTTTTATATGTTCAAGTTCAATATATGTTTAATTTATAGTAAAAATTTACAATGTAAGTCAAAAGATTACAAATGCAATTGACATGCATTATATGAGTGCATTTCAGGGATTTTTGCATGGATGAGGCAAACATTGATCTACTCAGATATTAAAGTATTTAATAATAGCTTTATTTTGAGCCTTCTGTTTGATATCTCTAAAAATTAAAGATTACAATCTTTCACAGACACTAAATATTACCAAAAATTAATTGTTACAAGTTTATCAAAGATCATTTTACTAAATTATTTTAGAATCCATGATAAGTCTTAATAGGAATTTGAAAATTAACATTTTGTTCAAACTCTATTAAATACAGACCTATTTATACTTGGATGTGGCAAACTACATTCATTCCATGCAAAAGACTGAGAATTGTTTCAAAGAGAGCATACAGAGTATCAACATTTTTCCCTGAGGATAGTCTTTTAAAAAATCTATCTTGCAATTGCTGTTTGCCATGATCAGTCAATATTCAGTCTTTGAAAAAGGAACATTAGCTTGTTGAACCATAATTCAAAATAACTTACAATTTAATCTTATTTTAAAAACACTCTAGTTAATTGTAATTAATGTTTGACAGTTTGAAAGACATCTGTTATATTAACATAATGATTTTCTTGCACATGAAATTCTGCACATTAAAAACTCAGCAGAGTTGGATTATGGGTATTTTGTAAATAAAAGAAAATCTTCAATAAAAAACAAGTAGCTCTTTCCATTATTTGCTAAACAAATAGTTTTTTTTTCTCTTGACACAATAATTAATGAAACATACATGTTTCTTCACAAAGGAAATGCACTTCCCACTGTTTTGTTATAAACTTGGTTATTCTGGAGACACTTTGGTTCTATATTTTACAATCTGGGAGTCATGTACAGGCTGCATAATTTCATGTGTTCATTCATTGTCAGCTGTGATTATTGGAGGTCACTTAGACTCTTAGATTATTCCACGCTACTGCAAGCAATATTCTCAATAAATAAGTAAATGAATGAGCACACTCTTAACAAAAATATTTTGTCACAGAGTTAATTCCTCACATCAGTGGTTCTAAACGTAGGGGACATTTAGCAATGTCTGGAAATATTTTTGGTTGTCACAGCTGAGATGGGCTGGGAAGTACCATAGACGAGGTATGCTGCTAAACATTCTATAGAAAAATCCCACTCCGGTCTAATCTGAAATGTCAATGGTGCTGAAGTTAAGAAACCTTTTTTTGTATCAGTAATAAAAATAAATAAAAAGCAGATTTTAAAACATCCGTGTATTGACTACAGCAAGGAGTAACTCTAACATGGGAAATGTACAGAGGCAAAAATTTATAAATGCAAAAAAATCTACCTGAGTCTCTTGTCTATTCAGTCCATATTCATGATGATGAAAAGTTTTGGATAGAGGCTTGGGACTCACATTCTAAAGCAAAAGAACCTAGCACTGATTTTGTGAAGACTCAGTTTCACTGTGTGTTTCTGTTTCTCCTTCTTCGAAAAAAAAATGAAAATCTGAAATAAAGACATGAATTAATGTATTTGAAAAATAAAAGGCTAACAGTAGCAGAATAATTTTAAACCGAGGTGGTGTTAATACACAAACATGTTCATTTGCTAGAATTGGGTGGGATGTTTTAGTAAGCTTCCTGTTGGTAAAGAGGGAAGCTTGCTGAGGTGCGAGATTTTCAGAGTCCTTAAATATAATGTTATATGTAGTTGCTCCTACATTACCTATGCATTATTGAAATCAATGCCTGCAACATAGAAGTCACTCAGTAAATGCCCTGTATTATTCAGGTTTCTGTGGGTGGTACTTAATTAAATTAATAAATAATTAAAGTGATTAATGATTAAATTGGTAATAATCTAATGCATAATTAAAATAATGTGTGAAAACTCTTTGTAAAACTACAAATTGCTATTCAGATCTGCAGTCAGATATGCCACATCTTTGTTCATCCCTTTCCAGAAATTTCCTTCCCCATCTGCTGTGCTTGACTACCTTCTGTATGCATATAGGGATACATGTGCACATATATAATACAAAAACAATCTGGTAGGTAAATATAACAAATCAGATTATAAACTTGGTATTCAACGCTAATAGCTAATAGTATGTATCTGGTACTATTCTAGGTAATTTACACCTATTGATTTGTTGAATTCTCATTAAAAACTCTGTGATATAAATGTTCTATATCATCCCCATGTTACAGATGTGACAGCTGGGAAATATATCAGAACCTAACTACACTCATACTGTTAATACCATGATTGGGCTTTATTAAGTCCTTGTTGTAATATGTTCCATCTTTTTAACAGTGCCCACCAAACATTCCTTGAAGAGCCTCCAGCATTGCTAACTATGGGATGGTTCTGCTTGTTGAGAATGCTCTGTAAATATCATATACTCCATTTTAAATCCTCCTTCTAGAATTGGACCAAAAGCTATACTTTATAGGAAAAAAACAAACAATTAAAAAAACAAAGAACATTCCTTTTTTTCCTACCTCCTATAGGAGCAGTTTTTTTCTCTTCTAAAAAAAATTTTTTTTTCAAGACTTTATTTGAGAGAGAGAGCATGAGCAAAAGGTGGGGCAGAGAGAGAGG
Organism: Mustela nivalis; assembly: GCF_964662115.1. Classification (NCBI taxonomy): domain Eukaryota; kingdom Metazoa; phylum Chordata; class Mammalia; order Carnivora; family Mustelidae; genus Mustela; species Mustela nivalis. The sequence continues at coordinate 24,478,821 of NC_139037.1, read as the reverse complement.
GATAAGGGGAAGCAGACTGCCCACTGAGCAGGGTGCCTGATGTGGGGCTTGATTGCAGGACCCCGAGATCAGAGCCTGAACCTCAGGCAGACGCCCAGCTGACTGAGCCACCCAAGCGGCCTCTCTCTCCTTAATTTAGTGGTAAAGATAGTGAAATTATCAGGTAACTCTTTTTCTCTCTCTCTCTCTTTTTTAAATTTTTATTTTAGAAAAGAGAGAGCATGAGCAGTGGGAGGGGCAGAGAGAGAAAGGGAGAGAATCCCAAGTAGACTCCACACTGACCAAGGGGCCCATATGAGGCTTGATCTCATGACCTTGAGATCATGACCCGAGCCAAATATCATCAGAGGCTTAACCAGCTGAGCCACCCCAGTGCCCCATCAGGTAATTTTTCCCTTAGAAATATCAACCCCCAAATATATTTGCTTAAAATAGCAACTAAGTATTAGTTTTTGGTTTTGTCGATTGGCACTTGGAGCTGGGCTTGGCTACGTGGTCTCTTGGTCTCGGCTGGGTTTACTCATGCATCTTGATCTGTTTTAGTGGAATGGCTTGGCTGGCCATTGGCTGGGATGGTAGGGGCAACTGCGCCATGTATCTCTCCAGCAGGTCAGCCAGTTAATTCATGGGGATTGGACAAGTTTCCAAGAGGGAGCTGATGGACTGGCTTAGCAGGGGCACATCATTTCTGTTGCCTCCTGTTTGTTAAAACAAGACACAGGGACAGAGGATTCAAAGTGGTAAAAATAAATTCAACCACTTGATGGGAGCAGCCACATTATTGCATTGCAAAGAGTCCCGTGTGCAGGCAGGGGTCTAATTGCAGCAATAATTGTAACCAATCCGTCTGGCTCACCGAGATGTCACATAATCTCCTTGAAGCCAAGCATGTCATTTTGCACACAGGGCTTGGCATACAGTAAAAACTTGTTGCAAGCTTTGCATCAGTGAGTGGTTATTTCCAACTCTAGAGCTCCCTTTTATTCTTGGCTAGAATGATTTAAAAAGGAATCTGGGTCATGACTAATTTCCTGGCCTGACTGCAATTACTTTAGGCCTTGAATCAATCTTTGTCTGTTTTTAGGAATTAGTAGAATGATTTATCAAAAGGAACATATTTCAGAGGTGACTACCCATCAGTGCAAGACACACTATAATTTTCTTTTGAAAGGTTTGTTTTAAATTTTCTTGGAGGAAAGACTAGCAATATATATCAAAATTAGAATACACATGCCCTTTGATCAATTCTACTTGTGGTAACTGATGCAAAAAATGGATAACGAAAATATACTGAGGAGGATGTTCATGGCATCATTGCTTATAATGTACTTCCCTTCAGTTTGTGCTCTCTCAGTATTTCTGGAATCCATAAGTAAATGTATTTCACATAAAATATTCTCACATAAATTATTTCATGTAAAATACATTTTTCAAAGAGAAATAAAACACATACAGAAGTGGATGCCTTAAAGATAAAAGAGCATTAGATTTAAAACCAGAAAACTTGGGTTTTATTTCCAGATGTGTTATTTATTAGATGTGTGACTTTATTTTTTTTTAAGATTTTATTTATTTATTTGAGAGAGCATGAGAGAGGAGAAGGTCGGAGGGAGAAATAGACTCCTCATGGAGCAGGGGGCCTGATGCTGAACTCGATCCCAGGACTCTGGGATCATGACCTGAGCTGAGGGGAGTTGCTTAACCAACTGAGCTACCCAGGTACCCTAGATATGTGACTTTAAAAATTTAGTAAATAGGAACCTCAGTTTCTTTGTTCATACATGATATGTGTCACTTGGGTATATAATAGTAATAATAACAATGAATTTTTAAAATGGGATAGTGCATTAAAAGTACCTAGCACTGAGGACAACACATAGCACTTTAAAAGTAATTTAAAATTGCATACAATATGTTTAACATTAATATTTAAAAATCACTTGAAATTTATAAATATTAAATTCACTATTTTTACTAAAACACTAAAGAACATATTGAAGAGAATTAAATACATCATAACTTTAAAATCTTGAGTCAAATTCAGGACAGTCTTTCCAATAATATATTATTTCCTTAGAGATTAATGATGGAATTCAGCACTTAAGTGTTTATTCTCTGCAGGTCCTACTCATTAAATTTCTTTTCACTAATTTTTGTGTTACTTTGTTAACTTTTCTTGTCACTTTCAATTTCCTAGTCTGTTTTAGTGGGCCTCTCTCTAGTAACTGACACTTTTAAATTTGATATACTGAAAGTATTCTATAAACTAAGACATCAAAGGACAATGGTTGTCTATAATTATGGCAACATCAGGAACATAGTTCTGAGTGAATATCCAAAAGACTCTGCTTTAGGAAAGTTGTGAAATAATAGGAAACTTACATACCGGTCTCTGCCCCTGGTTCCTGGTACTGGACTTCTGAAACCCTTGTAATTTCCTGGGTGATAGGCATGTCTCTTGTTCTACTAAGACCCTGAGTTGTCTCCTGGATGGCTCCGGGATGGGGACTGTCCCTGGAAAGATCAAGCCTTGATTAGAAGCTTGGAATTTACAACCCTGCAACATCCAACTTCCTAAGGAGGGGAGAGGGGTTGGAAATAAAGTTGATCATTGATCATGCCTATATAAGGAAGCCCCCTAAAATCTCAATAGTAGGGGGTTTGGAGAGCTTCAAAGTGGGTGAGCACATCCATGTGCCAAGAGGGTGATGTATCTCAAGTACACAGGGACAGAAGTGCCTGTGCTCGAGACCCTCCCAGAGCTGGTCTTGTGGATCTCTTCATCTGGTGGTATCTGTATCCTTTTCCTGCCCTTTAATAGACTGGTACAGGTAAGTAAGCATTTTCCTGAGTTCTGTGAGACGCTCTAGCAAGTTAATCAGACGTGAAGAGGGCATTGTGGGCATGTCAGATTTAGAGCTGATGGTTTAGAAGCACAGGTGACAACCTGAATTTCTGATTGGTATCTGAAGTGAGGAGCAGTATTATGGGACTGAACCTTTAACCTGTGGGATCTGATACTATCTCCAGGTAGATGGTGTCAGAATTGAGTTACATTGTAAGGGCTTGCAGAGAATCACCTGGTAGAGGAAAAGCTCCACATGTTTGGGGTCAGAAGTGTTGTGGATTTTATAGTGAGGTAACAGTCAAAAAAGACACACAGGTGGAAAACTGGGTGATTTTTCTGACTAGCAAAGATGATAAACTTCAATGTGTGCCCACTGCAACACAGATTTTAGAAATCCTGGGCTCTTTTTGCTTTCTCCCCAGGGCTCAGTTGTGGGCAGAGGAGTGAACATGCTTCTAAGCAAGATTTTCAGTGAGAAAATTTTTAACAAATGACAAAAATGTTGCATTTCACCAGGCACTTCCAAGTGTAGCTATTGGTAACTTTCTGGAGCAGAGAGGAGAGAATTTAAGAGAATTTGAGAGATTTTACTATATTGGAAGGAGTTTTTTTTCATGAGGGACATTTTTGCTGTCTTAATGTGGTAGAAAATGGGTCTAATTCATCATCCTGAATGCCAGGCTTTAGTGTTCCATGTAGTAGTAGTTCCATGGCTAAATGAAGAAATTATAAATAAAAATTAATATTTTGTATAAAAAGGATTATGGTAGGAAAGTTAAAAGACACTTCCTCATCCCTATCTATATATAAGGAAAATAAATTGTTGCCTTGACTATTTTATTCAAATTCTCTATACCATTCAATGAATTGAAGGCCTGGTAAATGCCAATCATTGTATAGATATTCTTCTTACATTAACATATTTTTTAGACTTAAATTTAATTTTTTTTATTTTTTAAAAGATTTTCTTTATTTATTTGATAGAGAGAGAAATCATGTAGGAAGAGGCAGGCAGGCAGAGAGAGAGGGGAAGCAGGCTCTCCACTGAGTGGGCTTGATCCCAGGACCCTATGATCATGACCTGAGCAGATCATGAGTTAATGAGTTAAGGCAGAGGCTTAACTCATTGAGCCACCCAGGTGTCCCCCCTTTTTTTGTATTTTTAAATAATCTTTTGGAGAAGAGATGATGATCTTGATGAAATTACTGAGACTCAGAGAATTTATAATGTTGTGGAGATCACAACAAGCCCAGAGTGAAAGAATTAAAGATACCTTGACATAAGAGATTTTGGAACCAATGTTGATCTTCATGGGACACTTGGGAATCTTGACATTTATAACTTTGAAGAACAATAGTGGATCCAAGAATTATTGTGAGCTGGCCAGAATTAGCCTAACTCACAGATACAGGAGCAAGGTATATTACCAAAATGATACTCATATTTTCACATGATTTTTCTTGGAAACAGAGTTCTAATATTTGAGAGGATGATTTACTCTGTATTTGAGACCCTTGGGAAGGAAGAGTAGTAAAACTCACATAATACTTTTTACTTCTCACTTGATTACACTCCCCAAGTGGTCAGTGCCATTGAATAACCACTTTCATGTTTGTAAGGTGTTGTAATTTACAGAAAGGATTGCACAGTCTTTTAAAGCTTGCATGTCAGATCTTGTGGGTCTGTAGAGAGCCTCATGCTGAGAAGAAATGTGAGGGGTGAATGGAGTCAGTGGGAAGCAGCATTGTAGAAAAGAGATTTGGGAATAAAATGGCGGCAGGATTGCATGTATACAACAAACGTGACTCTCCAGCTCTTAGATCCTTTATATCCCAAGAGCCTGTCTTTGTAGTATATTGAATATAAAAGTGACTTGTGAACTGCTGTGTACTATACAAACATAAGGACTAATCATACTTACTGTTTTTATCATACTCTTCTTACACATGGAAAGTGGTAAGTCCTGATGTCCTTGTGTTAAATCTGTAAGGCCAAATATCGTCTTTATCTAGTCCTGGTAGGATGAAGCAATTTAAAAAAAAAAAAAAAGATGATGCTACACAAGCATCTACTTCCCTAGGAATCTTTCATAATATACAGCCTCATTTATACCTCTCTTACAATACTTTATAAGTCACAATACTTTTTTTTTTTTTTTTTTTTGGAGACATTCTCAACCTCTTCCAAAAGTAGATGTGTTCCTTAGGGAAGAAGTCATGTCTTACCGACCTCTGGATATCACTTGATAGATGACACTTAAAAAAAAAGAGAGAGAGAATGAAATTATTACAAGGAAAACTGAGAAGGAGAAAAAGTAGGGAAGGGAGGAGGGAAGAAAGAGGAAGGTAAGTTTCTGTTACAAAAGCTGGAAGCAAGGAATGAACCACTTAACATTTTCTGTTCTTGTGAAGCCACGTGTACTGTCACATTAATACTGCCTTTCGACCACTGATAGGAGTTGAGGTCTGGGGTCAGAGGTGCAGAAACGGATTAAAAATGATATGTAGCAGGTAATGTTGTGTGCTCTAATATCATATGCTTCACTGCTTACTTGGTTATTCACTTTTACACCTGTCTTCAGGGACCAAATCAATGAGATACTTGATGTCATGCTTTTGTACTGTCATCATTGTTTATCTGGAAACAATGTTTGCTTTCTCTTTGGTTAATCTGGTAGGACACGCTAGAGATAACTGCTTATCAAGCAGCATCTCAAATAGAGTGGATATGGATGAATGTTGATAGTGGATAAGCATTCTGGCTGGGCTTTTATGGAGAAGGTGGAATCATGATGTTCAAGGGCTCAAAGGATTGGTGATGTTGTCTAATGTACAGATTGGAAAGCCTTCTCTGTAAAAGGCCAGATAATAAATATTTTGGGTTTCATGGGCCAGACACTGTCACTACTACTCAATTCTGCCATATATTACTTGGTAAGTAATATGTATTACAGCCATAGATAGTACGTAAGGAGGGTAGCTGTGATCCCATGAAATTCATTTACAGAAGCAGGTGATGAGCCCAGTGATGATTGGAGACAATAACACAGCATCCCTATGTTGCTAGAATTATGCTGCATCACAGTTCATCATCAGACCTTTTTTTGAATTCTTTGAATATCTCACTAACACTTAATTCAACCTTTTCTAAATAGAGAGTGTGTGTGTGTGTGAGAGAGAGAGAGAGAGAGAGAGAGAGAGATGCTGTTATTTTTAGTATATATATATATTTTAAGATTTATCCACTCATTTTAGAGAGGTAGGGGAGAGTGTGCAAGCAGTGGGGTGGGGTCGTAGGAGAGGAAAAGAATCTCAAGCAGACTCCCCACTGAGTGTGGAGCCTGATGGAGGGTTCTGTCCCTGAGCAAAAGCTGAGAATTGGGTGCTCAGCTGACTGAGTCATGCGGGCACCCCAGTGTTTTTGTATTTTTGTTTGTTATTGTTCTTTGCTTTGAGTCAAAATCTGAATTGTAATCACACACTGGGTTAGATTGAGTCTGAGAGAGTATGATGAAGAATCCCAACTGTTTTCATCTGAGATCTCTAAAGTATTTTAAGAAGGATGTCATATCCTTTTGTTTTTAAATAAACTTAAATTTAGAATGGTCTCGGCTTTACAGAATTGTTGTGAAGATGGTATAGATACTTCTTATATATGTCAAGTTAAGTTTCTTGTATTATTCAAATTCAGTTTCTCCATCTTACCTTATTATAGTACCCATATCACAGTTAATGAACCAGTATTGATAGATCATTAAGTCCATATATTATTCACATTTTCTCCTCCCCCCCCCCCCAAATGTCCTTTTTCTGTGTGAGGATGCCTTTTAGGATGCCAGATTATATTTATTCATCATGTTTTCTTAGCTTCCCTTTGCTGTGACAATTTCTGACATTCCTTGTTTATGGTGACTGACAGTTTTGAGGATCATTGGTCAGGTATTTTGTAGACTATGATTTAATTGGGATTTTGTGATATTTCTCTCATTTTATAGAGTATCCTTTAATTGGGATTTTCTAACTAGACTGGGGTTGTAGATTGGAAGGAAGACCATAGAGGTAAAGTACCATTCTTATTACACCATACTGAGTACTGTGGTGGTTAATTTTCTGTGTCAACCTTTGTAGGCTAAGAGCAGCCCAGTTTGCCTGTGGAACATTATTTCTGGGTATATCCGTTAGGGTGTTTCCATAGAGATTAGCAGTTGAATCAGTAGACTGAGTAAAGAATATAATCTTCACCAATACTGATATGCATCCAATCCATTGAGTCGAGTAGAACAAAAAGGCCAAGGAAGGGTGAATTTGCTGTCTTTGCTTGAACTATGACATCCATCTTCTCCTGCTCTTGGACACTGGTGCTCCTGCTTCTCAGGCCTTCAGACTCTAGGACTTAGTCTGTCAGTTCACCTGTGTTCTCAGGTCTTCGTGACTGATTACACTCCTGGATTGCCAGGTTCTCTGGCTTGCAGACAGCAGGTTATGAGGTATCCTGGCCTCCATAACTGTATGAGCTAATTCATGTAATACATCCATTTCTGTCATCTCCTGTTGGCTCTTTTTCTACAGAATCTTTACTATTACAGGTACATATATTTGACATCAAAGTATTCCAGCTGATGTTAACATTGATCACCTGGCAGTTACTGTTTGTCAGGTTTCTCTACAAAAAGTAGTTCTTTTTTTTCTCCCTTTCTCTATTGTTCTCTTTGGAAGGGAGTTGTTTTGTGTAGTCAACACTTAATAAATGGAATATTATGGTCCACTTTCTTAAAGGTGAGAAGTCTACATAGATTTGAATTCTTCTGCATGGGAGAGTTGTCTATTTCCCTATTTATTATTTGTTAACTCAATCATATGTATCAATATGAGCTCATGGGTATTTATTTTATACTTTGGGTTATAATCAGTCACCAATTTTATGTTGCTTAAATTGTTCCAGCTTTGGCCATGGGGAGCTCATTTAGTATGTTCCTATGTTCCTTTACCTCCGTTTTTTTGTGAGCATGTGTGTATATAGTTTCCTTACCTTCTGGCACTATAAGATGCTCCAGGTTCATCATATTTATTTCCTGTCCCAGTATGTGAATCAGCTATTTCTCTAAGGGACTCTCATTCCTTTTATTAGAGAATGGTATTAGAAACCACATTCCATGGTGGGGGTATTAGCTGTGCTCATTACTACTGGGGTGTGTTACTTGAGGACCTCTCAGGGGAGTTATATATGTGTATACTGACCCATGTACATACATATATCTATGACTATTTATGTATCTATAGCTAAACATGAGTTCATCCTGATGTCTTCAACTCTAATCCATTACTATGTGGATCATTCTTGTCATCTTTCCTTGCTTATTTGTAATGTCTCTCTCCAACAGGGGAAAAAAGAAAACTGGCTCTAACAGTCTGCCATCCTTTTACTTAAATGGTCAATTCCAGTATCAGGCACAGTGGGTTTAGAATTGTTAACCCATATGTCTATGGGAAATAACTTTATCAACTAGAATACAGTATTTATGTGTAGTTCTTTTTGCTCTTAGTCTTACAGATCCATTAATTTCCAAAGTTGCTTATGTCAGTACCTTTTTCTACCACCCCTTTCGATATATATGTATTTTGCGGGATTGTGTTACACTTTCCATCCTGGGATTGCCCAGCCTCCTAAATGATATTTTTAAAAAATCTCTAACAGTTTTGGCTTTTTCAGAATATCATATAATTGGAATCATAGAGTTTATAGATTTTTTGCTTAGACTGGTTTATTTCACTTAGCAATATGCATTTAAGATTCACCCATGACTTTGGAGTTCTAGAGGAGGCTCTGGGAATTTTCCTAGTGATTATTCTTTTCCTCCTCCTGACAGAACTATGTCGGTAGCTTTCTTGGGTCTTCACCATGAGAACCTGGTGGGATTCCTTAAGGTAAAGCCTATGACAAGGGAAGCAAGGGAAAAAATAAACTATTGGGATTTCATCAAGATCAAAAGCTTTTGCACAGCAAAGGAAACAGTTAACAAAATCAAAAGACAACTGACAGAATGGGAGAAGATATTTGCAAACGACATATCAGATAAAGGACTAGTGTCCAGAATCTATAAAGAACTTAGCAAACTCAACACCCAAAGAACAAATAATCCAATCAAGAAATGGGCAGAGGACATGAACAGACATTTCTGCAAAGAAGACATCCAGATGGCCAACAGACACATGAAAAAGTGCTCCATATCACTCGGCATCAGGGAAATACAAATCAAAACCACAATGAGATATCACCTCACACCAGTCAGAATGGCTAAAATCAACAAGTCAGGAAATGACAGATGCTGGCGAGGATGTGGAGAAAGGGGAACCCTCCTACACTGTTGGTGGGAATGCAAGCTGGTGCAGCCACTCTGGAAAACAGCATGGAGGTTCCTCAGAATGTTGAAAATAGAACTGCCCTATGACCCAGCAATTGCACTATTGGGTATTTACCCTAAAGATACAAATGTAGTGATCCAAAGGGGCACATGCACCCGAATGTTTATAGCAGCAATGTCCACAATAGCCAAACTATGGAAAGAACCTAGATGTCCATCCACAGATGAATGGATCAAGAAGATGTGGTATATATACACAATGGAATACTATGCAGCCATCAAAAGAAATGAAATCTTGCCATTTGCGACAACATGGATGGAACTAGAGCGTATCATGCTTAGCGAAATAAGTCAAGCAGAGAAAGACAACTATCATATGATCTCCCTGATATGAGGAAGTGGTGATGCAACATGGAGGCTTAAGTGGGTAGGAGAAGAATAAATGAAACAAGATGGGATTGGGAGGGAGACAAACCATAAGTGACTCTTAATCTCACAAAACAAACTGAGGGTTGCTGGGGGGAGGGGGTTTGGGAGAAGGGGGTGGGATTATGGACATTGGGGAGGGTATGTGCTTTGGTGAGTGCTATGAAGTGTGTAAACCTGGTGATTCACAGACCTGTACCCCTGGGGATAAAAATATATGTTTATAAAAAAAAAAAAAAAAAAAAAAAAAGAAAGGACCAATACCCAACTTTTGTAGCAACATGGACGGGACTGGAAGAGATTATTATGCTGAGTGAAATAAGTCAAGCAGAGAGAGTCAATTATCATATGGTTTCACTTATTTGTGGAGCATAACAAATAGCATGGAGGACATGGGGAGTTAGAGAGGAGAAGGGAGTTGGGGGAAATTGGAAGGGGAGGTGAACCATGAGAGACTATGGACTCTGAAAAACAATCTGAGGGTTTTGAAGGGGTGGGGGGTGGGAGGTTGGGGTACTAGGTGGTGGGTATTATAAAGGGCACGAATTGCATGGAGCACTGGGTGTGGTGAAAAATAATGAATACTGTTATGCTGAAAATAAAAAATAAATTAAAAAAAAAAAATTAAAAAAAAAAAAAAAAAAAGCCTATGACAGTGTGGGGACCTTTCTAATACTAGTCCACTGTTAGCCTCCAGCATCTCACCAAGTCCCATTTAAATGTTCATACACATTAGTGGTTCCAGCAGCTTCTGCTCTACGTAAGCAGACCTGGATGGATTCTCTGGATTCTCCTATCTCTCCAGATTTCAGAATGATTTGTTTTGAAAATTCTACTAAAAAATGACCCAAAATAAGATCAGTGGTTTATAGTTTGACGATTTTGTTGTTGTTGTTGCAAGGATGGGAGTGATAACTTCCAAGTACATTACGTGCTGGGGTTGAACCTGGAAGTCTGTCGAATCCTTTTGAGGATTTGTTTTCCTTTGTCATGTTAAATGCCAGTTATTTCAGATATTTTTCATTATTCATGAATTTCAGATTCTTGGGGCACCTGGGTGGCTCAGTGGGTTAAGCCACTGCCTTCGGCTCAGGTTATGATCTCGGAGTCCTGGGATCGAGCCCCGCATCGGGCTCTCTGCTCAGCAGGGAGCCTGCTTCCTCCTCTCTCTCTGCCTGCCTCTCTGCCTGCTTGTCATCTCTCTCTGTCAAATAAATAAATAAAATATTAAAAAAAAAAAAAGAATTTCAGATTCTTTGGAAACATTTGTTTGGTGGTCAGGAAAATGATCCCTCTCTTAATTTGGGATGAACTCAACCGGCATATCCTAGTCTTATCAATACAGAGAATACTCACCTCCCTTATTAATATGGCTTGAAATAGCTTGTAGATGGCTTTATATTTTGTATCCATTTTCCTCATGTTGACTACAGTAGTGAAAATGTTGTGGGAACACAGTAGATGTTATTTCTGGCTGATTTTATGTAGCAACCTATTAAAAAATAAAGTAAAAAAAAATTCTTGCATGTGTATAGAAAAATTATGAGTTGTTCTGTCAGATTTTTTTGTAGGATTAAAATAGATAATTCTTAGGATTTTGTGAGGAAATTTAAGTTTTTTCCAACAATTCACACAGTAATAAGTGTACAATTTAAAAAATTAACTTCATAATCTGTAAAGTAAGCCATAAATTAACGCAAGTACAACTATAATCTGCTTTACATGACTGTTAGAGAATTTGATTTAATTTCTGAAAAAAAGCGAAGTATCTTGTAAATGGTAAGAGAAAAATGTCCATCCTCATTTTATTGGTGGGGAATCCAAAGTTCTGAGGAGCTACTGCATTTCCTCAAGTCATGCAATTAGAAGCAAGTAAGTCATTTACTGGTTTTAAGTAAAAAACCACTCTTTTACTCTTTTACAAAACATAATGTCAGTCTTTTGGAGTATATATTTTTATTCTACTTTCTTTGAAAAAAAAGGTAAAGGGGAAATGTCAACAGTGGAAGGAATTTGATCCTGTTGGATATGGGCATGAATCTGACAAAAAAATTTTCAAAAACATAAATGAGGCCAGGTTTTCTAAAATCCCACCTGAGTGAGAACCTTTACATTCCCAAGAGCCTGAGTGTTCTCACAGCAGGAAAGGACATTGTGCTTTTGCCACATGGCAGTGCAACCCTTAATTAAATGATGCAGCAACATATGGGAATTAGCAAAGAGATTAAGGGACTAATAGAGCAGAACACAGTAATGTTGATGTAAATGGAGAGGAGCTCCATGGTGGTAAACTGGGGGAAAAAAAATAACCCATGATGAAGTAGAGAATCATAGAAAAATGATCCGAGCATGGAATGACAAACAGGACCGTAAAAGTCACTTAACGTCATCAGGTTCTGTATTCTAGTTGCCAAGGACTTGTGAGGGAGAGGCATACTTGCTCTTTGAAAAGCTCAGGTTAATGGGGAAACCCAACCTGATGAGGCAGCTTACTGTCTTGTATTACTCATTTACTCTATTAGCCAGTTCTTCATGACTTTGGTCAGCCAATTTTTATTGAAGCTTACTATATGGTCTTTTGCCCTAGGCATGAAGTTTATAGGAAATAAAACAGACATCATCCCTGACCTCATGAAAAACATCTTGACTGAGGCAGGTGCCTCTGATCGTTCTTGCTTCTTTTCTTTTAAATGCTGTAATGCACTTTTTTTTTTCCTTGCTGTCTGGGCTTTTGTCAAATAATTGAAGATGGTTATGTGTCCTAGAATATCTTCTACCTTCATGGGAGAAAGTTCAGATTAGATTTTCTTTGTATTCATAACAAAGGCATGAGGTTATGCAGATAAGATCAGAAGGAGTAAAGAGAATGGATTATCTCTAGTGTATTTCTACCATGTGCCAGACCCATGAGTTGCCCCATACATCTAGAAAGTGAGAGCCATGAGTGTACAGACCTTATCTGTATTCTTCCCTAATGTATCTCAGGGCCTCAAGAGGCAGTAGAAGTATGTTCTACACTCAGTATATTTGAGAAATAAAAGGACCCAATCCTTTAATTAGCGCTACAGTGCAGTATTATGTCCCTTTCAGAGATGAGGAAACTCCTCCAGTGCATGAGCAGTATTCTTCTAATTGTGAGTTGACAGAACCTATTTAAACTAGTCTAAGTGTGGTACTATTACTAGTATGACTATTAGTAATAACTATTATTTAATAGATCGTAGAAATGAGAAATTGCATAGCTGGATTCAAGTGTTTGAAGAATGTACTCAGAGCACTTCTTTTTCTGTCTCATAGCTCAGCTTGCCTTTCTGCTGACTCACTGTTTGTTTTCTAAAAACAGGACCACATAGGACCACTACTAAGTAGCAAAGGGGACCCTGGGCAGCTGTAGGCTAACTATATGCACCTGCTTTGAGTCCCAGTTTTAGCTGAGCACCTGACCTTTGAACAATGCATCAAATAGATGCATTCATGAAAAATGTTGTAGACTAATTTTTATTTCTTATTTATTATCTTTACTGGGGAGGAGACATTTCACTGAATGTGTTGTAAGTAGTTTGGTTCTAGAAGAACTATGGTACAATCAAAACATTCCAAAAATTTAAAATTCCATTTTATAGTGTTTAGAAAAGAAAGGGTAAAACGGGGATGTTCTCTAATTGAATCCTCCTTTGCATGACAAAGCAAGAAATTGAAGTCAGCATTCCTTGAGAGCTTAATAAGAGCTAAGAGCCAGGCAGAACTGGTGCAAATGAGGAGGCCAAAGAATCAGCAACAGGGTCTTGAATTAGGGTGGTGCAGAAGAACCACTAAATCACTAACAGGACCCATATCTTAGTAAGATAGGAAGTCTTCCTAATGTAGTAGGTTTCACATATTTTGTATGCTAGTTGGTATATGTAATCTAGAGATATAATGAAAAATGGTTAACATTTACTGAATACTTTGTACTAAGTACTCCTTTAAAATGTTGTGCTATAAATCTTTAGGATATTGACAGAAACCATGTGAAATTGATAATTCTGTTTCAATTTTGGGGGATGTGAATGAAAGGCACAGATATGTGAAGAAGCTACCCAGAATCCCACAACAAATCCATAATGAAACCAGGGCTCCTCAACTGACCATCGTGACTTCTGAATGCAGTCCAATGCGCCATGTGAAAATATACTCCCGAGACAGGGTTAGTGTGGGGAAAACTCTGTGTAGCAGTTGTGCTTCTCAGACTGGTCGGGTTTAAGAAGGGTGAATAGGAAACTCTAAGGTAGACAAAGTGTTGGGTTCCCCCAAAAATGGATATCCTAATAATGGATCCGTGATTAAAGGAGCAAGACAAAGCGAAAGTCAAGCAAAGCTTTATTTCGTGCCAAGCATCAAGAATCAAACCGAGGGTCTAACAGACGGGTCGGGGCCGCCCCTTACAGAGAGGACGACTACTCCCTGCTTTCCAGACTCTTTTAGAGCAAAAGCCATGTGGTTGGGCCTGGCCACACACAGGTGGCCAATGAAATTGTAACACACACAGGAAACTCTATAGTGATACTAGGTGACCAACTGAATTACAATTTACCCTAGTAGACATTTGAACCAGCCTATCACACCTTGGTTAGGATTGGCACCAAAAGGCTCCCAAAGGGCAGGCGCCCATACTCCTTGGTAGCTAGGAGACAGTATGCACCTCCACTGATTGAATACCTTCACCTGGCCTGACCCACCTTTGTACTTGGACTTTGTTACCTGGGACTGGTTTCTGTGACTTGTTTTTAAGTAAAGTTCCCCTGGGGGGGAAGGGGAACTTACTTAAAAAGTTTTACAACAAAATGACAGTTCAGGGACGCCTGGGTGGCTCAGTTGGTTAAGCAGCTGCCTTCGGCTTAGGTAATGATCCAGCGTCCTGGGATCGAGTCCCACACCGGCCTCCTTGCTCAGCAGGGAGCCTGCTTCTCCCTCTGCCTCTGCCTGCCATTCTGTCTGCCTGTGCTCACTCTCCCCCCCCCCCTCTGATAAATAAATAAAAATCTTTAAAAAAAAAATGACAGTTCAACTGGGGTGGGGCTGCTCTGGCTGAATAGGCCCTTACGAAAGGAATGGACATTTTAGACAAAATAGGAGCCAAGAGCTTGGCCTGTTGGAGGAGATGGTTTGGTATTCCTCACTTGTACTGAGCGAGGAGGACAGTGATGGAGGACTATTTTGGAGCACACAGCATGCTGGCTTCACAGGCTCGCTTTACACCATATCCACAATGAACACCAGACTGGCACCGCTCTGCACTGCCATACCATTCCCAACCTCAAAGATCCCAGTATGTGCCTCGCTCCACGGTTGCCCCTCCTCCTTTGCTCCAGTTTGGAATCTGGTCAAGGGGAATGGGAGTTAAAGAGCAACTTGAAGGGAAATGACTGCATTCACTGTTTTTCACCACAGCCCATTTACTGTATATGATTTTATATGTTCCACGGAAGTGTTCACATTTCAGAGCACTTAAAACAAATGAGACATTTATTAGTGTAACCTTTATTCTGTAGATGATTTAAGCCATTTCAAAAATAACGAAAAGAAGAACACTGTTTCCCTTACACTTGAGTCTTCCCTGTGCCCCCACCAGCCCACAAAATGCTTCAGTAATTTTAATGCACTGTACATCTTCTGAAATACCTACATAAATAATCTATTGTTCTAAAGGTCACAAAGGTAGAGGATCCCTTTGAAATGTCAGGGAAGTAAATGAATTGGTAATGTGATATCATAAGTTTGGATATGTCCATTACCTCTTTATCCTTACATACCAGTGCACATTGGAGGGCATGACGTAGGTGACCTGGAGAGTGTGAAAGCCTTTGGGACTGGAAGGGACAGATGAATGGTCGAAAGTATGAGCTCTGACATGGCCCAGCCTCTTCTCCCCCAGGACAAAAATCATCAAGTGTCTAGCAGACATGGCATTTTTGTTGCCCTTCCTTGCCTCTGTTCGAATGGGATGAAACCTCATTAAAACGCTAAGTCTCAAAGACACAGTTCAGCTACAGATCTCTTTCAAGTTAAAGGCCACCTCGTTAACATGGCCTTAAGAGTTCGCTTGCAACTTTCAAACATCCCATAAATTTGCAGTTAATAGGAAGGTTGATAGATTCTCTCTCATTTTAACTGCTGTTCAGAGCTGTCATCCTCCTTGATAGATGTCATCATCTAAAGAAGAAATTTCAAGGTGTCTAAATGTCACCACAAGGTTGAGCATCCTAAATTATTTTTGCATATTACCTGGGTAACTTTAAAAAAAAAAATCCTTACATAAATGTGGAACCATTGGAATTGGACAGGTTATAGAGACTTCAGAGACAAATATGGACTCTAAACCTATCATTATATGGGGAGCTGGGACAGGTAGAGATAAGGTCCATAAATTAAAGAACTCAAAACTGAGATTAGAACCACAGATTCTTTCTGGAACTCTATTCTTTCTAAGATTACAGAGATACCAATTCTCCCACCTTGCAAATTAACTACTTTCTCATGTGGGCTAAGACCAGAAGGCTAAATTACATTCTATAGCTGTAAATAAATATATTTTTTAAAGTGAAAGACTCCTTACAACACCATCTGTCAAACGTGGGCTATGTCCAGCTGTATTACTATAAGAACAGTGTTTATTGCTACCGTCTCCATCCAGCCCTGTAAATTCACAGCTCATTTCTCCAATGGGTACTAATGTTTCTGACTAGGAATTTGATCAAAACATTTTGTCTAACACTGGCTACATTGAGCACACATTTGTCCAGGTGGTAGAAAATAACCAAGGGTAATTGTAGCATACTTGATAATTTTCTTTGGTCATGCTTTACTATTTCCAGATTCAAACAAATCTTTATGGTGATTCAAGATCAGACCATGCCTGCCACTCAGACTCCATGAAAAATAGCAGGTTTCAAATGGGAAGAGAAGCACCTACTGTGTGTCCTGCACTGTGCTAGCTTGTTATCACTGGTGTTGGCATTAATAGTCCAGTTACTGAGAAAAAGAAGGGAGGCTAGATAACTTATCCAAGATGATACAGGTAGTATGGGATAGACTCACATTTTAACTTCTGACCATTTGACCCATGAATGGAAAGTTAGGGCTTAGCTAAAGGAGAATCCCAATTTTATTTATTTATTTAAATTATTTTCATGAACATATAATGTATTATTTGCCCCAGGGGTACAGGTCTGTGAATTATCAGGCTTACACATTTCACAGCATTCGCCATAGCATATACTCTCCCCAATGTCCATAACCCTCCAATTCCAGAAACTCTGTTTGTTTTGTGAGAATAAGAGTCTCATGGTTTGTCTCTCTTCCAATCCCATCTTGTTTCATTTTTTCCTTCCCTGGCCCCCAACATCCCGACTCTGCCTTGCAATTTCCTCATATCAGGGAGATCATATGATAATTGTCTTTCTCTGATTGACTTGTTTTACTCAGCATAATACCCTCTAGTTCCATCCATGTCATCGCAAATGATAAGATTTCATCTTTTTGGTGGCTGCATAGTATTCCATTGTGTGTGTATGTATGTATGTATGTATGTGTATGTATGTATACACACACACTATGGAAAGGACCTAGATGTCCATCAACCTAGATGGCTGCATAGTATTCCATTATGTGTGTGTGTGTGTATACATATGTGTGTGTATATATATATATATATATACACATATATATATGACTATGGAAAGAACCTAGATGTCCATCAACAGATGAATGGATAAAGAAGATGTGGGGATATATAACATTCATCTGTTGATGGACATCTAGGTTCTTCCCATAGTTTGGCTGTTGTAGACATTGCTGCTATAGACATTCGGGTGCATGTGCCCCTTCGGATCACTGCATTTTTATCTTAAGGGTAAATACCCAATAGTGTGATTGCTGGGTCATAGGGTAGCTCTATTTTCAACTTCTTAAGGAACCTCCATGCTGTTTTCCAGAGTGGCTGCACCAGCTTGCATTCCCACCAACAATGTAAGAGGGTCCCCCTTTCTCCACATTCTCGCCAACATCTGTCATTTCCTGACTTACTAATTTTAGCCAGAGAATCCCAGTTTTAAAAAGCAGACCATCTTAATGCCTATTACCCAGTTACCGCCACCCCCACTCCCATGTTACATGCAACTACTGAAACATTAACTACTACATCAAAAGATAATGATGTACTATATGTTGGCTAATTGAATTTAAATTAAAAAAAATTAAAAGCAGACCAAACACTGGCTAAAAATATAGCTAACATTTTCTTTCTCATGTAGCCTGCCTGTAAATGTGCAGAAGAAAATTCTCCATAATAGAAGTCATCCATAAATCACCTTATAAGGACTTCAAATGTGTATTTACATGAAAAATACAGTAATACTGTGCAACTGTGAACAATTTTATGTCTTTGACTAAGAGCCTTGTGTTTCATCTTCTAATGGAGGCTTAAACAGGAAGAAGAAGCAGGTCACACACATATTTCTTGGTGGCCCATATGTGCTCGTGGCAAACATGAAATCATGGCTCTCCTTTGCTGCAAACTTTTCAAAGGATTCCTAAAACACTGAAAATGGAATCTGGGTCCTCATAAAGGCAGACTACAGACTTGCCCTCTTCTTCACATCCATGTCTTCCTTGTGCTTCCTCTTACTGGAATCTCACCAGCCGTGCCAGGCAGGCTACAACCTCCAGAACATGCCAATATTATGCTTAAATATAGTTTTCCTGAGTTTTCTAGAATAGTTTTCCTGAGGCCACTGCCATTCCCTGCTCCCTTACCCTGCTTTATTTTTTACTCCAAGTAACATGCGACATGATGTTCCATCTGCCTCTGACTAAAATACAAGATTGATGAGGGTAAATGCTTTTGTTCACTGTTGAATTCCTGGTAAATACATAACGCCTGGCACAGATAAATATATGTAATTAAAATTGGAAGATTTGCACTAACTTTACGAACTATTTTAAAGCTATAATCATCAAGACAGTGTACTATTAGCATAAGCATAAATATATAGCGCAGTGTAACAAACAAAGCATCTAGCAGAACACCCAAACATATTTTTGTGTCCATTTTATAAAAAGAGGTAACAGAGTAATTCCATTGGGGAAAGAGGCTTTCCAGCAGGTGAGGCTGAGACAGCTAGATATGCATGCAGAAAAAATGAACAGCAACTCTTCCCTGACAGTATACAAAAATGATTGAATATGAACCATAGACTTAACTAGAGATTGTAAAGTTTCTAGAAAAACTTAACCAGCTTGGGATAAGAATAGATATCTTAGATATGTAACCCTAACTCAATGATGAGTAAAAATGGACATCATCAAGATTTATATGAACTGTCCAAAATAGGAAATTCAAACACAGGGAGCAGATCAGTGGTTTCCCAGGGAAAAGGGGAAGAGGGAAGGACTGCTTTATGGTTAGGGTTGGTGGGGGTGATGAAAATGTTCCAGAATTAGATAGTAGTGATAGTTGCATAGAAGTGTCAGTGCGCTAAGTCACTGAGTTGTACACTTTAAAATGTTAAATTTTGGGCGCCTGGGTGGCTCAGTGGGTTAAGCCGCTGCCTTCGGCTCAGGTCATGATCTCAGGGTCCCGGGATCGAGTCCCGTATCGGGCTCTCTGCTCAGCGGGGAGCCTGCTTCCTCCTCTCTCTCTCTCTCTCTCTCTGCCTGCCTCTCGGCCTACTTGTGATCTCTGTCTGTCAAATAAATAAATAAAATATTTAAAAAAAAATAAAATGTTAAATTTTATGTTAAGTGAATTTTGCTTTAATTTAAAAAAAAAGCTCTTCAACATGGGGGCTTAAGTGGGTAGGAGAAGAATAAATGAAACAAGATGGGATTGGGAGGGAGACAAACCATAAGTGACTCTTAATCTCACAAAACAGAGGGTTGCTGGGGGGAGGGGGTTTGGGAGAAGGGGGTGGGATTATGGACATTGGGGAGGGTATGTGCTTTGGTGAGTGCTGTGAAGTGTGAAAACCTGGTGATTCACAGACCTGTACCCCTGGGGATAAAAATATATGTTCATAAAAAATAAAAAATTAATTAAAAAAAAAAAAGCTCTTCTGCTCTTCAAAAAGATTTTAAAACTGTAAGTTAACCCCAAAGTAAGAGAAAATGTTTGCAACACATGTGACTAAAAGGATTTTTATCTAAATTAAGTACCTTATATCAAACTAAGTAAAAAGATAAAAAAAAAAAAACCTTCAAAGATTTAATGAGAAAAATGGGCTTGAATTGATACTTCATAAAGAATATGCTTATAGGGACAGTTAACATCATTAATAATCTAACTGATATACCATTTCCACCCATTATAGTGAGTAATAATAATAATAAATACTGTGACAATACTAATTGTTATGAAGATGTCAGTGGAAGTATAAAAGGGAAAACCCATAATGTAAAAATATCTGGATGTTTCTTGTACATTGAAACACTTAACTCACGATCCATCAGTTTTATTCCTAGATATTTACCTTAGGAAATGAACACATGTGTCCACAAAATACTGCATAAGAATATTCATAGCACAGGTGCCTGAGTGGCTCAGTTGATTAAGCATCTGCCTTCGGCTCAGGTCATGATCCTGGGGTCCTGGGATCAGGCTCCTTGTTCAGTGGGGAACCTGCTTCTCCCTCTCACTCTGCCCCTTTCCCCCACTTGTGCGCTCTCTCTCTCTCTCGCTTGCTCTCTCTCTCAAGTAAATAAAATCTTTAAAACAACAAGAATATACATAGCAGTTTTATTCATAACAGTTGAAAGTTGAAATAACCCAAGTATCCATCAATAGGTGAAAGAATAAACATATCCAATGGGTTCACAAAGTGGAATGCTACTAAGCAAGTAGGTGTTAATTACTGATGCACAAAGTAGCAGAAATCTAAACATATTATTTTTAGTGAAAAAAGACAGACCGATACAGAGGAGTACATACTGTGTTTCCTTTACATGAAGTTCAAAACCATAAAAAACAAAGCTGTGGTCATGGAATGGAATGGTAATGGAGTAGTGGTTTCTTCTGAAGGTAAGGAGTGAGACTGCTGACGACCATAATGCAAATACTCTAATTTCTATTCTAATTTCATTCCTAATGAAAATATAGAATATAGAATATTTTCATTATGGTGATAGTTACAAAAGTCATTAAACTGTACACATAAAATATGTGATTCTTTAATGAGAGCTTTAGTGCAATCAGGAAAAAAGTTTTGTTTTTTTTTAAGTCTCTATCTTCTTTTTTTTTTTTGTATTTTTTTAAATTAATTAATTAATTTTTTATTTTTTATAAACATATATTTTTATCCCCAGGGGTACAGGTCTGTGAATCACCAGGTTTACACACTTGACAGCACTCACCAAAGCACATACCCTCCCCAATGTCCATAATCCCACCCCCTTCTCCCAAACCCCCTCCCCCCAGCAACCCTCAGTTTTGTGAGATTAAGAGTCACTTATGGTTTGTCTCCCTCCCAATCCCGAAGAATAAATGAAATAAGTCTCTATCATTTTACTGTAGAAATCATTCCTATCTCTTTTTCTGGTTTGCCTTCATCCATTTTCTGGTATTACTTCATCCATTGGACAGTACAGGTGTAAACTCTTCAATTATCAGTAGATCTTAGGAAAAAATAGATTTCATTCTTTGGCGTAGGGTTAAATTCTAACATGCATTATTCTGCCAAGAATTCAGGAAGTTTAATGACATAGAAAGAACATGGAATTTGGAGTCACAATAATGAGGATGTAAGAATAAGATCTGTCACTTTTTCACTCGATTTTAAAAAAAAATTTTATTATTAAGTAGTTGACATACACTGTTATATTATTTCATTGTGTATAACATAGTGACTTAATACTTTTTTTTGAAGATTTTATTTACTTATTTGACACACAGAGATCACAAGTAGGCAGAGAGTAAGGCAGAGAAAGAGGGGAAAGCAGGCTTCCTGCTGAGCAGAGAGCCCAATGCGGGACTCGATCCCAGGACCCTGAGATCATGACCTGAGCAGAAGGCAGAGGCTTTAACCCACTAAGCTACCCAGGGGCCCTGTGATTCAATAATTCTATCCATTACATAGTACTCACCACAATAAATGTAGTCACTGTCTATCCCTATTCAACATGATTATACTATTATTGATTATATTCCCTGTGCTATACTTTCCATTCCTGTGACTAGAAGTTTGTACCTCTTAATATCCTTCACATATTTTCACTCATCCCTGCACTCCCTCCCCATCCCACAATCAACAGTTTGCTTTCTCTGTTTATAAGACAATTTCTGTTTTGTTCTTTTTTTTTTTTTTTAAGTAAACTCTCCCCCAAACGTGGGGCTTGAATTGAGGACTTTTAAGATCAAGAGTTACTTGTTCTACCAACTGAACCATCCAGGTGTCCCTGCTCATTTGTTTTTTAGATTCCACATGTAAAATGAAATCATGTGATATTTGTCTTTCTCTGATTTATTTTACTTGGCATAATTCTCTTTGGGTCCATCCATATTTTCACAAATAATAAGAGCTCATTCTTTTTTATGACTGCATAATATTCCTGTGTGTGTGTACCATATCTTTCTCATCCATTTGCATTAGACACAGGTTGCTTCCATATTCTTGGCTATTGTAAGTAGTGCTGCACTAAATATAGGGGTGCATATATTTTTTTGAGTGGGTGCTTTTGTTTTCTTTGGGTAAGTACTGGGTCATGGAATTACTGGATTGTATGGTATTTCTATTTGTAATTCTCTGAGGCACCTCTATATGGCTTTCCCCAGTGGTTACACCAATCTACATTTCCACCAACAGCGCACAAAGATTCCTTTTTCTTCACACTCACCAACATTTGCTTTTTTTCTTGTCTTTTTGATACTAGCCATTCTGACTGGTATGAGGTGATAGCTTATTATTGTGCTTTTTATTTGCTTTTCCCTAGTGATTAGTAATGTTGAGCATCTTTGCATGTGTCTATTTGCCATCTGTAGGTCTTCTTTGGAAAAATGTCCATGCAACTTTTCTGCCCATTTTAATTGTATTATTATTTTGGTGTTGTGTTATGAAAGTTCTGTATGTATTTTGGATACATTATTAACTCCTTGTCACCAACATCATTTGCAAATGTTTGCTCACATTCAATACATTGTCTTTTCATTTTGTTGATGATCTCCTCTGCTGTGCAAAAGCTTTTTCTTTTGATGTAGTCTCAATAGTTTATTTTTGCTTTTGTTTTCCTTGCCCCAGGAGGCATATCCATAAGAATGGTGCTAAGGCTGATGTCTAAACGATTACTGCCTGTGCCCTTGTAGGATTTTTATGGTTTCATGGCATTTAGGTCCTTAATCCATTTTTAGTTTATTTTTTGTGTGTGATATAAGAAAGTGGTCCAGTTTCATTCTTTTGCATGTAGCTGTCCAGTTTTCCCAGTGCCATTTATTGACAATACTGTCTTTTCTTCATTGTATATTCTTGCCGCCTTTGCTGTAGATTAATTGACTCTATAAACATGAGTTTATTTCTGGGTTCGCTAACCGATTCTTTTCATCTATGGCTTTATTTTTGTGCCAGTACCATACTGTGTTGATTACTATATGTTTGTAGAATATTTTGAAAGCTGGGATTGTAGTACCTCCAACTTTGTTCATCTTTCTCAGGATTGCTTTGGCTATTTGGGGTCTTTGGTGGTTCCATACAAATTTTAGGATTATTTGTTCTACTTATTTGAAAAATGCCATTGGGATTTTGAAGGGATTTCAATGGACATGTAGATTGCTTTTGATAGTAGGGATATTTTTAACAACATTCTTCCAATCCATGAGCATGATATATCTTTCTGTTTGTTAGTGTTATCTTCAATTTCTTTTATCATTGTCTTATAATATTTCACCTTTAAATGGTTAAATTTATTCCTTCAGTGCAACTGTAAATATATGAACTGGATTTTGAAGAAAGAGATTAACCTTTCTGAGTCTCAGCTGCTTCATCTGTTAAATAAAAAGTAATCCTAATCAAAATGTCATGGGAAAATTGAAGAAGGTGATATTCATAAAATGTTAGTTCACACGTAAGTCAAAGATCCCTAAATGATAGTTTTCCTTCCCTTCTCTGCTTCAAATACCAATTAGTTTTTTTTTTTATTAAATAACTTGAAAACCATAAATTGAATACTCTTCCTAATCTCCTTACGTTGTTTTACTCTTCTTGTACGTGACATTTCTGAGGTGAGCTGCTGGTCAGCCTTTCAACAAGAGTCAGAAAACATTTATTAAGAGTTAGGACCATTCCAGACATTAGATTCCATGATTGGGAGCAAAGGGGATTTTCTCTGTATACCCCAATGAATGACAGCTTAGTGGATAAAGACATAACAGTCCATTGGAGGAGGACAGTTGAGGAGTTGTTGTAAATTAAAGAGTTGAGTAAATTGAGTTACATTTCTGCCACTACTACTGCAGAGGCAGAAAATTACCCCAGGTTTTCATTCATTAGTGCATTCATTCAATCAGTTAGTTATGCCTTTAGCCATTTATTCATTTATCTATTTTATTTTTCAACAATATTTAGTGAATGCCTAATGTACTGTGTGCTAGATATAAGTTGAAACAGCATTAAACATTTTATATTTTTATTTTATTTATTTATTTTTAAAAAGATTTTATTTATTTATTTGACAGACAGAGATCACAAGTAAGCAGAGAGTCAGGCAGAGAGAGAGAGAGAGGATGAAGCAGGCTATCTGCGGAGCAGAGAGCCCGATATGGGGCTTGATTCCAGGACACTGGGATCATGACCTGAGCCAAAGGCAGAGGCTTTAACCCACTGAGACACCAAGGCACCCCTATTTTTATTAATCTTAGGGATGAAGTGTACATAGATTCTCTGATACTGCCTGGGTACCACGAAGTGGTATTAACTTTGTCAAAGGAGTGTCCTAGAACTCCTCACGCTAGGGTGCAGTTTTCAGAATGTTAATACTCAGGGCAACAATAAAAGGCCACTGGCGGCTCTAAGGAACAAAGCCTTTGCACAGTCCTTAAAACAAGGAGACCATCTTGTCACCAAAATGAGAATATTACAATTCTTACATCAAGCCCATGGGTAATTGCTCAGTGAATGCCTCCTTACAAAGTCCTGCTAGGGAACTTAGTTTTTGCAACAGGCCTTGTTTGTTCCCAGGCTTGAAGTACTAACAAGCCTTCTTAGCAATTAATTAGACCCCTGTTTTACAAGTATGAATGCTTTGATTTGTGAACTTTAAGGAACTTCAGGGAAATATAAATTGCCCTCCAACAACTACCCAGTTCACTGCCCTGCACTATACGTATTTGATATTAAATGATCAAATGTGAACCCCAAGCCCCCAGAGGTCATGGAATCCTTTGATTTGGGACCAGGTGTATAGAGATGTTCAATTATTAAATAATTAGTTTGGAAACAATAACTAGTGTAGTTTAATTCTCTTGCTGATTTCCTAATGTTTATTAATTTAAGCACCTGTGTCTTCCTGTAACACTTTCCTGCAGAATGCTTACCACGATATGCATAGCATGTAAATTTACAATGAATATAATTACCTTTTGCAGCTCACTCCAGGTGCCTAAGTGAGTAGAAATGAATTATGACTTTAATTGTCAGAGAGGTTTCAATATTCTGAATCTAATTATTGAAAAATTGTTTAAATTCATAGCTTAGCAGTAATGTGTTGGTGTTAATTAAAACACCAAAATATGATATTTTTTAGAATAACCAAATGCTCCATGAAAGAAGATTCAGAGAAATAATTATATAGTGAAAAGAAGCAATTGTCTTAGCATACCTAATTTGTTCTCAGAATATTTCAAGGATGATTAAAGTTGTAGATGCATTTTGTAGCCTTCAGAAAAGTTCCCAGTCCTTTTCTTTGACTGTCCCCATTTTTCTTGGGAGTGAAAGAACATTAATCTTTGCAGAAAAATATCCCATTGACACTTCAAATTCATGTTCAAAATTGAACTCATTATCTTCCTCTAAACCCATCTTGATTTTCCAACTGTATTCCTTAACTCGATAATAGTGTCACCGTTTTCATCTAACTAAATCAGAATGTGGAAATCATTCCAGATTTCTCTATTTCCCTCAAGCCCCACATCTTTTAGTTACCAGGTTCTGGCCATTTTCCCTCAGCTACCTCACCAAATTCCCAGCATGATTGCTTCAGATGCTCATCTTACCTGGTTTACTCTATCCTGGTAGCGCTGCCCTGGTGCGCAATACTTTTCTCTCTGCAGGGCCCTGCTGTCAGCTCCAGGCCATGACCTTCGGGCCATCCCCTAAATATCAGTTATTTTTCTGAAGTGCAGTTTAGAAGAGAAAATCCATGTCCCACATAGGGGATTACTAGTGAGTTCTACCTGACAAAAATGGAAGGAGATGATGTTAAAAGATGAAAGGAACACATATTGGCATTTTGAAATTATTCCAGGGATCAACTATTTAGGGAATCTGATTCACCAGCAAATTAATCATGTCATATGTCCACAAATGTAAACTGAATACCTTTCGTGGATACTAACACTAATAACAAGGTAAAAGGACAACCCCATAGTGGATCTCCGTGTAAGAAGGTAAATTTGTTAAAGTGTCCTGTTAGCACAAATGAATTCGATAAAGACTAACTGAATTTTGACCAAAATAGAAAAAAAAAAAATAGGTGAGATGTTCTTTTAGAAAGTCCATTACTTTGATGGGAGTTCAGCAGGGGTGCCCTGTTATGTGGTATAATATATATTACTCTGCTCCTAAGAGTGTATGTTAAAAATGACAGGAAATGAACAGCAGGTTTGAAATAAGAATGAGGTTGCCTGCATACAGCATTTCTTAGAAACATAATTACAGCATCATTGAAGCATGAAGGTAGGTACACATATTTGCAGCCACTCTAATCAGTGTAATTGGCCTGCCATTTTCTTTGCTCACCCCCCTTCAGTTAAGATATTAGAAGTATTTCTGCTGGAAAGATACAGTTAATGCCAATTTGTTCTCTTCATGCTGCTAAATCATGTTGTTGGTCTCCTCTGCTCTTATTGCTACAATATCCTATAATGTCATTTGCAGAGTAGACACAACTGTCTAACTTTGAGGTTTTCTGGCAGAGTAGACCAAGTCCATAAAACCAAGGAACGGAAGTGGTGATGAAACATTGATCTTTTTGTCTGTGTTTGTAGCAGTAGTATAACTTTTTCTCAAAAGTTGTCATGTATATAGAGACATTGTTTCTTTTTTTTTTTTTAGCTCCAGAGAAGCCCATCTACTGTGCTACTAATTTAAATTCTATATATCCATCCAATTGGATAAATGGACAACTTTAGACATTAGCGAAGATACTTAAGAAAATGTACTTTACTGAGTCGTGTTTTGATTCATCCTTGGTGCACAGTTGTTGTATGAATTGTTTTGAAACTTACTGCTGTCCGTAATACCATGCCATCTCCCACAGGCAGGATTTTACATAATACATCATTTTGTGATTTAATACCAAGAAAAAGATTTAATCCCCTTAGGAATCAATATACTAGCTCTTTTCAAGAAAGAGCTAAGTAATTCAGACATGGAAATGCATTGCAGTCATTGGCCTTCTTTTGAATATACAATATCTTTTTTTTTTTTTTTTTTTTTTTTATCCATCTTATTGTCATAGCCAAAAGAAATGTGGGGAGTTTCTCTTCAGGACAGAATAAGAGTCTTTAATCCAGATGCCCTTTTCTAATATAGTTATGTCAAACTGATGGTTACTTCCTGAAACCTTAGTTGAATTTGGAGTAAAAATACTGAAAATGGTTGGAGTTGATTAAACAATTGAATATATATTTTTTACCTTGATATACTGAGGAACCCTAGTTCATTTTCATTTCTGGACCGAATTTATTGTCAAAATATAAAGTACTCATTATCCTTCCAGTGACTTCAACTTGTCCATAAGTTATCAAGATCAAAGTTTATAACCCAGAGAACTCTAGCTACGTAAGTTGGTGAGGTGGGTCAGCACAGTGTTTGAATTGCCTTTGGCTACTGCAAAGCCCATGACAAATTAGATGCTCTATTCTATTAAATTTTGTAGCCTCAAAAGCAACATATATTCTTCCATGTTTTTCTATTTTGCTTTTCTATGTTTATTTGTATTTTTTTGTTTTTGTTTTTTTTAAAGATTTTACTTATTTATTTGACAGACAGAGATCACAAGTAGGCAGAGGGGCAGGCAGAGAAAGAGGAGGAAGCAGGCTCCCTGTGGAGCAGAAAGCCCGATGCAGGGCTCAATCCCAGGACCCTGGGATCATGACCTGAGCTGAAGGCAGAGGCTTTAACCCACGGAGCCACTCAGGCGCCCCTGTTTATTCATATTTTTATTAAAATATGAATGGCATTGGTTAAAAATCTACTTATGTTCATTTGGGTTTCAGGATTATAAATTTTTTAGATGTCTTTATATGCTTTTTTCAACATGTTATATTTATAGTTTAATATGTCATATATTTAATGATTCAGGTAATTTTAGAACATGACCACTTTTATTTCTTAAATATCAAAAAACAATATTGGTTAATGGGGAGAGTCACTGAAGAATTTAAGAAGGGGGGAATTACAATAGTTACACTGGTACTTCACATAATTATGGGTGCAGTGGTAGTCATGGATCTCAGAACTGTAAGAAGGGAGATAAATCAGATGTTATGACAGGTCACTTCTGCATCTGTCCTTGATGGTCTCATAGGTACTTAGGTACATAGGTACTTAGGTACTATGGTTTCATAGGTACTTAGGTACTGGGTTAATATATGAAATGACTTTCTTCAGATAGTAAAAAAGAAAGACAAAAACAAAAAACAAAACAAAAAACAGCACCCAGAACTTGATCCCTGAGAGAAAGGAAATAAGCAAGGTGACACCAATTTTATTCCTGCTGGCATATTTCAGACCACAAAACTAGGGGAGAAATCCTGAGCACAGCACAGTGGTTTGCTGGTGTGGAGACAGCGGGAAATTGAGGCAGCTGGACTTTGCAGGCAGAGTCCTGGAGAGGAGGGAGCTACACAGAAAATGTCCTCAAGAAACCTGCTTATGTGTCTCCTTGAGTATGTGTTATCTACATGAACACTCAAACTCCAAAGGGCCAGTCAAGGAAGAACTGGAGAGCTATCAGTGGAATGATTCAGAAAGTTTGTGCAGGTGATAGTATGTTTGAGTTTTGACAAACCATCATGGAAAGCCCTCTTTCATCATCCAGCCCATTCAGTAGATACTCCAGAAGATTCATGTGTTCGTAAGAGGCCTAGACTTCTCTAGATTAAGGGTTACTCCAGACTCGTGCTAAAAGTAGGAGAAATAAGGTTGGAAAGAATCAAATTTTTCTATAATTAAGTTTACCATGTGTCACAGAAAAGCCCAATGTTGCTTAGAGGAAGGCAATAATGGGCATTCAAGAAGGACCAGGGTCCAAGGAACTTTACTCAACATGCAAAGTAACATGTGGCTCCCATGGTGGGACCCAAAATGTGATACATAATTGGGAGAAAAATCAGTCAATTCAAGCAGATTCAGATATGAGAAGGCCAATGGAAGTAGTAACACACAAGGACTTAATTTAAATGTAATGAGAAAAAAAAAAATTTGTGGTGTGCATTTTTAAATAGCAGCTTTAGTCCCAATAGTGTAAAACTGAAAACAACTTAAATGTCTACAAATGGTGAGTAGATAAATTATGGTACATTCTTCCATGAAGATTGTATTCAGCAATAAAATAAGCAATTGAAATAGATAAATCTGAGTGAAAAGTTAGACTGAGCTGGAAAATGTCAGGCACAAAGAAGTACATACCTCATTTATATTCTATTCTAGGAAAGACTACCATAAACTATAGTGACAGAAAGCATATCATTGGTTGCCTAAAGCCAGGATGAATAGATTTACTGGGCAGAGCAAATGTAATGTCTTGGTTGTAGAGATAGTTACATGAGGGAATAGTTTGTCAAAACTCACTTAATGACAGTTAAAATGGATGCCTTTTATTGAATGTAAATTGTGCTTCAACAGAGTTAATTTTAACTGGGGAGGAAGACAAACCATAAGAGGATCTTAATCTCAGGAAACAAACTGAGGGTTGCTGGGGCATGGTGGAGGGGGAAGGGGGTGGCTGGGTTATGGACACTGGGGAGGGTATGTGCTATGGTGAGTGCTGTGAATCGTATAAGGCTGATAATTCACAGACTTGTACCCTTGAAGCAAAAAATACATTATATGTTAATAAAATAAAATTTTAAAAAATAACTGAAATAAAACTCTTTTAGAAAAGACTGGCATAGCATTTTTAGAAGATGTTGGAAAATTATGAGGGCACCTGGGTGGCTCAGTGGGTTGGGTGGCTACCTTCACCTCAAGTCATGAACCCAGCGCCCTGGGATCAAACCTTGCATTGGGCTCCCTGCTTGGGGTGGGGTGAGGGAGACTGCTTCTCCCTCTCCCTCTGCCTGACACTCTCCTTACTTCCGCTTGCTATCTCTCTCTGTGTCAAAAAATTTTTAAAGATTTTATTTATTTATTTATTTGAGAGAGACAGAATGAGAGAGAGAGCATGAGAAGAGGGAGGGTCAGAGGGAGAAGCAGACTCCCTGCCAAGCAGGGAGCCCAATGTGGGACTGGATCCTAGGACTCTAGGATCATGATCTGAGCTGAAGGCAGTCACTTAACCAACTGAGCCACCCAGGCATCCAATAAATAAATACAATCTTTTTTTTTTTAAGATTGTATTTATTTATTTGAGAGAGAGAGAGATCACAAATAGTCAGAGAGGCAGACAGAGAGAGAAGGGGAAGCAGGCTCCCTGCTGAGCAGAGAGCCCGATGCAGGGCTTGATTCCGGGACCCTGAGATCATGACCTGAGCCGAAGGCAGGCACTTAACCCACTGAGGCATAATGAATGGTTTTTTTTTTTTTCTTTTTACTTTCCATTTTACAAAATTATGAATTGGTTCTCAAGATACACTACAAAATTTAGTTTTTTTTTAATGTAAAGATTTTATTTATTTATTTATTTGACAGAGAGAGAGAGGCAGTGAGAGAGGGAGCAGAAGCAGGGGGAGTGAGAGAGGAAGGAGCAGGCTTCCCGCAGAACAGGGAGCCCGATGCCAGGCTCCATCCCAGGACCATGACCTAAGCCGAAGGCACTGAGTGACTGAACCACACAGGCACCCCCCTAAAATTAGTTTTTAATGTTATTATTAAATCACCAGTTTATACCTATGACTGTTCCATTCTATGGAAATTATTGTCACTATTGATTCTCAGATTCTCCTGTGTCTGACAATGTGTCTGTATTAAAAATTGACTCCTCAGTCCTTTGACAAGACCCAGTAATTCTCAATAGTGTCCTGTCCTCTGATATGATAAGATGTCCCGGGTTTATCCTAAATATGTATTGTCCCCAACAATGAGTCAGCCATTCTTCCAGTGAATTCTTGTTCTTTTCACTGGGTTATGGTTGTAGAGGCTACTATCTTAGTGGGAAAGTTGGCATTGTTCCTGCATTAAGTGAGTGTTCTAGGTCTGTATACTGTGGACCAAGCTAAAAAATACATAAATAGGAGCGCCTGGGTGGCTCAGTGGGTTAAAGCCTCTGCTTTCAGCTCAGGTCATGATCCCAGGGTCCTGGGATCGAGCCCCACATTGGACTCTCTGCTCAGTGGGGAACCTGCTTCCTCCTCTCTCTCTCTCTGACTGCCTCTCTGCCTCTGATCTCTGTCTGTCAAATAAATAAACAAAATCTTTTAAAAATTTTAAAAAGATACATAAATAAAAATATATTCTATATAACTTGATACTGTGATTCAAGTTCAAGAAATCATTGTTATTGAATAACTTCATCAAGGAGCACCTGGGTAGCTTAGTTGGTTAAGCACCTGACTCTTGGTTTCTGCTCAGGTCATGATCTCAGGATCATGAGATCAAGCCCTGCTTTGGGCTTTGTGCCCAGTAGGGTATCTGCTTGAGATTCTCTTTCTTCCTCTGCCCCTCCTCCCGTAAAGTAAATCAATCTTTAAAAAAATAACTTCATCAGGCTTACATTTTTATCATCTTTTGGCCCCAGTGAAAATCTCGATTCTCAGGAATTTTATCAGTTTTCTCATTTACTTTTGACATACATACCCACTCACTGAAAAGCCACTTATACAACATAGTCTCGGAAGAACAATATGTACACTATCACCAGTAATACAGTTACTAAAAACTGAGTTTTAAAGTTTTTTTAATCACTAGATAAAATCTCATTAGGGATATTAAGTCCAATTACATTAACATGTTAATCTAATTAGCATTACATAAAATGTTTCCCCTCTGTGCAGCTATATTAACAACTGGATATAAAATTGTATTTTTTAATTTTATGTTCAATCTCAAGAAATTCTTTTTAAATTTAATTTTGTTTTATTCAATGTGTGATATATGTGCATGGTCCCTGAGTCAAATCTACAAACCAGGATGTATTGAAAGAAATACAGTTTCTACCCTCTGATCCAGCACAGGTACTGGATGTACCTTGATATTGTGATTCCACTACTAGGTATTTACACAAAGAATACAAAAACACTAATTTAGAAGGATGATTGCACCCCGATGTTCATAGCAACATTACCTACAATAAGCCAAATTATGGAAACAGCCCTAGGGTCCATTGACTAATGATGAAAGGATAAAGAAGACGTACACAATGGAATATTACTCAGCCATAAAAAAGGAATGAGATCTTGCCATTTGCAACAATGTAGCTTCAGCTAGGGAGTATTATGCTAAATGAAATAAGTCAGAGAAAGAAAAAATACCGTAAAATTCCACTCATATGTGGAATTTAGGGAACAGAACAAGCAAGCATGGGGGAGAAAGAGAGAGAAAGGCAAACCAAGAAATTGAGTCTTAATTATAGAGAACAAACTGAGGGTTATCAGAGGAGGGTGGATGGGGAGATGGGTTAAATAGGTGATGGGGATTATGGACTTCACTTGTTGTGATGAGCACTGAGTGTTATATGGAAGTGTTGAGTCACTGTATTCACTCTTGAAACTAATATTACACTGTATGTTAACTAACTGGAATTAAAATAAAAACTTGGAAAAAAAAAGAAATACAGTTTCCATCCCTACCTTCTTCACACCATTCCTTCCCTCTCTCTTTGGGTAATGCTTTTTGTTTAGATTAGCCCCAAGTGAAGCTAGTTTACCTTTAAACCAGTTTATCTTTTCATTTAAATATATATGTGTGTACATATATGTGTAAATAATTAAATAAAAGTGTATATGCACACACATACATTTTTTTTTACTAGATAAAGTGTGGTATACTGGTATTGTTTCTACTTTGCTTTTTCCACTTATTTTTAAATGCCAAATTATGGTAGCTGGAAATATTTCATATTCCTTTTATTACAGAGTATAGTAATCCACTGTAAAGATGTGTCAGGATGTAATTAAGAAGACCTTTTCAAAAGGTCATTGAGTTTAGTTCCTAGTCTTTTGCTGCTAGAAACAACTCTTTAATCATCTTGCACCTTTGTCTTTTTTTAATTTTTTTTGCCAGTATGTTGTAAGGTTAGATTCCTAGAAGTGGGGTTATTGGGTCAAATGGGAAATATGTGTGTGATTTTGCCAAATTCCCCTTCCTGGGGATTGTATCATTTTACTTTCTCTTCAGCAATGTGTGAACATGCCTGTATTCCCATAGCTATGAAGAGAACAAGCTGTCAAACTTTTTCTGCCAATATTATAGATGAGAAATGGTGCCTTAGTATGGCTTTACATTCAGTTTATCTTATTATGTGTTCAGCATTTTTCAAAAGGTGATGGGTTATTTGTATCTTTTCTTCTGTGAACTCCCTTTTATGTCTTTAAACCACTTATTTCTAGATTTCCTAGCTTCTGTTTTTAGCTTCCTAGCTTCTTTAGAAGCTCTTCATATATTAGGGATATGAATTCTGTGTGACAAATATTTTTCCAAGATTGCCATTTTTTTCTATTTAGTGGCTTGTGGCATATAACCAAAAGAAAGATGATCAGACATTATGCAGATATGAAAACTATTAATCTGAGTAAGGCTCTAGATATAACCTAAAGAGCATTATAGAATTTTTTTTCTTTTATTTATTTTCAGCATAACAGTATTCATTATTTTTGCACTATACCCAGTGCTCCATGCAATCCATGCCCTCTCTAATACCCACCACCTGGTTCCCCCAACTTCCCACCCCCCACCACTTCAAACCCCTCAGATTGTTTTTCAGAGTCCATAGTCTATCATGGTTCATCTCCCCTTTCAGTTTCCCCCAACTCCCTTCTCCTCTCTAACTCCCCATGTCCTCCATGCTATTTGTTATGCTCCACAAATAAGTGAAACCCTATGATAATTGACTCTCTATGCTTGACTTATTTCACTCAGCATAATCTCTTCCAGTCCCATCCATGTTTCTACAAAAGTTGGGTATTCATCCTTTCTGATGGAGGCATAATACTCCATAGTGTGTATGGACCACATCTTCCTTATTCATTCGTCCATTGAAGGGCATCTTGGTTCTTTCCACAGTTTGGCAACCATGTCCACTGCTGCTATAAACATTGGGGGTACAGATGGCCCTTCTTTTCACTACATCTGTATCTTTTGGGTAAATAACCAGTAGTGCAATGGCAGGGTCATAGGGAAGCTCTATTTTTAATTTCTTGAGGAATCTCCACACTGTTCTCCAAAGAGGCTGCACCAACTTGCATTCCCATCAACAGTGTAAGAGGGTTCCCCTTTCTCCACATCCCCTCCAACACATGTAGTTTCCTGTCTTGCTAATTTTGGCCATTCTGATGTGTAAGGTGGTATCTCAATGTGGTTTTAATTTGAATCTCCCTGAGGGCTAGTGATGATGAACATTTTTTCATGTGTCTGATAGCCATTTGTAGGTCTTCATTGGAGAAGTGTCTGTTCATATCTTCTGCCCATTTTTTGATATGATTATCTGTTTTATGTGTGTTGAGTTTGAGGAGTTCTTTATAGATCCTGGATTTCAACCTTTTGTCTGTACTGTCATTTGCAAATATCTTCTCCCATTCTGTGGGTTGATTCTTTGTTTTCTTGACTGTCTCCTTTGCTGTGCAGAAGCTTTTGATTTTGATGAAGTTCCAAAAGTTTATTTTTGCTTTTGTTTCCTTTGCCTTTGGAGACATATCTTGAAAGAAGTTGCAGTGGCTGATATCGAAGAAATTACTGCCTATGTTCTCCTCTCGGATTCTGATGGATTCCTGTCTCATGTTGAGGTCTTTTATCCATTTTGAGTTTATCTTTGTGTACAGTGTAAGAGAATGGTCGGGTTTCGTTCTTCTACATATAGCTGTCCAATTTTCCCAGCACCATTTATCGAAGAGACTGTCTTTTTTCCACTGTATATTTTTTCCCATTTTGTCAAAGATTAATTGACCATAGAATTGAGGGTCCATATCTGGGCTCTCTACTCTGTTCCACTGGTCTATATGTCTGTTTTTATGCCAGTACCAGGCTGTCTTGGTGATCACAGCTTTTTAGTAAAGCTTAAAATCATAGAATTTTAATCAACAAAATAAGATGAGAAATTCTACAAGGCAAATAACAGAGTTGCCAAAAAAAAAAAAATGGTGCAAGAAAAAAAAAATGTACACAGAAAGGGAACCTATACATTAAAAGAGAATTGAGTCATATCAGCCATTCATTCACAAGGAGTGGATGATCTGCTTTTATTAAGATCACAATTCAAATGGGCTCCCCAACAAGAAAATTAATTCACCATTTAGAAAACAAATGGGTAAATATGAACATTTATTGGTTGTAATTTTGCTCATAAGACTGCCAGATTCCACTGGAATTTGAGTTATAGGCATGGGAGAAAGAAGACAATCATGGAAGATAGCCAAGAGAAAGGATAAATTAATTGCAGTTGGGGATTGAGAAGAAATAGTGTGGAAAACTTGAGAAAAATATAAGGATGAACTTTGTATATATATACATATATTTTTTTATTTATATTTAAATACATATACTTATTTATTTTAGGGAGAGAGAGCACGGGCAGAGGCAGAGGGAAAGACTTTCAACTGACTCCTTGTTGAGCTTGGAGCCTGACATGAGGCTTGATCTTAAGACCCAGGGATCATGACCTGAGCCAAACCAAGAGTCAGATGCTTAATTGACTGTGACACTCAGGGGCCCCTATATTTTGAATATACATATATTTGCGAAGACTCACCAATATGTATGCTTTCAGTTGCTATATGGAAAGAAAAACCTAAGTGTCCTCCAGCCCTTCATTGCATTTTTAAATATTCTTTTCCTAAGGAGAGGAAAAAGGACTGATTAAAGTCATTACCCACATATTTGTTTATTAAGTCTTATCTCAGTATTCTAGTTTTCATGGTATCTTTGAAGCAGTAAGAGGAGTATAATGAGAATGGATCCTAATCCCTAAGAAGTGAGAGACATAAAGGAAAGAAGAAAGGGAGGAAGGAAGGGAGAGAAGAGGAAAAAGGGGGTGGGAGAGAAGAAAATGAAGAAGAAGATGAGGAAGAAAAAAAAAAAAGAAAGAGGAAGAGAGGAAGGAAGGAGGGAGTGAGGAAGAAAATGAAACAAACAAAAACCAAATTAGTATTTTTTATATATCAGCTATATAAGATTTCTCATGCTAATTAATGGTGAGTTTCAGAACAGTAAGAATATGTACATTTCATGTTCAGCTTTCCTCTTCATTGACTGTGTGTCTTCACTGATCGTCCTAGGCACATGGTCAACAAAGATGAAATGATTTTGTTCTGTCTTGAAACCCATTTGTTAGTGTGAGAAATTGTAAGGAACCAAGGTAGGCAAGATACTAATGCTGCTGAATAACTGGATACAGCATTTTTTTTTTATGAAAACTGTTGAGATTTTATAAATTAATTTGCCTATTTATAGGAGCTTCAGGGGAGGGAAGATATGTAAGGCAGGGTCCAGTTTCCTCAGCTGGGTGTTTGCTATCCTTATAGGAAACTCTAGCCTGAATTCAGAGAGGCTACAAATGAAGATCAGGAGTCTAGGTCCAAAGAAGTAGAAATAGTCTTGTTAAATAAGGTGACTCAGCATATTCTGGCAAACATAACCATTTGGCCCTTTTGTCTCGTAGAAGTACTAACGATATCTTTTAGGATATGGAATAATTTGACTTTGAACATGTTAATAATGCAGGTCTAGTTTAATGGGTTGAGGCCAATCTGAAAAGGATAAACTCATTGGAGTAGAAGTGGAAAATAAACTGAAGATATCCCCAATATGTTTCTCCTCAGACTAACATGGTCTTAGTTTTCTGATCACTAAGAATAATTTGTAATAGACTCAACTGATAAAGTAATTATTATTAGCTATTATCCTTTATACTTTTTTCTTAAATATTTAATTTTTTTTTTTTATTTGACACAGAGAGAGTGGTCACAAGTAGGCAGAGCAGCAGGCAGAGAGAGAGGGGGACACTGAGCAGAGAGCCTGAGGTAAGGCTCGATCCCAGGACCCTGAGATCATGACCTGAGCCAAAGGCAGAGGCTTGACCCACTGTACCACCCAGGTGACCCCATCATTTGTACTCTGCAAAGCATGCTCACTACCTATTATTCCAAAATAACTTTCATTTTTGACTTGATATTTTGGGCCTGGTGCTCCACATGGAAAGCAAGCATGCTCAATTCAGTTAATTTTTGAAATTATTCATAAGGTGAAAATTTCCTCATCTTGGAAATGAGACATAAGAATTTTAGGGAAAACTGACCCCAGATCTCACAACTGGAACTTAAAGGGCAAGGTATAATAAAGCCAGGGTTGCTCTTGTCCAAACTTTAGGACTCACATACTGTGAGACACTCTTTCACATGTTCTGTTAATGTTGTCTAAGAAATGGAGGCTTGAAGAAGTGGTTTACCCAAGAAGGTGCAGCCACCTGAGGAGGACACAGATCTGTATTTAGGTATTTCTCTGTTCCCTATTCTTTATGAAATTTATAAATATTCTTATCCCAGAAAGGTCTTCAGGTTGTACTTTCTGTATAAGTTGTGATGAGATCTAGACTCACGTGAGCTTATTTCTAACTGCACAATGTAATTACTAAAAAAAAAAAAAAAAAGACTATACTGATTTTGGGGGGATTCTAGGGTTGAGTAATTGATATGAATACAGTGATACCACATGTAATTTTAACCTAAGAACTGATACTTCCTGTGGAGTAAGTTAAGTATCAACCTTGTGGATAATTCAGTGTTACAAATGTAACATTTTTGCATCCATGTCAAGTCAGCCTTTGGGGGGATTTTTTGGTTTACAAAAGGGGAAGACAAAATATGGATGAATACACAGAGGTGTAGGGTGGCTCTATGCCCCAGACCTGAAATCAGGATGCCGAGGCATGAAGGTTGAGAGGCTTCAATCTTATTCAATCTATAAGATCAGACATGTTGCTTAATTTCTGATTTTCATTTTCTCACCTGAAAATTAGACTCTTAAGACCTACTTTAAGACAAGATAACTTTCTTTACTTGAAGAAATTACCATTACATAATTGAAGTGGAGATGAAAAGTAGAGTTGTTTTTCTCTGGATTGCCTAGTTGACGCCTGCGTGTCCACAGAGGAATGGGCTGCCTCTCTTTTTTCATTAATAGTTACAGTTCATACTACCTCTCAGCCTCCTCCATGGTAGTCCAGTGTAAGGTACAGTGACTTTGCTGCTTCCAGTTCATAAAATAATAGTCTCAGGAGTAACATCTGATACTTCATGGGTGCTTACTGAGTGTATCTTATTTCATGGTGCTTTACATACTATGTCTCCACTTGCCAAAATCTCTCCAGTAGTTAGGGAAAGATAAGAAGACTGTCTAGCACCTGAGGAAATGGGTGCTCTAGAGCTTTTGAAATCTACCTAGAATCACAGAGCTAGTGAGATATTAAAGAATTCAAGCCCAAGACTCTCTGATTGCAAAGCCAATATTCTTTCAGCTCTGCCAGGTTATCTTTGCTTTCCTTTATTTTTGGTTACTCAAGAATCTTCTGCCCTCTTTGGAAATCATGCTATATAGATCAGTCTATCAGTCTATCTGATTATCTGCCATCTGTTTCTGTCCTTACATGTTTCAGAAGTGATGTAGCCAAGCATACTCATTGTTAAGATAGTTTAGGTCCATTGTAATCTGTCCAGTTATGATTAATTAAATTTTAAATTTTTAAATATAAAATTAAATTTCCTTTCTGAGAGCCAGTGAGTACAGAATCTCAACATTTAGCCAAGTACCCATTAGCATAAACATCAACTTGGAAGTGGAGCCTGAGACAGAGATTTGGGTGCACGTTGCTACTGATGGAGTGAATTGTCGTTTCCGTCTATTGAACTGTTTGATAAATGGTGGGGAAAAAATTAGGGGACTTGTCAGGGTCCCTGTAGAGGCAGTGTGCCAGGCACACAAGGGAGGATGCCTAAGTCAAGGCCAGGAACACAGATGCCATTGAGCCAAATGACAGAGGACCTGCAGTTGATTCAGGACTTCTCCATTGACAGAGGACCTGCAGTTGATTCAGGACTTCTGATCATCATTTATGATTGGTTTACGGTCGAAGCCTGATGGAATCTGAAGTTTAGAGGCATTAGTAGAACATCTGAGGATCCCAATATCAGTCAATTATTCTTTACCTCCTATACTTATATTTTGTAGGTGTACGTGTGTGTGAACATCTGTGTGCTTTTGCACATCCACCAATTCAAGCTATGCTGATGGAAACTTGCATATCAGTGTTGAAAGGAATTGAGTCTGTGAAATGAGGTACAATCTGTTTGGGCTGTCAGGAGTCTGGTTCAAACATTTGGCAGCTTCTTCCTAGTCTTCTAATACTCATTTCTATTTTGCATTCCCCCAAAATTCTGTGTGTGCCTCTCCACATGGATATGATTATTTGTGTATATTAAGCTCTGTAAATGACTATCCTAGTGCTCTGTATCATACTTTTCTGATTGCAAAAGTGTTGGAATGTCTCCCAAAGCAGTTACCAAACTCAAAGAATATGATTGAGTAGAATAACTTTGCAGATATGGGACAGTTAAAAACATTTTTCTGTTGCTAATTGCATCCTCTGAAGAGTTATAAATATGTCCACAAAAGAGAATGTGATCAGAAAAAAATACCAAAATTCTTTGTTCATAATGTCTACCACAGAATGTACATTGTTATAACAAAACGTGGATGTCTTTCCAAAAAAAAAAAAAAAGCTGAAACAGAAAATAGAAAATTCATCCTCTGTCATCTTCTGTTTGAACCATAATATTGAACATGATGGAGAAACTCTGTTTGGATTTATTGACTTTGTGATTACTGAATTTAGTAAAAAGAAGGTAAAGATTTCTCATCTATGGCATATGCTTTTAATGACCTACAAAAACAATTTTGCCTCAGCTAAATTATTCTGTGGATCATGAAAGGACTTTAAGTAATAAGCACAAAGTTCCGCTGTTAATCTTTTGTAGGGAGAAATCGATAAAATCTTTTAAATGTATCACAGAAAAAAAAGGAGTATTATACAGGATATAAAAAGCTTTACTCTATAGTTAATGTAATGGACATAACTGTAATGATATTGGAAAATGCATGTATTACATTAAGCCACACAATTTCTCAATTTGCTGCAGGCGATTTAAAGAGGATTTCCTTAGTTCTTCCCTAGGGAAGATGATAGGGGGGGCCTCTCTCACACAAGCCTGCCTCCTCACCATCCATCATTTCAGAGAGACATATATCACCTCCAAAGTGCTTTAAGGCAGCTGCAAGCAAGTGTCACTTTGAGTTAAATGCATTATTAAACTGTTGGGAAATTTCACATCATGGGTCATTTATCTATGCTAAATTGGGTCAAAAGCCTCTGCACAGGCCTAGATAAATGAGGGAGGAGAGCAAAATTCTCCTGTGGGAAGTAGTACTTTGACAAGCTTTATGAGTGTGGCTTATTTATTTATTTATTGAGTAGCCATGGGGAAGAGAGCTTGGCTTATTTGTGTGTGTGTGTGTGTGTGTGTGTGTGTGTGTGTGTGCGTGCGCGCGCGCGCCTCCCTGGCGGTGCGGTCATTTTAAAAGGTAATCAAAGCTACAGAAATCATCTCCTCTGATAAATACAGTTGGGTATTCACCACATCTCTAAATGCCGCTAGAATTAGATGTGAGGGGTGCCTGCGTGGCTCAGTGGGTTAAAACCTCTGCCTTCGGCTCAGGTCATGATCTCAGGGTCCTGGGATCGAGCCCCGTATCGGGCTCTCTACTCAGTGGGGAACTTGCTTCCTTCTCTCTCTCTGCCTGTCTCTCTGCCTACTTGTGATCTCTGTCAAATAAACAACGTCTTCTGAAAAAGAAGAATTAGATGTTGTGGAAAGCATAAACCATTAAATATTCATTCATTTGGCAAACGGTTGAGTGTGTTCTCTGTGTCTTGTGCGGTATACGAAGTAAGAGAGTGCAAAAATGATGTTCGAAGGCATTAATTAATTAATGTTTAATTAATTTCTAGGCATAGTCTAATGCCTTTCCAACATGGTGGGAAAGACCTAACTGCCTCAGTAGATTTACATTAAAAAAAAAAAATGGAGTGGGGGTGCAGATGAAAGAGGGATTATATCTTTCAGGGTTTAAATAGGGCAACAAGGCGAAGTAGAATCTTTGATGCGTCGTGAGTTGCCAGATGGGAGAAAGTCCCAAAGTCCAGTTCCAGGATGAAGAAACAGCAGGAAATCAGAAAGCAGGAGAGAAGTAGGTATGGATTTAAGATGATGGTAGCATTTGTCTTCCAAATTAGGACATTTTATAGAATGAAGGAAGGCACAATTTACAAGTTGGAGCAACCGATATTAACCAAATCGGTCCCAGGCAAATATAGACACATGGTTTTGATGGGTTCCTCTCTCTTCAGTACCTTAAATGGGGTTGTTAAAAACCTTTGTATAGGAAATTCAGGTACAACACTGTCAGTATATTTAGGTACCACTAAATTGTACACTTAAAAATGGTTAAAATAGTAAATTCCATGTTGTATATATATCGCCACAATTAAAAAAAGAAAAAGACTGTCCAGAACCTTAGACTTTTTGTGTGGACACATTTCCTTAGGTAAACATTTACCAAGGTGTTAGTTGTGAAGATTCAGAAAGGAGACAGAGTTAAATATAAGTTATTCTGATTTAATGGACTTATTATTTTCTTGGATCTTTGATATTCTAGTATATTGAGGGATTTTGTGATTTTGCCTCTATTCATTTAATCAAACCTTATTATTCATTGGTGTATATGTTATATAGGGAGAGAAAACAAAGAAGAAACTGGAGCACAGACCTGTAGACAGATTTTTCCTGAATGATTAAACCTTTCATAGTTTGCATAACTAGCATTTTTTGAGCATCTAATGGCTATTTAGTCATATTGTGAATGGCTTTTTGTCACAAAAACTTGAAGTCTCATTTGAAACTTTGCTCAGTCTCTTGAACAAAAAATTGCCATGCTTCGTGCTTTTATTGAGGTGTATCTCACATGCCGTACAATTTCACTCATTAAAGTGTAAAACTCTTTGGTGTTTAGTATAGTCGCGGAATTGTGCCGCCACCACCAAAATCTAATGTTAGAACGTTCACATCAACACAGAAGAAATCCTTGTATACATCAGCCGTTACCTCCTCTCCACGCACCTCCCCACAGACACTCAACCCAGTCATAGGCAACCACTAATCTACTTCCTTGCTGTAAAGATTTGCTTGTTCTGAACACTTTGTATAAATATAATCATACAAAATACGATCTTTTATATACACTTCTTTTACTTAGCATGTTTTCAAGATTCATTCAAGTAGCACGTTCAGTACCTCAGTCTTTGTTATCACTAAATAATACCCCATTGTAAGGATATAGCACATTTTTTTATTAGTTTATGGACATTTAGGTTGTTCATACTTTGGGGTTATTATGAATCATGCTGCGCTGAACACCCATTTACAAGTTGTGGTGTACATGGACATTTTCATTTCCCTGGATATATATCTAGGAGTGGGATTGCCAGGTGATATGGTAACCTGTGATTAACCTTTTGAGGAACTGCGATACTGCTCTCCAAAGTGACTGCACCATTTTACGTTCCCACCAGCAATACATGAAAATCACAGTTCTTTATTTCTGTTCCTTGCTCTTGTTTGTTTGTTTTATCATAGCCATCCTAGTGTATATGAAGTAAATATCTCATTGCGGTTTTGATTTACATTTTCCTGATGGTTATTAACGTCTTTATTTGCTTATGTTTATGTTAGGAGTGACGTAAATAACAGACGTCAGTTTCTCGGTTCTGGAGGCTAGAGGTACATGATCAGGTGGCACAGATTTGGTTTTGGGGGATGGTTTTCTTCCTGACTTGCAAATAATTACCTTATCACCATGTGCTCATATGTTTGTTGTTTGTTTATTTGTTTTCTGTTTGTTTGTTTGTTTGTTTTTCCTTACGGTGCATGAAAGTGGAGAGAGAGTGAGCATTCCTGTCTATTCCTTTTCTTGTATTACCTATTACCATCATGAGGGCCACACCCTAATGAACCTGGTCTAAATCTAATTAGCACTTCTAAAGTTTGGTCTCCTAATGCTATCATATTGAGATTTAGGGTTTCAACACAAGAATTTTGTGATGACACAAACATTCAGTCCATAACAGTAGTCATTTGTGTGTCTTCACTGGAGGAATGTCTACTCTGTTCCTTTACCCATTTTTAAACTGGATTATTTTTTGCATTTTTGAGTTTTAAGTGTTCTTTATATTTTCTTGATACAAGTCCCTTATCTTATATATGATTTGCAAGTATTTCCTCCCATTATGTGGATTGTCTTCGTTTTCCCTTTGTTGTAATGTCTAAATTAATTCCATTGTAGTGGAGAATATACTTTACATGATTTCAGTTCTTTTTAAAAAATTCTGGTATAATTAACATACGGTGTTCTTTAGTTTCAGGTGTACAATATAGTGATTCAGCAATTCCATACATTACTCAGTGCTCATCATGATAAGTGTTCTCTTAATCCCCTTCACCTATTTTACCCACCCCAGACTCACACCCCCCTCCCTCAGTAACCCATCAGTTTATGCTCTAGAGTTTAGAGTCTGTTTTTTTGGTTGCTCTCCTTTTTTTCCTTTGTTCATTTGTTTTGTTTCTTAAAGTCCACATATGAATGAAATTGTATGGTATTTGACTTTCTCT
Source organism: Mustela nivalis (assembly GCF_964662115.1). Lineage (NCBI taxonomy): Eukaryota > Metazoa > Chordata > Mammalia > Carnivora > Mustelidae > Mustela > Mustela nivalis. Next base: position 24,434,858 of record NC_139037.1, on the reverse strand, counting down.
AACTTACTTCACTTAGTATTATACCCTCTAGAGCCATACATATTGTTGCAAATGGCAAGATTTCATTCTTTCTTATGGCTGAAGAATATTCCATGGCATATATTTACATCTTTTTTATGCATTCATATATTGATGGACGCTTGGGTTGTTTCCATGTTTTGACATTTAAATAATGCTACAATAAACATTCGGGTGCATATGTTTTTTTGAATTAGTGCTTTTGTATTCTTTGGGTAAATACCCAGGAGTGCAATTACTGGATCATGTGGTAATTCTGTATTTAATTTTTTGAGGATCCTCTATACTATTTTGCACAGTGGCTACACTAGTGTGCGTCCCCACCGACAGTGCATGAAGGTTCTTATTTCTCTACAAAAGTTGCTGTTACTTATGTTTGATTTTAGACATTCCTACATGTGTGAAATGATATCTTACAGTGGTTTTGACTTGGCATGTCCCTGTTGATGAATGATGTTGAGCACCTTTTCATGTATTGGTTGGCCATCTGTATGTCTTCTTTGGAAAAATGTCTGTTTGTGTCTTCTGCCAACTTTTTAATTGAATGATGATGAAGATTTGGTTTTGAGTTGTGTAAGTTCTTTATATATTTCGGATACTAACCCTTTATTGGATATGCCATTTATAATTTCCTTCTCCTACTCAGTAAGTTGTCTTTTTGCTTTGTTGATTGTTTCCTTTGCTATGCAGAAGGGTTTTTTTTTTTTAGTTTTTATATAGTCCCAATAGTTTATTTTTGCTTTTATTTCACTTGCCTCAGTAGACGTATCTAGAAAAATGCTGCTATAGCTGACGTCAGAAAAAGAGAAGAGTCTGTGCTCTCCTCTAGGATTTCTATGGTTTCCGGGCTCACATTTAGTCCTTACTAGTTGAGTTTATTTTTATGTATGTGTATAGCTGTCCAGGTTTCTCAATACCATTTGTTAAAGAGACTTTCTTTTTCCCATTGCACATTCTTGCCTCCTTGGTTAAAGATTAATTTACTATATAAGCATGATTTCAATTCTTTTAAAAATGTGGAGGCCTTTCGGGATGGCTGGGTAACTCAGTCACTTAAGGATCTACCTTTAGCTTGGTTTATGATCCCAGGGTCCTGCCCTGCTTCCTGCATTGGGTCCTGCATTGGGCTCCTGGGTCAGCCTGGGAGTCTGTTTCTCCCTCTGCCCCTTCCCTGCTCATGTTCATTCATATGCATGCTCTCATTCTCTCAAATAAATAAATAAATAATGTGGAGGCTTTTTAAACCTTATATATGGTTTATGCTAGAAAATATTATATATGTATCTGAAAAGAATATAAGTTCTGCTGCTATTAGATAGTGTTCTATGAATCTCTCTTGGGTGTAGTTGGTTTATAGGGTTGTTCATATCTTCCTTTTTTCAAAAAATGTATTTATTTGACAGACAGAGATCACAAGTGGGCAGAGAGGTAGGTAGAGAGAGAGGGGGAAGCAGGCTCCCCACTGAGCAGAGAGCCTGATGCAGGGTTTGATCCCAGGACCCTAGGATCATGACCTGAGCCAAAGGCAGAGGCTTTAAACCACTGAGCCACCCAGGCACCCCTTGTTCAAATCTTCAAATAGAAGATTTGATTTATTTATTTATTTTAGATAGCATGCAAGCAAGGAGAGGCAGAGGGAGAGTCCAAAGAAGACTCCCTGTGGAGTGCAGAGCCTGATGCAGGGGTCAATCCCATTAAACCTGAGATAATGACCTGAGCCAAAATTGTGAGTTGGAGTTTAACTGACTGAGCCACCCAGATGCCCCTTCAAATTTTCTGTTTAATGAAGTCTTTTCTATTTACTTGGAGCGGCTTCTCACACACTTTGGAGATATTGCTTAAGCATTTACATTGAACCAAGTGAAGCATTAATAAAATAGATGTTTAAGGACTGCTTGTATTATCTTAGCTGGGTCCCACCAGAAACATCTCAGAGAAAGAGCTAAGGAAGAAGTTTATCTGGGATGTGATCTCAGGAAATACCACTGGAAAAGTAAGATTAGAGAGACAAGGAGCCAAAGATGACTCCATGATCAACCCAGTGACTGCAGTGGCTATTGAAACTTAATCCCTTGGGAAATAGAATTCACATCTCAGAGTAACATACTCAAGATTTTAGGGATGTGGGACATTTTAATGTCACTTCTGGTCAGTTAGTGGTTGAGGCCTCTGTTAGTCTGCTAGGCTGCCATAACAAATTACCTGAGTGAAGCTCCGGAGAGGCAGACAGATAAACAAACAAAAGATGAGGTGGTGTATTAATGTACTTAGATGTCAAATTTCAGTCAGCTAGCTCCTCTCAGCAGAGGTGCTGGTAGAGAAGGCAGCTCTAATCTCCACTTCTTAGATTATAAACCGTAGAAGGGATTTATTCACAGATGTTTTGATTTCAGCAATGCATTCAGAGGCTTTTCCCTCCCTTAGTCATTTTCCTCAGAGTTGCAGAAGAGTAATATGCCAGAAAAGACAAACCAAGGCTTTCTCTTCAGTTAGGAGAAAGTATTTTAAAAAGTTGTTCTCTTTCCTCTCTTTCTCTCTCTCTCTCTGTCTCTCTCTGGAGGAGCCAAAGCTGTTAGCAGCTGAGAAAAACCACACTGAAGGATTTTCGATGCCAAGCTGACTTGAATCCTAGAGTCATGCATATTCTTTCAAAAAGGGGTTTTGACTCCAGGCTAAGGAATCTTCCTATGTTAGAAGGGAATATCCTCATCAAAGTTTGAACATTTGCATTTAATTCACTATTTTGCTGTATCCCAAGATAGCTTTTTCAGTTATTACAAAATGTAAGACACTCTTCTCCTGAGAGAGAAAAGAAGAATCATTCACTTGCCTTTTGAGAGTTAAAATTATATGATTCCTTAATTACCATAGACTTGGTTGGAACTAGCTCCCTGGATGAAAAGCAATCCTGTTTACTTATGGCAGACACATTTATGGCTATGGTTGCTCTAAAAGGGAAACAATTGAAAATGGAAATGTCTAGAAGTACATGGACATGAATATTTCTAAGTTTACTTTTTAATTTCTTTAAAGATTTTATTTGAGAGAGAGAGAGAAAGAGATAGCTTGAATGGGGGTGGGGAGGGCAAATGGGGAGGGAGAAGCAGACTCCTCACTGAGCAGGGAGCCTGACATGGGGCTTGATCCCAGGGATCCCAGGATCCTGGAATCATGAACTTAGCCGAGGGCAGAGCTTAACTGACTGAGCCACCCAAGTTGCCCCTATTTGTAAGTTTTAACGTATACCTAAGTTAGAAGTCAGTAGTGATTGTCCTAAAGGGTGACATAGTCCTCTGTAAAGGGAATTAGAAAAAATTATAGAGGGTGTAGACAATTTATGTTAATCTTTGGCAAAGATATCACCAGATGATGTAACATGTCCCTGATCTCATAGTGCATAGTGCAGAGGACTTAAAAATTACTCATTTTTTATCTGAAATTCAAGTTCACCTGGATGTTGTATTTTTGTCTGCCAAATACAATAAACCTCGGTCACTCAGGGTGGGTGGAAATACCAGAATTCAAGCCACGCTGGCTACTTCAAAGTACATGGAGGTACTGAATAATATTGGTAGAACTATATTAAATACACTGATACTGAATGTACTGAGTTGAATGGTGTCTCCGTATTTTCTTCTTCTCTTTGTGATGCTGGTGTGCTGATGAGCATTTATTTGTATTGTGGTTAAAAGCCATGTGTTTAGAATTCCTGAGAGTTAGACTTGAGCCATTCTTCTTCCCCTTGCCAGCAAAGCAACTCGAGTCGTGTTACTGAGCCTGTTTTCTAGTTTGACAAATGAGAATTGTTTTGACTCCATCAATATGTAAGTCATACGTGTTGGGGTATGAAGAATTAAACATAGATGATTTCAGTGATTCTTCATAAAAAAGCTCTGAAGGCAGACACTTATAATAAAAACCTGACTCTATTTTTGATGTTTGACTGCTAACAGATTTTAAGTTTCACCCCTTACTCTTCCCCTCTGTCCACATCAAAGCAAGCTGTAGAGCTTGATGTACCTCCTTTGTTGCCAGGACGAGGTTTGTGCTACAGGAACCATATCCTAGATCCACTTACTTGCTAAGCCAATCTCTTTTCCCTGAGTCATTTTAGGACCAGAATGAAAACCTGCTCTGCTGTCCTCAGAAAGACTCATTCTTGGTGTAATGAACTTTTTCATATTTTCTTATATTTGGGGGTTGTTGTGTGTTGTGTATTTGTGTGTGTGTGTGTGTGTGTGTGTGTGTGTATGTGTGTGTTTAGTCTCAACTTCTGACCCAAATTTTGGATGAAGGGCCATATTATCTCTAGAGTGGTTACAATACTATTATTTTCCCCAGTTTTAAGAAAACAATGACTTCCATAAGAGAATTAACTTACCCTAAATCATATACGCTAATAAATTATGGATCCTTATTGAACCAAGGCACTCTCCTTTAAAAACCCCAGCTTACTCATTAGACTGTGGTGTCAGAAAGACTGTATGAGGAAATTTGTGTGGAATGTTTAGTACAGTACCTGACACACATTCACTGCCCTATAAATACATGTCACAACTGGGCAGAACTGGGAGATCTGTGTGTGTGGACATCAAAGTAGATGATTAGCCCACAGCATTTTGCCATCTTCCCCAAACCCAGAGTTTTCTTAGAAATAAAGGTTTATTTGTATGTCAGTCACCTGATGCTTTCACACATGTCATGCCTCTTATCCCAAAGCACTTAAAATGCATGGCTTTCATCAGCCCAAAACAATATATTTACTTTCTAGCCTCATGTCTTTCATCCCCTGCTTGTTTGCTGGAGGCTGCTGGCTGGCTGTCAGTGATGACAGTCCCCATCTGTCATCTGTGTATGAGGGCCTAGGCACTGCCTTTCACGGAGACCTGCAGGCTATGCCTTCGAGTTGCCTGGGCAGTGGGGGCTCTGCTAAGACACTGAGGTATCCCGCGGTTCTCTGCCACACTGTGTAAGGCCCAGGTAAGCCCACCCTAATCCAAGAGTGACATCTTCCTGCTAGACCCAGAAAGCATTAGAGAGGCAAACATGGATTGGCACAGTAGGATAGCTGGGGAAAACACAAGATTCTGTGTCAGAATAATCAAAATCATGATTACAAATATTTCTAAGCTGAGAGTGTCCTTTTAACTCAGGTGGTTGGAGGACATTTGTTCTCTACAAAGAGCCCCTTAGGTTTTGTTTCTAACAGCAGAAAAATATTAGATAGGTAGCAGAATTACTCTGAGAGCTAAGAATATTTTTGTTGTAAATAGAATCCTATAAAGAAGATACATATGCTCACAGAATTCCAGAATGTTAAACAGGTCTTCCTAATAGCCACTGCTATTACTTCTTCCCGCCCTCCTCCCCATCTGCTGTTGACTCAACTAGTACTGCTTCTGGTAATAATAAGTAAGCACTCCCAAAGGGTAGCTAGTTTATACACCATACACTGTTCTAAGTGCTTTACGTGCAAGAGTCTGTTCTCATTACTATACAGTAGAACAGGTTTTGTTGCATTTTTTTAAAAAACTGTGTCCGTGCGATTCAGCTACTTGATAACTAAGCAAGGATTTGAACCCAGGTCTTTGTGACTCCAGAGACTGCTCTGATTTGGGTGGGGGGGGCATCTAATTATACTTAAATATTACCTTGTCTAGCATCTTCTAGTGGAGAGAGCTCTGGGAATGTGTCCAAGGTTACAGGGAAGAAAGTCTAGAATCTAGCTTTTCCTGGCTACAAATAAATAGCCTTCCTCATTTTATTCCAGGTAAGTGATGGCGAAGGTTAAGTCGGTATCCCCGCTAGTGTTTTTGGAAAGGGCACTTTCCATACCGTACTTGTAGACAGCTAAAGCTCCGAGAGAGAAGGTGGGATATATTTTGTGTACGAGTTAGAGGTGTGCTTAGATCAGTGGAAATGCTGTAGACTGATCCTCTTTGGCTTCCCCCTCCCTTATAGTTTTCTTCCTAATACTACCCTCCTCTGCTTTCCACGCAAGAACAGCTCTTCGTCCATTTCCCAGTGAGTCCATGACACATTGCTTGTACGTCTTTTACCATTTCTCTCATGGCTCTGTCATGATGTGTCATCTGTCTGTGTTTCCTTCTAGACTGCAAGGAACTTAAGGGTAAGAAACATAATGTGTTTTTATAGCCATCTCAGGCACTGACAATATCCAGAATGATTTTACAAATGGCCGACCGACCAACTCGCACTGCTTCCCCCATAGTTGCAAATGCTTTTTCCTCTTTCCCTGCGAAGGGAGGAAAGGACGTAAGAGGTGAAGCTTGGGACCTGAAGGTCACAGTGATAAGCAAGGAGTCAAGATGGCAAGACACAGGTGTTACCCTGCACACTTGCACCTGGAAAGGTTCTATGAAGGGCAAACTAACATTGAGTGGTAGAATATATAACACTATTTATAATTGGATTTTTCAACGGCAGACATCCTTCCTGGATAGAAAAGCATCATCTTGATTCAAACGGTCCCAGAGTACAAAATACTTGGTAGCGTCAAATCTTTGATGTTTTCTGGGAAACAAAGAATGTGTTCAGTGAATGCTCTTTCATGCGTTGAATATGATCAGTGTTGTTCGCCAGGTGACCCTTAAACTGTTACAGAAAGACGTGGGGCTTCTGAGGGTGAAAAACTGCATCCAAAATACTCCTTTGATTTGCCTAAGACACTTCACAGGGAAGCATTCAGAATGAGGGATGCAGTGAAAAAAGGCATGGTAACTAAAATAAGAAGCAAATTGAATACCTTCACTGTTGAACATCATGAGGTATTTTAACTAAGTGGCTTAAATGGAAAATATTTTTTTAAGGAAAAGGATGACAGGCATTATTGAGCTGAACTAGAGAAAATGTTTTGGGGGAAATTCTCAGCGGTATTGTAGGAAGAAGTAGTATCAACTCTTGGAATCATAACACGGTGTCCATACATATTCAGGGCAAATTTTTCCTCAAATGTCAGCATATTACATTGTAAGTTCATATCTGATTTTCTGTCTGTTATTATATCCAGGTCTCTTTAGGCATTGCTGATTTTCAGCCATATTTCCCCTCCCCCCCTCTGGATAACATGGACTATGGAGGGCACTAAGAAATCAAAACCCAGGAGTTGTCAGTACCAAAGCACCTGCCTTATGTTTGCCCTACATATGTGAATGGAGGGGAGAAGCCTACCTTAATGGGATTTGTGTAACGGGGAGAAAGGTGAATGTGGTATGCCAGTCTCTACTGTATGTAGGGGAGGACATGGTAATAAGCAGGAACTACTACTTAATGGACACAAAATCATGTAAGGTTACTGGCATTGAAAATGCAAAACTAGTAAGTTCTTTCTCCCAGTGCCAGATTAGCAGGGTGTCTATGACTATACAAGGGCCATTTCCTATCATGTAGAGGGGTGGATAAAATGACAAAATGAGAGATGAGCAAAACATCAGAATAAAATAAATGAGATAGCAGAACAGAGAACACTTTTTATATTGCTGTAGTATGTTAACCATTTGACCAGTTATCCCATATAATTCTCACAACCATACGCTGAAAAAAATGATCACCACCACTTGTGTAAATGGGTCAGCTTAGATTTATTTTTTTAGAAGATGAAGAAAGAGTAGTGGGCCCGCAGACTGCAAAAATTGCCAGGTCTGGCAATACCACATTTCTGCAGAGGCTTGTTAAAGTCGGCTACTTACAGATGAGAATACACATTTCTTTCTTTCTTTTTTTTTTTTTTTTTAAGATTTTATTTATTTCTTTGATAGAGACAGATCACAAGTAGGCAGAGAGAGAGGGGGAAGCAGACTCCCTGCCGAGCAAGAGCCAGATGCAGGGCTCGATCCCAGGACCCTGAGATCATGACCTGAGCCAAAGGCAGAGGCTTTAACCTACTGAGCCACCCAGGTGCCCCGAGAAAACACATTTCTAAAACTTGTCCAGCTCACCAGTTGTATGACCTCGAACAGGAGACGTTATTTCTCTGAACCTTTTCCTGGTTGTTAAAAGGAGAATGATACTTTTGCAGAACCATTTTAAGGATGGAATATGATGTGCCTAGCATGTTGCAGAAAAATAGGGAGAAGAAAACAGCAGTGGTGACGATAGCCGTGGTGACAGAGAGGCTCACATCTGCACAAGAGGCAAAGGAAGACAATTATTTTTTCCTTTTGTCTTTACAGATGCCGCCATCAGCACAACGCACACTCACGAAGAGTGGCTTGTGTGTAGGTCAGGGACTCTAGAAGGACCTAAGGGATTGGAACCAACTGAACCCTGTCTGGGTGGGGTGGGAAGTGCTCAGAAGACACAGGAGAAAGACAAGGACGTTGCCCCTCAGCCACGCTATTTAGATGACTTATATTTTAGTCTTGGCTAATCTGGCACTGGGAGAAAGAACTTACTAGTTTTGCATTTTCAATGCCAGTAACCTTACATGATTTTGTGTCCATTAAACTTCCTAAAATAACTGGGAACTAAGGTTTGGAATGTTGGGGGCAGGAAACCATAATCTGATTTGAGGGCTGGTGGCGTCGTTTGTCGCTCTGGTGTGTGGTAAGAGCAGCAAGCTGGGAGAGGGGAAGGTTTGAAGAGAGGTTTGAGGTCTTTGGATCTGAGTGGAACAGGTCTCTGGAGGAGAGATTCTGCACAGGCCCGGAGCGGGGGCCCGGGGGACGGAATAGGTAGAAATTATAAGGAGGTAGGTTTCAGGTTAGTAGAGGGGCTAGAAACATTTCTTAATTGTGATAATAGAAAACATTTCAAGATTAAACAGGCCCCTAAATGTGCCCTACCCTTTCTTCAGAAGTGTATATAAGAAGCCAGGTAACCACTGGAAAAAATGTTTTTGAGGGAAAGACGTGTTATGAATACAACATTGAATTGTATTACTTTAAGATTGCTTCCACCCTAAAGATTTAAGAGCTTTGATTGAATGAGATACTCAGTTTACATGATATATGTGCGTATGTGTGTGTATATTGAATGAACAGTGTATATGTGTGTGTGTGTGTATGTGTGTGTGTATTGAATGAACAGCTCAAATAGATGAATAAATGCTGGTAAAGCACACGGATGGGGAAAAATGGCCACTATTACAATCACAAATTTTTAATACAGCAACACAATTTTTCTTTCTCTCTCTTCCTTTTGAGATTTATTTGGCAGAGAGACAGTGAGAGAGGGAACACAAGCAGGGGGAGTGGGAGAGGGAGAAGCAGGCTTCCCATAGAGCAAAGAGTCCGATGCGGGGCTCTATCCCAGGACCCATGACCTGAGCCAAAGGCAGACACTTAATGACTGAGCCACCCAGGCGCCCCACAATAAATTTTTCTTGAAGTGGCAAAATCTCATTGCAGTATATATCTTATATGTATCTTTTCAGATATATATATTATTTTTGCCCTGCCTTTGTCTCATTAATTGCTACTGAGTATTACAAACAATTCAGGTATCCTCTTCAAGTTCTTTATGCATGCTAGAGGTTTAGGTGATTTTTTTTTTTTTTTAATTCAAGGTAACAAAGAAGACAGCTGCTTAATAGATAACACTAACTTCTGGATATCCATGGAAATTGGAGAGCTGGACAATGATCTTACTGAATCGGGAATTCTAAATGATCTAAACTTTTCCCTGTCTTAATGATACTATTTTTCATTCAACAGTTTTTTTGAGCCCCATCTGATGGTAGCAATGTAGTGGGGGGAAAATCTTCATGATTGCCAAGAAGAAGGTGAATTTTAAGTATAATCCCACTGTCCCTGCAGAGTAGGGAGTTAGGATATTCTAGGGCTATCTATGGGATGTGTGAGATGGAAGTAATAGGGAGCGTTTTATATAAGTGATTAATTGGGGCCTGCCTTTGATATGGGACCAGAACATCCTGTGAGTCCTCCGTGTCCAAATGGTGGGCCATCCATGCATCTAGTTGGACCCTTTTTGACTATGTCTGCTACTAATCTTCTGGTGAGTCACTATCTCTGGGAAAATGAGGCAGTTCAGAAATGAACTCATTAGCCCTCTTATGCATCTAATAAGAGCTGTGATAACTACTGACTTCAATCTGTAGTTCCCTGTAGAGTAATTCTCGTTTTTCTAACCTGTCATCAGATAACATTAATGTCTCAGTGAAAAACAATTTTCTTTCCAAATTGTCTTTCAGGTAGCTGAAAGTAAGAATTAGGCCACTTATTTGTCTGATTTTTCCTAACCAGAGATAATAAGCTTGTAAGGAAAATAAAATTTGGTAATTATACATATCAAATGTCTAGCATGTTCTCTGGAAAGGTAAATTATATGTTGTTACACAAACATACAATAGGCAGAATTTCTCAATTACTGTGTAATGAATGTTCTGAGAGCAAAGAAGAATCTGAAAATTGTAATTACAATATCTTAATATATGACATTTGGTATCTTTAATTGAACCCCTCAAAATAAACTTAAAATCCTTGACTGTCCCCACCCCTGCATATATTATGTGACAAGTGTTTCCTGATCCTTTCTATGTCACAGGAATTCTAGAAACCCCTGCATTAGAATGCATAGCAAAGCCTTCAATAAATTATTACAAAAATTTCACTGATCACAAGGTTTGACTCATGGCCACCAGTAAATCATGTACAATTAATATTGGTAACATATAAGATGTAGTTAGTCATGTTGAGGGAAATTTATTCAGTGATGGTATGGGTGGGTGACATCCTTACCAGATATAAGAAGTTTTATTGAAAGCCGGTTACTAAGTTGGCCAGTTACTAAGTTCCACCAAGAAACACTTCAGGTAATGAAAATTAATTTTAAGCCTTTGAATGATGATACCTATATAAACAGGCTGGGTTTCTTAAGCCTTTCAGCAAGTATAAATCAAAGCACATTAAATGTTTAGACTTTGAAATGCAGCTCAGTTTCAAGTTGGGCTGTGTGGCTGATTATTCTTTTCTAAACTGTTCAAAGACATCATCAATCAGATTTGAGAGTCCTGGAATGAGTATTAAAGTCAGCACATGAGTAGATCAGAGTCCAGCTATGAGAAGAAATATTTTGATTTATTTGATGAGAGCTCCTTGCTGGAGACATCCCAGATTGCAGTACTGTTCTCTTGCATTAGCACGATGAGATCATTGTGTAGAAATGGTGCTAATGTCTGTATTTAATGGGGAATTTTTGCGATGATAAATAGAGGCCAAAACATGAAATCTGCAAATCAATATGTTTCTGACCATCTTGAAGGCTGCCCACATTGGCTTGAGGCAGAATATACTCTTGGCCAAAGAAAATATATTAGCAAGCATGTCCTGAGAATTAAATTACTAATGTCTCTTATAGATTTTCAGTGTTACACAATCATGATCTTGTGAATAGTTATTTCTGTGGCTCTGGGCCATTAAAAATTACAGTTGCTTTTTTTCCTCCAGTCAGACAACTACCTTTGAAATGCTATGATCAACCTTTTTTTTTTCTTCTTTCCTTTCTGTGCTTCCTAAATTGTTCCTGATGTCTGAATAGAAAGCACGTCTTATTATGGTAATATCACTGGGTATCATTTTATCAACTGCTACTTCTAGAATTGGGTTTAAAATAGAGAAAAGCATGGAGCAAGTATTTTGGATCACTGAACTTGATCATCCTGTGTCATCTTGAACAGTTTCTTTGGCCTTTTGGAAAGTCTCCATCTGATTCCCAAAGCTAATAGATCCTTGACATCTATTAAATTCTATTAAATGATGTTCCCCTGAAGTAGGCAGGGAATAATACAGGTACTATCACTGATATTAGAATAAATAATAATCTAAAAATTAGACCAATGCTAATATGAGTAATTCAGCCCATGGTAGTTGAATTCTTACCATATGACATGCCAGGCTGAAACACGTATTTGGCATGGATTATCTCATTTAATTCTCATGGTTCAGACTATATAGTAAGGCAGGTACTGTTATTAACCTATTTCAGACATTGGAGAGCAGGAGACTTAACTCATCCAAGGTAGCCTGTGGAAAGAACCAAGATGCCCTTCAACGGACAAATGGATAAGGGAGATGTGGTCCATATACACTATGGAGTATGATGCCTCCATCAGAAAGGGTGAATACCCAACTTTTGTAGCAACATGGATGGGACTGGAAGAGATTATGCTGAGTGAAATCAGTCAAGCAGAGAGAGAGTCAATTATCATATGGTTTCACTTATTTGCAGAGCATAACAAATAACACGGAGGACATGGGGAGATGGAGAGGAGAAGGGAGTTCAGGGAAATTGGAGGGAGAGATGAACCATGAGAGACTATGGACTTTGAAAAACAACCTGAGGGTTTTGAAGGGGCAGGTTGGGGGAGCCAGGTGGTGGGTATTATGGAGGGCACGTATTGCATGGAGCACTGGGTGTGGTGCAAAAACAATGAATTCTGTTACGCTGAAAAGAAATAAAAAATTAAAAAAAAATAAAGGTATAAAATTTCAAAAAAAAAGAAAAAAAAATGTAGCCTGACCCGTGAGACTCAGTATTAGGATTCCTTTGTTTTTCCCTCTAGGAATTGTGTTCGTAATGTCCCTTGTGCATAAGCCAGCTGTCTGTGTGTCTGTATACAGACACCGTCTATAGAAATGCCATATGATGTTTTATGAAGCATGTTCTGGTTTTGCCCAAAGCAGCTGGGACCAACAGGCAGCATGGTGCCTGGTTGGAGGGGTAAGGATGCAGTGGAAGAAAAAGGGATTAAAAAGTTCTTTTTCTTCCATGGTAGACTACCAAGGACTCTGATTTGTAGTGCAGACATATGGCATTCAGACTAGAAATGTTTAAAATTCTTCAAAAATCATATAAAAATTGTGAAGAATATTTTTTTCACCTTTCTCTGAAGGCCGTTTGTTTCCACATTCTAATATGTTAATTCACTAGAGTTGTTGGCATAAACAAAGGCGATTGACGTTATAGGCTAGTTTTAACACTATCTCATTCATAAGAATATTAAATTATTTTAGGCAAAGTGGCTGTGTCAAACTGAATAGAAATAAAGGGAAAGTGGTAATTAGACTATGTTAAAATATAACCTCCAAGGATATTAAATATGCAAGAGCTCATCCATGAAAAATTAGACTGCAAGAGGTTACACCATGTATTGGCTTATTTTGTAAGATATCAAATTACCTCTCATGAATAAATATGACTAATAATGGTAACTCTATAATTTAATGCTATAATAGTAAAAATACTTTTTGATTCAAAAAAACTTGTTATATATTTGATCCATTTTCATTACCAAATCCTAGCTATACATGTAATTAAATTAATAATTTCTTTTGACTTTAACAAACACATTTTCAGACATTTCATATTTTAAACTCCATTAATAAATTATTCTAGTGAAGGCTGGATAAATGAATGCTGAGATTTAAATTTGAAATGGGAAACGGTAAGACAAAGTATTCTGCCTCTTGGTAATTGTGTCAAATGTCCTGAAAGAGTAAACAGAAAGTCTCCCTTATCCACTAGGCATTTTGCTAGTTGTGGTTAAGGGAAAATATGAAAAAAAAATTGCAAAAAATGATCAGTATTCAAAATTTTACAATCAGGGGCACTTGGGTGCCTCAGTAGGTTAGGCATCCGACTCTTGATTTTGGCTTGGGTCATGAGGTCAGGTAGTAGCGTTGAGCCCCCTGTCAGGCTCCATGTTCAGGATGGAGTCTGCTTCAGAGTTTCTCTGTCCTTCTTCCTCTGCCTCTCCCCTGACACACATGCTCACTCTGTCTGTCAAATAAATAACACCTTATTTATAAATGAGGTCATAAATTATTATAAATTATGTAAATTATTATACCCTCATTTATAAATAAATAAAACCTTATTTATTTGAGAGAGGGGGGGAGTAAAATCACAAGCAGGGGGTTGGGGCAGAAGGAGAGGAAGAAACAGGCTTTTCATTGAGTCGGAAACCCAACACAGGGCTTGATCCCAGGACCCTGGAATCCCGACCAGAGCCAAAGGCAGACTCTTAACCAACTGAGCCATGTAGGTGCCCCAAAATAAATACATTGCAAATTTTACAATCTAAGTCTGTATCTAAGAAACAAAATCATTGAATTTAATGGTCTTCCTGTCTCATTGACGTGTAGAACCAGAAACAGGAAATAAATTAAAATACAATCCTGTAAGGGGGCAGAAGTAGATATAAAGGGAAAGTGCTGTCCCAGTGACAGCATCATACAGTCGGGATGCCGCTTTGGTTTGGATTTCTATTTTCACATTTTGCTCAACCTATTTCCCATCCTCCTTTTGTCCCAGGCTCATCAACTTTGCCATTTCACTTACTTGTAAATACTGTCTGCAGCTGATTCTTGTCACTAACGGAAACTTAGAATAAGTTTGCCTGTGAAGACTATATGCCAACTACTCCTTGGACTCAGAAATAAGCAGATAAAAATACTGGCACTCTTCTTAATTGCATTTAGACCTGTTGGGGAAATACTCTAAAAGCCAGTAATTCCAGGGCAGCATGGCATCAACTCCAGTGCTACAGAGTGAAGTAAGAACCAAGAAGGAGAATAAACCAAAGTCAAAGTAGGTTTGGAACTTTTTCAGAGAAAGAAGAGCAATTGATGATGGAAGTTGCATGGGGTCTTGGTAAGAAGTCAAGGATGACTAAGCCATCACAGGAGAAGGGAGACAGCATGGATACAGTGAAGGGGTACCAGGCAGCATAAAAATGTTTGGGAAACTTCCAAGTGTAGTAGTTCTGGAGCATGAAGCTTCACATTTGTTAGAAGTACAGAGATGTTGGTCTAGAGGAGGGCCCAGAATCCTCTCTCTTCATTCCTATAGAGAATGCTGCAAAAATCCAGCTTTAGGACCTTGGCTACTGTTCATACTTCAGCCTTGCATTTATAATTGCCAAGTAGGGGGCCACACCTACCTGCTTATCTATAGAACGTTGTAACACCTTCTTCCAAATATGCTCCTTCTCACATGTCAGGAACATTTCTGTAAAACTGTACCACACAGCTCTTAGTCACCAGGTTTGACATCTTAGAATCATCTTCCCAAGCCTGCATATTCAGTGTCGTTTGTCTTCTATCCTGCATATCCCTGAGCAAAAGTGATGTGTGTATAAATAAGACTGCTTCACTATGACGATTCTTCCATCGTGCTCAATACTTTCTTTCCCCAAGTCCTTTAATCATTCTGCTCTTTACGTCTGAAATATTCTCTCTGTCCATTGCATTTCCCAAACCAGTGCTGAATTCACAGACCTTATGTAACTGTTTTACAGATTTCCAATTTGATATCCCCCTCCCCTGAACACCTGCTCTACTCTCTATATGCTTCTTTGGGGGGATCTCTTTTGTTCTGCTAGTATGATATTTCAGTAGGAGAGTGTGCACTTAAAAGGTTATAGAGACACTGAGACTCATCCATTCATCTTCTGTTCCAACAGCATTATCTTTTCTTAAAAGCAAAAAGCACTTGAACCCAAATTACTTAAATGGTAACTATTTAAATCTATATATCTATTTATAAAAGTATGATCAGTTCTGTTATAAGTTATATTGATCTATTACAATGATCCTAGCTACCTGGATTAACACATGCAGTTGAAATTTCTTTTTGACTTCAGATTTCTGGAACAGTGGGGAATAGCGCTGCATCCTCAGTTACTTTCTTTTCTTCTCTTTCTTTCCTTTTAGAAAATCCACCGCAATGTATCTTCCCTCTGAAACTTTTTAACTTTTGTGTCTCATGTCTATTAACTCAATACACAGTTGCATGACCCAATCTCCTATCATTCATAACCTACTCCCTTGGGGTCAGCAAGGGAACCTTGAGAAAATAGTCTTGCCGTAAGAAACAATGACTATTAGGGGCACCTGGGTGGCTCAGTGGGTTAAAGCCTCTGCCTTCAGCTCAGGTCATGATCCCAGGGTCTTGGGATTGAGACCCGCATTGCACTCTCTCCTCAGCAGGGAACCTGCTTCCCTTCTTCTCTCTCTGCCTGCCTTTCTGCCTACTTGTGATCTCTATCTGTCAAATAAACAAATAAAATTTTTAAAAAATGAAAAAAAAAAAGAAACAATGACTATTAGCAAAATGGTACACAGAATCAGATATCACCTGGATTTCTTCTGGTATCTCCATATTTCTTGATGTCTGGATAAGGTTGCTTTGAATTTTTTTTTTCCAAACTCTTAGAGTGCTACTATCATAAGAGGACAGCTAAATTCATTCTCTGAATTCATTTCTTTATTATGGTCTCTGAATCTTGCAGTTTGGGATTTGAAATTAAGTTCTGTAACTTCAAGTGAAAATATTTTGTGTTTGTGCATTATATGTAGTCTAGTCCATCATTGTCTATATATTTCAATTTGTTGAAACCTAACAAGTGGGGTTCTTCTCCTGTGTTTTCTGCATCTGCCTTGGGAGACCAGATTATAGGCTCCAAGAGCACAGTCTAAGAAGGAATAAACAGGGTTTATTTTCTTCTGGACTAAGTTGGTAAACAAAAGTTCTCTTTTCACCCCAGAGGTTAAGCTATGTCTTGACTTTAGGGTTTTCAGTATTTGAGAAGGATCGTGGGGAAGAAGGCACTTTAATATGCCAAATTAATAACTATAATAGTAGAATTCCCTCCTGCCCACATGTAAGGAACTTTGTATTCCTCTCAAACCATATAATGTGACTTTGTTTCAAGCCATCTTGAGATATTAGTCACCTAAGTGACATCTTCTGCATGGAAATGGAATTCTAGTAAGGAAAAATAACTTGCCCAGAGTTTCTCAGAAAGTTAACTGCAGATCCAAGGTTCAAACTAAAAGCTCCATCCACCATACCATACCATACCACCTCAATACCGGTGTGCTGCATCGAGCTGTATTCTAGCCTGCCTTACCGTCTAGATTTGTTTATAATGATTCTTTTATATACACAGAGGGCACTCTTTCTTAGTAAATAACTACTGTGCTGTGGGGTCCTTCTATTTTATTCTATCAATACATTTCCTCCTAAGATCTCTCAATTCCATTCAGCCTTTTCTATTTCAACTATACCTGTCGTCTTATTCTAAGCTACCATCATTTTTCACTACATTAATGAAATAGGTTCTTTATTGGTTTGTCACAGCCCTCTGGACCATCCCCAGTTTTTTCATGTCACCCTGCCTGCTCACATCCACATCTGCTACAAACAAATATACACCCCCTTCAGTGGTTTCCCATTGCTCTGAGGAGAATAAAATCCTTAACAAGATGTACACAGCCACAGACTGGTCCTGTCTACCTCTCAAGCCTAATCTCACATCACTTAGTCCTTCATCCTTTGCATTTTGGCTAGAGTTGTCTTCATATTCACCACGGTTCACCAGCTGTTCAGGCTCTGAAATCAGGCTGGGTGTGATTCCCACATGTGTCACTTACCTGATATGGCAATAATTACTTTGGATAATTCTTTAACTTCTTTTTGCTTCAGTTTTATTCTTATAAAATTGGGACTAATGATAATAACCATCTCATAGGGTTGTTGTGAGAGCGAAGTGGAATAACATAGGGAAAAAAATGCTTTAGTGCAAAAGATGGCAGTTGAATTTGATTATCCTGATGGGGTTGAGATCTTAAGTTAAATGAGAGGAGAGACTATGTCTGGTATTGATTACCTTGGATCATAAGTCCCTACAATAGTACTCGACATTGTATCTTGATAAATGTTTATCAAACGCCTGGATTTATTTTCACAACAAAGGTGATAGGATTATGTTTTGCTTTAACTGCCAGATAAATAACTCTTATTTTTTAGAGACCCAACATATAGATTAATTAATCAAATTATTTTCTGCTCTATGGAATATTAGAGAACTCCTGAGATAACTTCACCTACTTGATGCAAATTCTGTAGTTAGCTCTGTAACCCTCCGTGTGTTAAAGATTTCTATAGATATTTCTCTTGGAAGCAAACTGCCAACCCTAAGAGATGAATTAGAAAAGTCCCTTCCCGCTAAGAATTTGCAAGGTAGTCAGAGAAAACATCTGTATATTCATTCATTAATTCCTCGAAGTAGTCAGGATACTATGATGTTCCCTGTGCAACAGAAGGAAAAAACCTAAAAAGTCAAAAACTACTTTACTCGCATTAGTATTTACATGGTCACTTGTCCCTAGTTTATCTCAACCAAGAGATTAGCCCACTGAATGCACTTGCTGTTTGCTATCAGAATGAAAGAGGTGAAATATGGTGGGAGTAGGAGAAGGAAAGAACATAAGCATCTTTACCATTGTTTTAACTTTTCCCAATTTCCCCAGAAGTCTGAAATCTAACTGTTGTTTAAGACCTAACTCAAATGTGTCTTCTTCCATCTTCTTCTCTTTTGGATCTCATCACTCTCTCCTCAAACATCTGTAACCCTTCTTGGGCACCCCAGTAACCCAGCTACTCTGGAACAAAGAGATTCAGAATAAATTAGGAAAATGTTTTTTAACCTCATCTTCTTGTTGTATGATCTTCTGCAAAAGCGTTGTAGCTGTTGAGGATGTTGGTCCTGCGTGAGTCTTCTCTGTTTAGTCAGTTCAGAAGATGGAATTGGTTAAGTAGACCAGGCCCCTTCCATTTTTTAACTTTATGGTTCTTGGATGCTTTATATCAGATTTTTTTCCTTATCACACAAGATTGACACAATAATGTTTACCAGAAATCTTCCTTAGCATCTTTATTTTATTGTGGTGTCAATAAATCTACCAACAGTTTAATCTTAGAAATTACTGGTGTAGGGGCGCCTGGGTGACACAGGAGGTTAAGTGTCTGCCTTCAGCTCAGGTCATGATCTCAGGGTACTGGAATCGGGCCCTACATCAGGTTTCCTCTGCAGGGAGCTTGCTTCTCCTTCTCCCCCACTTGTGCTTTCTAGCTTGCTCGCTCTCTCTCTGTGTCTCTCAAATAAATAAGTAAAATCTTAAAAAAAAGTTACTGGTTTATTAGAATTAGTATTTTTAATTCGTGATCCTTAGCTAGAAATTCCTCAAGACTTCTGGTGGGGTTTTGTTGTTGTTGTTGTTTGTTTGTTTGTTTTATCCTTTCTTCCAAAGGCTAACATTAATAATTTAAATCCTGGCTTTCTTCCTTGAGCAACAAAGAAGGAAGCAAACTGCAAGACTTTTCTTAATAGTGAAAGTTAAAGTTGGGTTAATAGTTTAAAGACTGTTAAGTTGTCAATTCTCCAAACACTTATTTACAGATTCAAAGCAATTCCAGCCAGAGTTTTCTTTGTAGCTCTCAGCACGCTCATTCTAAAATGTATATGGAGAGGCAAAGCAGCTAGAAGAACCAAAACCAGCTTGAAAAGAGTAACAAAGCAGGTAGAGTCCCACTAGCAGATTTCAAGGTGTGCTATTAGGTTATAGAGCTCAAGACAATGTGGTACTGGCAAAAGAATAAGCATACAAATCAATGGACTAGAATCCAGAGTCCAGAAATTGATGTGTACAATATAATTGATTGACTATAAAGAATTATACCATTTTCATACAAAAGAACACATATTGCACAATTTTATTCATATGAAGTTCTAGGATATAAAAATTTAATATGTGGTAAGAAAATCAGAATTATCATTGCTTTTGGGGCCATTATGTGTTTGCTGGACTTGTAAGGGGCATTGAGGAATATTATAGAGTGACAATGTTCTCATTTTTTGATAAGGGATATGTGACATATGGGATGTGTTTCAAAATTTAGTGCACATGTACTAAGAATTGCACATTTCATTGTATTTGGATTTTGTAACCAAAGATAACTGTAAACTCAAAAAAAAAAAAAACCCAAAACCCCACCAAAAAAACAGTTGAACATTTTAAGTACCTGCCAAAATAGTCTAAGATGGGAATTTGCAAGAACAAAATTTTTGTTAAAAACACAGTGAAGATTTACAATAATTTCTTGGAATATCTCTCCTTACTTAGGAGACATTGTTGATATCTCTGTAAGATGTTTTTTTCCTGTTAGAGATTTCACACAGAGAATAGGATGTGGAGAAATTGGAACAGGTCCATAGAATAATCAACAAAAAGATTAAAGGGATAGAAAATACTACCAGTGAGGAAAGATAAAAGGAACTTGGGTTATTTTGTGTAATTTCCAGAACAGAAGTTGAGAGATTGCTTAACAGCCGTCTTCCCCATTTATAAGGGAAATGTGTTGGGTTCATTGAGACCCATGAGAACTCTTGGAAACTTTGAGGTCATCTAATCCAGCCTCCTTTTTCACAAGTGAAAACACTGATTCCCATAGATCAGATGTGAGTTGCTGAAGATCCTGAAAAATCTTTCATGGTTGAGGTTTGGAATAGGACTCAGTATAATTGCAACTCCAGATATCAAGCTAAAAATATCAAGGCATATTATGCCTGCAAACATGAGAACTTAGGGAGGAAGTCTTAGAATATGTTGTTCTATTAATACAGGAATTTGAAATCTATTTGAAGAATATCATTTTCATTCATACATCTCTATTCTCAGTCTTTCTTCCCCTCCCAACTCTTCCTGAACAAAGAATTTGAAGTCACTATCTACTTACATCTAATTCTAGGGCAATGGCATGATTAGAAATAAATGAGTTCGTCATATCCTACTTGCTAAAGTTTTTGGTTCAGTTAGAGGAGGCCTTAGTCTCTGCTACTAGGGCTTCCCATAGATATATTGGCTGGTTTCAATAGTAGATCACTTCCAAGAGCCATTGGTACTTTTTCTCCGAATCTTAAACATAGTGATCTCCTTTTGGACATTGTGGAGCACACATATGAAGCTGAGAGCCTCGACAGACATTTTCAACCATGAGGGAGAAGCTTCTTCCAGTGCCTAACTAAAAAACAGAAGCAAAGTGAGCCAGGAAACTGGCAACAACACCAAGAAAAATATCACAGCCCTGGTGAAATTATGCCTAAACTCATTCTGGATATTTAAATGATGTGATCCGCCAAATTCTCGGTCATTCTAAATTATCCTTCATTGAATTTTCTGGATATTTATAATCAAAGTCATTCAAAATAGTATTAGCCAAAAGAAATATTTCTTATGAAGTATAGATGACTAAGAGTTATTTATTTCTAACAACATAATTACTGAAATAGATAACTAAAATTTATTGTAAAGTGCTATAAACCTTGCATACATTATCATGTTTAATCCCAACAACAATCTTCTGCGGCAAATAATACTATTATCTTTATTTTACAAATAGAGAACTGGGGGGCTTAAATTGACATAGCTCGAATGTGGCAGATCTGGCATTTGGCCCAGGCCTATCTGTTCTAGGGCCATTGCTGAGCACTTCTTCTTCACATACTCAATGAATGAAAGGTGTGTGTGGTAGAAAGAAGCCGTTTATTGATGTACAGATAATAGAAGTCCCACCAAAGTCTTGATTCTTTGAGTTCCTGGGTCACCTTCACTTCTACAAGAAGAAACAGAGGAAGGAGAAGGAAACAAACAAAATAAAACCCAGTTCTATTTTTCCTTTTATGTTAAAGTGGTTTCCATCTCCTTTGGTATAAAGAGAATGTTTTCCAGCCTTTAAGAGTAGCAGGAGCACAGTAGAAGCATATACATATATACATCTGCTTCTGTTCTTCATATCAGACCTCCCTGTGCTCATGTCCAACTCCCATCTATTGCCATCACTTTGCCGGTGGCTGCTTTCACTGTTGAGAAGCATGGAGAGCTTCCACTTTAGACAGCCATTCCGAGAATGAAATGCCTGGCCTTCTTCCCATAATGCCTTGCCAACAGATGGGACCCTGTGGGGGATTCATTATGGAATCCAGAATTGTTACTCCTAAGGAGACATCCACCCACCAGATGATCCACAGGAACAAAATGCTGTAAGCCAATGAACTTTACTTTCTGCTTTTTCAACCATTTGAGACTTTTAGAGGTTTAAGACTAAGACTTCGAAGGTGGATTATTGGGAAGTGTAGATGTTTCAGGAGTTTAATAATCATAACAGAGACATTTTGCTAAAAATAACTATGAACTATTATATGAATCGAAAAATATTTATGATCTAATGTTTGTAAACAAGGTAGAATTAACATTAGCCTATTTTCTTTTAGCTCAACATTCTTGTTTTTTTTAAGGTACTTTGATAAAGATCCCATTACTTTCTTTTCTTTTCCTCCTTTTGGCAGAGTCTTCTAAAATTTCTGTTGATTCTGTATACTTGTTTTTTAACTGGCCGCTCAAATGAACTCAACTATTGAAATAAACTTTTAGTTCATTATCTATAATTTTCTTGGCAAATATGCTTATCATCTGTAAGGAATAATGATTTTGTCTCCTTTCCAAATTTTGTCCTTTTTATTTTGGTTTGTTTTTGTTTTTGCTTAGGTCTGTTGGATGGAATCTCAAGAACATTATTTAAGGATAGTACCATAAAAACCTTGGTCATGGGGCACCTGGGTTGCTCAGTGGGTTAACAAGGGGTGCCTGGGTGATTCAGTGGGTTGACTACTTGTAATCTCTATCAAATGGATAAATAAAATCTTTATTTTAAAGATTTTTATTTATTTATTTGAAAAAGAGAGAGACATCACAAGTAGGCGGAGAGGCAGGCAGAGAGAGAGGGGAAGCAGGCTCCCTGCTGAGCAGAGAATCTGATGTGGGGCTTGTTCCCAGGACCCTGAGACCATGACCTGAGCTGAAGGCAGAGGCTTAACTGACTGAGCCACCCAGGTGCCCCAAATAAATAAAATCTTGAAACAAAACCTTAGTCATGCTCCTGATTTTAATAAGTCAACCTCTACTATTGTGCTATATAGATAATACTGTGGTTGTTTTTCGTTAAGAATCTATTTTTTTCTATGACAGTTTTGCTAAGCTTGTTATTATCTTATGAAGAAAGAAGTTGACTTTTCTTTGCTAATTTCTTCATGGGTTCTACACATTGCTTCAAAAAATGAGAGGAAGAGCTTTGTCAAATTTTCTGTTTGCTACAAGCCCTAGTACTTTTATGAGGGCATGGAGAGTAAAGGTATAAAATATTATATCTTGCCACTTTCAGTATGTGAACAGTCTTAACTGTGTTTATACAAACTATATGTCCCCTCTCCCATTCTGTCAATAGATACCATTTGAAAATTTATTCTGGAATGTATTTGCATGTTTGTCACTCTTTATGTTGTGATGTAATTTTTTTTAAAAGATTTTATTTATTTATTTGACAGAGAGAGAGAGATCACAAGTAGACAGAGAGGCAGGCAGAGAGAGAGCAGGCTCCCTGCTGATCAGAAGGCCCAATGACCCAGGACCCTGGGATCATGACCTGGGCCGAGGACAGAGGCTTTAATCCACTGAGCCACCCAGGTGCCCCTGTTGTGATGTAATTTTTATAATTTTTCCATATCTTCCTAAATATTTTCAAAGATACACTATGAAAGGCTGTTTTAAAACCTGGTGGAGACATGACATTTTAAGCTGCAAGCCTGGCTACTTCTCAACCCTTTGTCAGTTTACAATATTCAACTCCTTTTAGCAGAAAAAAATCTGTATTGTTTTGGACCTTGGACTTCCGGGTTGGCATGCCTGTTAATACTCTACTTATTATGCTAAGTGTACAAACTACTTATTAGCTCATGAATTTCAGTAAAGAAACTGGACAGAGAGCTTTGGGTTGGTGTACTCATCTTCCTCACTCTTGCTGGAAAACAAACAGGAAGTTCTGGAGATAAAATAAAAGTTAACCACTCATGTACTAGGAGATGATCAGTCAGAGAGATATTTTGGACACCAGCTGAGCACCAGGCATTCTGCTAGGCACCAAGGATGTAAGACTAAAAAAGAGAACAAAGGCGCAGCCCTAGTGGAGATCAATTAACTAACATATAAATAACTAACATATAAATGTTAGGCAAGAGATAAATTAACTAACATATAAATGTTTTCTGGCTCTAATCTGTAATTGTTAACAATGGTAAGTCCTTGAAAGAGAAAGAGCTGTGTTCAGAATTGTGTAACGGGGCACACATCAGTCAAGGTTTTGGTAGGATATGGATGGTACACTTCAGTTGGGATCAGTAAAAGAGAATGAGAAGACAACCATTTTCCAAGGTACAGGCAGATTGGAGGACAGTACGAAACCTAGTAGCATCTCTGGGTCTGGAAGGGTGAAGGGAGAGTGGTTTTCCAGACCTAGAGACAGAAAAGGCCAGGTGGAATAGGATGCCTGACCGGATACAGCTCACTGACGGCAACTGGCGGAGGCAGGGAATATCATTCTCTGCTCTTTCTTGGGGGCTCATATGGACTGGATTTAGTAGGAAGCACAAGATGAAGGGGCATTGGCCACCTGCCCATGGGTCAGCTGCTCTTGGAAGAGTCAAGTGTGGATGTGTGGGGAATGATCTGGAGGAAGAATTGAAAGATACAAGGCACAAAGTAGTTACTTAATCCTGGGGCTAAGGGAAGTTTAGAAAGTCAGGCAGTCTTAGATCAGAATCTAGATATTCAGTGACAGAAAAAAGGTGAACCAGTTGGTCATTCTTCCCCCAACCCAATGTCAACATCAGAAAGGTAATAATAGTATCTACCTCTTGGGCTTGCGAGCCTGAAAAGCATGGCTATAAATAAAGCCCTTACCATCATACCTGGCCCATATGCAGACGGTGTGTTAGACATCATCATGAATAGTAGTGATAGTTGGTGCTACTTTGGCTGCTCTTGCTGTAGTCGTGGTCATAAGTGTCTCAAGTTTTCCTGGATATAGAAATAGTCAAAGTGTAGACTTGGCGCATCTCGACTGAATTGGGTGAAAGAGGCAGATGTGACATCTAACAGGAATGTACCTTGTACATTTTTATAAGCTCCTACTTCGCCCAACTGCTGGCCAAGACACCTGTGAGGTTGCACAGGCATATTCAATTACTTATAACTGGACCAACACAGCCACACCTGAGAGCTGTTAGAGGCTGGCCAGGAGAGAAGGACTGCATGAAGGAGCTAACATTTTTGAGTATTTGCTCTGATGCATGATCTTAAAACACATACATACTTTAAGTGTTTCAACACACAAGAATCCAACAAAATTTGTATTTTTCTGTCTACCCCTTACATGTACATGTATACATATGCATATGTCTATTTATATGCACATGCAGAAACACATGCAGGCTAAAATCAACTTTCCCTGCTACCACCAAAGATCCAATAGGGCAAAAAGAGGAGAATGTTTAAAGAGGTGAATTAGCTGCTTTTAAGAGTCTAAATAGTAAATTATTTACATTTCTTCCAAAATTACTTTTGGCTTTATAGGTGATTGCTTGTAAAAATTATTTTTTAATGGAGGAGAATGGAAAGAGTGGTTAGGGTAACTAATACATCCTTCTTTTCATACCAATTTTCTGTCTTAAAATAGAATTTAAGTTCTTGAGGCTTTCAGTGTTAATGATTATTTATTCCTCTTTTTCTTATTTTTTTTTAAAGATTTTATTTATTTACTTGACAGGGACAGAGAGATCACAAGTAGTCAGAGATGCAAGCAGAGAGAGAGGAGGAAGCAGGCTCCCTGCTGAGCAGAGAGCCCGGGGCTCGATCCCAGGACCCTGAGATCATGACCTGAGCCGAAGGCAGAGGCTTTAACCCACTGAGCCACCCAGGTGCCCCCAATTCCTCTTTTTCTTATTAAAAATGAGAGCATTTTAGCATGGTTAAAGTTGATGATGGCTTTGTTTATATAATTAGAACTTATAGTTTATAAAAATGTATCCAAAATAATGCTTTTTTTGTGAGTGTGATATGTGCTCATTTTTTTTTTTCTTTTTCTTTTCTTTTTTTTTTCTTTTTTTTTCTGGAAGTGGATAGGAATAACAGCAATTTTTGTTTTAAAGACTTTAATTTCCCACTCTCTTCCTAATGGAAATCCTGCGTATAGCCTCAGTCCTGTGACGCTCTGTATCCTTGCCTGCTGTATGCAGATGATCATACTTCCTCAATAAGTTTGTTGTGAGGACCAAATAAATAATCATAGGAAAGTGAAGCATTAGCAGGAAGAGAATTCAAATAATATTCAGTGTGATGTTTCTAATCACACTAAAAATAAAATGATGTCATGGTTGAAAGCTCAGGCACTGAGCTTAGGGTTTAGGTTTGAATCTCAGCTCTGGCCCCCTTGACTGTGTGACTGAGCACAAGTTGTACAAACTCAGTAACTTTTGTTCCTTTATCTGTAAAATGGAATATCTGTAGATATTGCCTCACAAGATTTCATTAAGTCGGAGTAGTACAATGGAGAGTACAGCACCGGGCACATCGTTAATATGTCAGTAAACACTATCTGTCATTATTGTGGATGTTGTTGGTGCTGTTGTTGAACAAGGCAGTTGAAGGGAGAAAGCTTTGAGCTTATGTCCTTATTCTTTGAGTCTCAGTTTTCCAGGACAGTGGATCTCCATGCTTTTACCACAGGACCTGAGTAAGGTACAAAAGAGTTAGGTGGCTAGGTTAGAGCCTCCTCTGTTACTCCCTGTATCTGTAATGACTGAATCCAAAAATGTGAAATAGATGTGGCAAAAAATAAGTTACTGGACCTGACATCCAGTATAAAATGAAACCCATTAAAAGAAGCATCTGGATACAATGTTTCTTGTGGGTAGTCAGTTTTCACTACAGACTTTGTCAACATGTGCCAGTTAGTTCCTGGCTAACATACATATGAATGAAGCATTTGAGCCCATCTAGGAAAGTTTTAGCTTTTGTATTTTAAATATCAGCTTAGAAGATTTTGAAGTATCTCTACAATCCTATTTTAGCCCCCCACACAGGGTAAGAAATGTAAAACTCAGCATCAGGGGGCACAGAGACAGAATCTAAAAGTCCATGCCTCTCTGATGCAAACACCTGAATCTTTTTTTTTTTTAATTTTTCCAATTTATTTATTTTCAGAAAAACAGTATTCATTATTTTTTTCACCACACCCAGTGCTCCATGCAATCCGTGCCCTCTATAATACCCACCACCTGGTACCCCAACCTCCCACCCCCCCCCACTTCAAACCCCTCAGATTGTTTTTCAGAGTCCATAGTCTCTCGTGATTCACCTCCCCTTCCAACTATACTTGAGTGAAAATCCAAGTCTCCTGATTTTCAAGGGTGCATAGAGTAATGCATAGAGCTATGAACTTTGGTGTCATACAGATGTAAGCTTGACTTTCTTCTTTCCTTGTCCACTGGCTGTGTCATCTTGAATTAGTTGTTTAACCTGACTGTCTTTACCTGTAAGATGAGGATGATGGTTCTAATGTCACAGGCTGTTGCAAGGATTAAATTCAATCATGAGTGTCAAGTTCTTTCCACATAAGTAGTCATCAATAAATGGTGGCTTTTATCCTTTCTAAACCTTGGTTATGCCAAGTTCAAATATGGTGTTGTGAATGAATAGAGTTTCCTCTGCATTTCCTATCATTGACATTCTAAAAGTCAACAACAACTACAAACTATACACACACACACACGCACACACACACACACACACTTCCCTAAAATATAAGGAAATTAGCATTATTATTATTATTATTTAACCCAAAGCATGGGTCAACTTAAAGACATATGGTGAATAATTGGATAGAATTAATAGAACCCTAATTTTGATTACTTGTTACATTTTATCATTTTCACAAATGTGATTTTTTTTAGATAAGCTTGGTAATTTGTCTTTAGAAATTTGACATTCCCTTGAAAAAAATTCATTCCATTTATACCAGCCAACTAGAAGAGTTAAGCATTTGCTGTCATTTTTCTTAATGAAAAATCAAAATGCAGCCCATCAAAGTTACCAGGAAAACATGATTTTATAAATGAAGGGCTTTTAATTCCCTAATGTCCTGGAGGTGATTTTGTAATGTAGGCATTGTTCTGGAAATCTTTGTTTACTTGCCTGTTGTGTTTAATTTTCCCAATGAAAATGATCACCTCTGATCAAATTAGTATGTATGAGGGGCCAGTGGCTGTTCATATGGCATAAAAGCTTCAGTTCATTTATTTATGAAAAATCTTGATGTCATCAAACACATATATTTCACACATGGGAGTCATTCTGTTGGCAAAGTTCTCTATGTGAAAGTTGTAGTATAAACTCGGGGAATGTTTCACTTTGAGTAGCACATTATGTAGCATCTTTAATAATTTTCTAAGTTGAGTTTGTATACATTTAACATCTTTTTCTCCCAAAGATCCAAGAAAGATATTAACCCCATTTAATTAATAGGAGAGTTTGTCATTAATAAAAAGTCACATGGCTAATAAAAGATAGAGTACAATCTCAAGCACAGAGCTTTTTTGTATATTAAAGCTCAACACCATTTCTACCTAAACATCCATTACAAAAAACTCCTTCTCATGTACATCCTTTTTCTTCTGTGTGTTCTGTTCAGATATAACAGAGGACTCAATGTAAAAATGACTTTTAAACATAAAAGGAAAAATATGATCATATCTCATAACAAAATTTCCTCACAGAAAGAAGAGTTACACACTAGCAGAGGTTCAATGTCATTAGGTATCTATCTTTTCATCTTTCTGCCCTGGCGAGTTCTAGAAACAACTTTGTTCCTTAGGCTCATTTTCCTCACGGTCAGAAGATGGCCAGCAGAGACACAAGCCAGAGCCTGCTTCCTCAGAAGGAACAACTGATCTTGAAAGCAAAGGACTCAGAGTGAATATTGTGAATGACATCTGTACAGTCCAGTCAACACTGAAAGCTTAAATCCAGTCATTATTGGAAGGATTTAATTAAGAGGAGTTCCTTCCATAGGCAGACTTTAAAACAACATAACCTGATTCTTCAAACCAGTAAAAATCTAAGAAGCCAAAGACATTTTTCCCCCCATTTATTCACATTGTACAAGCAGATGCAGTAAATGGTTGGGTCCATCGGAAGATATTTTATAAGCCACCCCATCTGCTCTGCTGGCATTCTACCCAAGCAGCGTGGGTGGTTCTGTGTTCTGAGTCATTTCTACCTAACACTTGCATAACTTGGCATGAGAAGAAACCATTTTCTTCCTTTCTTCTTCTTCTTCTTTTTTTTAATGGCCTGATGCACTTTGGAGCAAGTTGTTCATTTTGCTTTTGTTTGTGGTGGTAGTGTTTTCACCTTTAAGTTGAAAGAAAAAGAGAGTTCTTTTGTATGTAATTGTCTAATGTCTTTGAGTGCCTTGGCTGGTGTTCTTCTAAAGAGTTGGTTTTAGGAGTTCTCTTGGGGGTAAGGTAGAAGCTATAATCTGTTGGTTGCTTGCCAGTATAAATCTTTGGACTGGTCATGTTCACGTACTTATATACATTTTCCAATTGTTCTGTCTCTAATATGTTAGAAGTAAAATATATGCTGATATTCACCAATATGAAACAACAAAAAGAAACTTGATCTCATGTATTTATGTCCTTTCTTTTCAAGGAAAATTTCATACATCAAATTTCACCCAGATAGCAGCTTTTGACTCTCTATAGTGTGAGGACATGAGAAAGAAGTACATATTCAGGCTTACGGAAAAGCAGGAACTTGTATGAGTCATATTTAGTCAATCTTGTAGTTTTCAGATATTCTATTCATGATTTTATTTTTCTGTGCACTAATACCCTGAGAAGTAGATTAGAGAAGATATCAATATATCTTTATTTTGTACAGAAATTCTGTGGTCTGGGGATGTTAAGTACTTTGTCGAAGAGTATAAACATTAAAATTGCAAATAGAATCTGATTTTTAATGTCTCTATATAAAACTAAGTATCAGTTAGATAAGACATCAATCAAGAATCTAACAAGAGAGTCTAGTGGTTATGCACAGATCCCCTTTTAGGAATGAAGTATTCATTCTTCCAACTATTTGGAATGTTGTCAGCTGACATTTAGCTGAATTTCTCTCTGGGAATTTGCCCCTAGCCAAAAATATGTCTTCTTTCATGGCCATCCTCCTTCTCGAAGGGCACCCTATAACTACTTATTGGTCATTATTGTGGTTAACAATGCCTAGTTTCTTTGCCTCAAGGCATAACAACTCTGAAAGTTTATCCCAACTCCACAGTTCCCCATGGAATCAGCTGATAGATTTGCTGTGAATGCATTGCAATTAAATTGCTCCAGCCCTCTGTCTAATCATACTTACATCACTTTCCTGTAAAGGTTCTACATGCAAATATCCTTCTTTGAATCCATGTCCCAGAACCTAACCTTAGGCAAGTGGTGCCAAGAAGAATCAGACTCTGACAAAGGACTATGGAGCTGGATGAATCACCAAACAACTGGCAATAACCACCCCATCACTAGTGGTACCTGGAGTGTGAACAGTTTTTTTAGTATGCCATGTTGTTGCAATCATAAAAATCTTCAGTCATGGTTAAAATGGATAAGATTCTAGTTAAAGAGAATGTGCTGTCAAAGACAGTGGTTCAGGTATTTGAAAAAATTGGAGGCCTGCAGAGGGAGGGTAGTAGTTATAGGACAATGAGGTTAGATGGATAAAGGACTGATAATGAATCCAGAAGACATTGTTAGCATTGTATTTAGGAATACTAGTCTCATGCAACCAAAAAGCAGAAAATATTCAGGTAAGGCCTGGGACTTAATTGAAAGAATAACAAAATATTAGAAGAGATTGAATTCTCTATCTCATTCTCCTTATTTGGAA
Organism: Mustela nivalis; assembly: GCF_964662115.1. Classification (NCBI taxonomy): domain Eukaryota; kingdom Metazoa; phylum Chordata; class Mammalia; order Carnivora; family Mustelidae; genus Mustela; species Mustela nivalis. The sequence continues at coordinate 24,404,187 of NC_139037.1, read as the reverse complement.
GGACCAGGATGCTTTGCAGGTAGAGGATGAGAACACCTTTGTTGATGCATCCAAAAATCTTGAATTCCAAGATGCCTTACAATGTTCTGGGCTTATAGAAATATATAAAAATGGTCCGCTGTACCATAATTTGTCTGGACAAGCGATGAGCCTTTTGGGGAAGAACAGGAATATACCCAAATGAAGTGCAAGATGTAGCTAACCTACACCAGCACAAAACAAGAGTGTCTTTTGGGCTTGGATCTTGAGTTTACTGGAATTGACAAATTTATTAAATTGTGTAAGAGAGGGTTAATACCCCATCACACACATTTTAGCATGTTCTATTCCTAGTTTCCTAGTGTGGAAGCGTAGAGTATTGATTTCAGATCTTCTTATCTAATGTATCTGTTTGATGTTATATTGAGGTGTATGCAAAAACTGCATATATATGATGTATAGATTTGATGAGTTTTGATATATGCAAACACTCATTATGTCATCAACACAATCAGTACCTCTCAAGGTTTCTTTGTGTCTCTTTTTTATTGGTTGGTTGGTTGGTTGGTTTAGTGGTAGGAACACATAGAATCTATCAACTCAAAGAATCTTGAATTGCACAATACCGTAGTGTTAACTATGGTCACTACACTGTATGGATTTTTAGCAGATATTTAGTTCTCATTCACATAGCATAATTGAAGCTTTATACCCACTAAACAACAACTCCCGACTTTTCCCACTCACCCCAACCCCTTGCAACCACCACTGAATCATCAGCTTCTGTGAATTTGAGTATTTCACATACTTCATGTAAGTAGACTAATGCAGTATTTGTCCATCTGTGACTGGCTTATTTCACTTAGCATGATGTCTTTGAAGTTCGTCCATGTTTTTGCAAATGGTAGAATTTTTCTCTCTTTTAAAGATGAATGAGACAAACCATAAGTGACTCTTAATCTCACAAAACAAACTGAGGGTTGCTGGGGGGAGGGGGTTTGGGAGAAGGGGGTGGGATTATGGACATTGGGGAGGGTATGTGCTTTGGTGAGTGCTGTGAAGTGTGTAAACCTGGTGATTCACAGACCTGTACCCCTGGGGATAAAAATATATGTTTATAAAAAATAAAAAGTTAACAAAAAAAAATAAATAAAAGGAAAAGAAAAAAAAAAAGATGAATGAGAGTCTATCATATGTATATACCCATGTTCTTCATCCACTCTTCTATTGTGAACACATAGGTTGTTTCTATATCTTAGCTATTGTTCATAAGGCTGCAATGAATGGGAGAGTCGAGGTATTTCTTTGAGATCCTGCTTTCAGTTCTCTTGGGTGTATTATTTTGGGTATTGCTGGATGGGAGTTCTATTTTTAATTTTTTAAGGAATTTTTAAGAAATTTCTGTACTGTTTTCTATAGTGACTACACCAGTTGACATTCCCACCAACAGTGAGATTCCAGTTTCTTCACATTCTCTCCAACACTTATCTTTTTTTTTTTTTTAATAGTCATCCTAACAGATGTGAGGTAATACCTCATCATTTTTTGGCTTGGCATTTCCCTGGTAATTATTTTGAGCATTCTTCATATGACTACTGACCATTTGTATGTCTTCTTTGGAGAAAAGTTTCTTGAAAACCCAAATTAATAAAATCAGAAAAGAAAGTGGAGACATTACAACTGATGCTACAGAAATAAAAAGAACCCCAAAACCTCCTAATAAAAAGAAAATCAAGAGCAGATGGCTTCACTGGTCAATTCCACCAAACATTTAAAAGAATTAACTCCAGTCCTTCTCAAACTCTTCCAAAAAATTGAAGAGGAGGGAATACTTCCAAACTCACTTTTGAGGCTATCATCACCTTGATACCAAAGCTAGACAACAGCATGATAAGAAAATAAAATTTCAGGCCAATGCCCTTGATGAATATAGATGCAAAATTTCTCAACAAAACCCAGCAAACTGAATTCAGCAGCACATTAGGAGGATCATACACTATGATCAAATAGAATCTATCCCTGGTATGAAAAGATGGTTCAACATATGCAAATCAGTACACATTTACAGAATAAATTTCCTACTAAGCATTGCTTTCACTGGTCCCACAAACTTATTATTTTTATTTTTGTTTTGCTCAAAAGATTAATTTTTTTCTTAAGACCTTTTTTGGCCCATGTGCTATTTCAAAGTATGCTATTTAATCCCCACATATTTTTTGTTTTCCAGCTGACTTCCTGACATGGATTACTAGTTTAAATACATAGCTGTCTGAGAGCATCTTTTATACAATTCCTGTTCCTTTACAGGTGTTCAGGGTTTTTTTTGTGTGGCCATTGAATATGGTCTATGTTGATGAATGGTCTGTGTGAACTTGAGAAAAATGTGTATACTGCCATTGGATGAAGTATTCTATGTACGCCGATTAAATCTAGTTAGTTATTGGTGCTCTTCAGTTCTTCTGTGTCTTACTGATTTACTCTGTGCTGTACGTGGCAGATTCTGATAAAGGGGTATTTAAATCTCCAACTGTAATAGTGCAATCATTTCTTTTGCCTCGTAGTTCTACCAGTTTTTATCTCGTGTATTTGGATGCGCTACAAAAAGGTTCAGGCACATTAATGATTGTTTTGTCTTCCTGGAGAATGGATCTCTTTGTCATTATGTGGTGCTCCTTTTTAATCTTTGATCATTTTCATTGTTCTAAAGTTTTCTTTGCCTGAAATTAATATAGCTACTCCAACTTTATTTTAATTAATGTCTGCATGCTGTGCTGCCTTCCCCTTTTGTCTTCAGTTGGTCTTATATTCAAAGTGAGTTTCTTGTGCACAACATATAGTTGTGTCTTTTTTTATATTATTTATTCTGAGTCTCTTTTAATTTGTGTTTTAGACCTTTGATGTCTAAAGTGATTGTATATAGTTGGACTGATATTAACTTTATTTTCTGCTGTTTTCCATCCATTGCCCTTCTTCTTTCTTTCTTCTTTTTTTTCACATAAAACCATTTTCTTTTTTTTTTTTTTTAAGATTTTATTTATTTATTTGACAGAGAGAGGTTACAAGTAGGCAGAGAGAGAGAGAGAGGAGGAAGCAGGCTCCCTGCTGAGCAGAGAGCCCGATGCGGGACTCGATCCCAGGACCCTGAGATCATGACCCGAGCCGAAGGCAGCGGCTTAACCCACTGAGCCACCCAGGCGCCCAAAACCATTTTCTTTTAATGTGATTGCTCCTGAGGATATCACAGAACCTCTTTTACAGACAAATCAATGCCACAATTCTCTTAGCATTTAGGGGGAAAAAAGCATTTTCCCCTAAAAAAATCATTATACCTGGCAAACTCATCTTTCTAATTTTCCTTGGTTGCCAGTATCCTTGGGATATATGATTTTAAGATTACAGAATCATAACCTATATCTAGAATTTTGATTCATTGTTTTCTTTTGTGTTGCGATTATTTTTTTAAGTTTTTATTTAAATTCCAGGTGGTTAACATACAGGGTAATATTAGTTTCAGGTACACAATTTATTGATTCAGTGATTCCGTACAACACACAGTTCTTATCACAGGTGTGCTCCTTAATCCCCATCATCGATGGGAACCATCGGTGGGGATTACCTCTTCTCTGGGAACTATCTGTTTGTTCTTTGTAATAGTCTGTTTCTGGGTTTGCCTCTCTCTTTTTTCCTTCCCCTTTACTTATTTCTTTAAGTACACATATGAGTGAAATAATATGGTGTTTAATAAACCTCTAGACAGATTTATCAAAAAGAAAAGAGAAAGGACCCAAATAAGCAAAATTATGAATGAGAGAGGAGAAATAACAACCAACACCACAGAAATAACAATTATAAGAGCATATTATGAAAAACTATATGACAACAAATTGGACAACCTGTGAGAAATAGTTAAATTCCTGGAAACATAAACTACCAAAACTGAAACAGGAAGAAATAGAAAATAGAAATAGAAAGCTTGAACAGACCTGATAACCAGCACAGAAATTGAATGAGTAATCACAAAATTCTCAAAAAACTAAAGTCCAGAGCCAGATGGTTTCACAGGTGAATTCCACCAAACATTTGAAGAAGAGTTAATGCTTCCTCTTCTTAGGAAAATAGAAAAGAAAGGAAAACTTCTGAATTCATTCTAAGAGGCCAGCCTTACCCTCATACCAAAACCAGATCAAGACTCTACTAGGGAAGAAAACTACAAGGCAATATCCCTGAGGAACATGGATGGAAAAATTCTCAGGAAAATATTGGCAAACTGAATCCAACAATATATTTTAAAAAATAATTAACAATGATCAAGTAGAATTTATTCCTGGGTTGCAAGGGTGGTTCAATATTTGCAAATTGATCAGTGTGATACACCACATTAATAAAAGAAAGGATGAGAACCATATGATCATTTCAGTAGATGCAGAAAAAGCATTTGACAAAGTACCCCAGCCATTCATGGTAAAAACCCACAGCAAAGTAGCTTCTGGGAAAACATAGCTTAACATAATAAAGGCCATTTATGAAAATCCCACAGCTAATATCATCCTCAACAGGTAAAAATGGAGAGCTTTTCCTCTATGGTCAGGAACAAGACAGGAATGTCCATTCTCACCACTGCTATTTAACATAGTACCAGAAGTCCTAGAAATAGCAATCAGACAACAAAAAAACTAAAAGGCATCCAGATTGGCAAGGAAGATATTAAATAATATCTTCACTATTTGCAGATGACATGATAACTCCATATAGAAAACTTGAAAGATTCCACCAAAAACCTGCTGGAACCAGTACATGAATTCAGTAAAGTCGCAGAATACGAAATCAATGTAGATCCATCTATTGCATTTCTATACATCAGTAATGAAGCAGCAGAAAGAGAAATTAAGAACTCAATCCCATTTACAATTGCACCTAAAACCATAAGATACTTAGGAATAAACTTAACTAAAGAGGTGAAAGACCTGTACTATGAAAACTATAAAACACTGATGAAAGAAATTCAAGATGATACAAAGAAATGGAAGCACAGTCCACATTCATAGATTGAAAGAACAAATACTGTTGAAATGTCTGTACTGCCCAAAGTGATATATTTAAAGCAATCCCTATTATACTGTCAGTAGCATTTTTTACAGAACCAGAATAAACAATTCTGAAATCTGTAGGGAACCAGAAAAGACCCCAAATAGAAGAATGTTAAAAAAGAGAACCAAATCTGGGGGCATTACAATGCCTGATTTCAAGCTCTATTACAAAGCTGTAGTCGTCAAGACAGTATGGTATTAACACAAAAACAGACACGTAGATCAGTGGAACAGAATAGAGATCCCAGAAATGGATCCTCAACTCTGTGTTCAACTAATCTTCAACAAAGCAAGAAAGAATATCCGATGAGAAAAAGACAGTCTCTTTAACAAATGGTGCTGGGAAAATTGCATAGCAACATTTAAAAGAATAAACTGGACCACTTTCTTACACCAATCGCAAAAATTCAAAATGGATTAAACACCTAGATATGAGACCTGAGACCATGAAAGTCTTAGAGGAGAACACATGCAATAACCTCTTTGATGTGGGGCGCAGCAACTTCCTTCTAGATATGTCTCCTGAAGCAAGGGAGGCAAAACCAAAAGTAAACTATTAAGACCTCAACAAAATAAAAAGGCTTCTGCACAGCAAAGGAAAATATAACAATAGTAATAATAATATCTAAAAGGTAGCCTATGGAATAGGAGAAAATATTTGCTAATGACATATCTGATAAAGGGTAAGTCTCCAAAAAACATAAAGAACTTATAAAACTCAATGCCCCAAAAACAAATAATCCAGTTAAAAAATGGACAGAAGATATGAATAGACACTTTCCAAAGGAGACATACAGATGGCCAACAGACACATGGACAGGATGCTCAGCATCACTGATTATCAGGGAAATACAAATCAAAATTATTATACCTGTCAAAATGGCTAAAATCGACAACACAGAAACATTAGGTGTTGGCAGGGAGGTGGAGGAAGGCAGACCCTCTCAAACCCAACTTGTACTGTTGGTGGGAATGCAAACTGGCGCAGTCACTATGGAAAGCAGTGTGGCGGTTCCTCAAAAACTTAAAACTAGAACTACCATACAATCCAGCAGTCACACTACTAGGTATTTTCCCAAAGACACAAAAATACTAATTCAAAGAAAAGTGGTGCTTGGGCAGCTCATTTGGTTAAGCATCCAACTCGTGGTTTTAGCTCAGGTCATGATCTTGGGGTCATGGGATTGAGCCCTGTGTAGGGATCCATGCTTAGCGGGAGGTCTGCTCAAGATTCTCTCTCTGGGGCGCCTGGGTGGCTCAGTGGGTTAAGCCGCTGCCTTCGGCTCGGGTCATGATCTCAGGGTCCTGGGATCGAGTCCCGCGTCGGGCTCTCTGCTCAGTGGGGAGCCTGCTTCCTCCTCTCTCTCTGCCTGCCTCTCTGTCTACTGTGATCTATCTCTGTCAAATAAATAAATAAAATCTTTAAAAAAAAAAAAAAAAAAGATTCTCTCTCTGCCCCTCCTCCTGCTAATGTTCTCTTTCTTTCCCTAAAACAAATAAATAAATCTTTAAAAAGGGGATATATGCACTGTATATATCAGCATTATAGCAGCATTATATACAATAGCCAAATTATGGAAACAGCCCAAGGGTCCATCAACTAATGAATGGATAAAGAAAATGTGGTATATAAATGGAATACTCTTCAGCCATCAAAAAGAATGAAATCTTGCCATTTGCAACAACATGGATAGAGCTAGGAGTATTAGGCCAAGAGAATTAAGTCAGTCAGAGAAAGACAAATACTGTGTGATCTCATCTCTCCTTTTCTTTCTTTCTTTTTTTGCTTTCTACTCTTTTTCTATTTTGTATAGAATTAATCCAGCATTATATCCTATTTTTCTCCTCCTTTATCATACCAATTATGCTTTTTCTTCTTACTCTTTTTTGGTGGTTCCCCTTGGGTTTACAATATGTATTTACAACGAAGCCACATTATCTTTCAGATAACACTATAACATTTCACAGTTAGTACAAGTACCTAGTAACAGAGGATTCTCAATTTTTTTCCCTGTAACTTTTCTGTTATTTATTACACTTAAACAGAAGGCATGATCACCAAATACTTTGTTGCTATTATTATTTGAATAAATTTTGTCCATTAGAATAATTAGGAATGATAAAAATAAAGTACGTAATTTCACCTTCATTTATTCTTCATTGTTCTTCCTTTCTTTAGGTAGATCCAAGTTTCTTACCTGTATTTTTTTCTTTATTTCTGAAGAATTTGTTCTAACCTTCCTTGGAAACCTGATCTACTGGTTACAGTTCCCCTCAATTTTCGTTTGTTTGAGGAAATCTTTTTTTCTGCTTTATTTTTGAAAGATAATTTCACTAGATATAGAATTATAGATTGGTGGCTCCCCCCCCCCCTCTTTCATCGCTTTAAATGTTTCCCTCCATTCTCTTTTTGCTTTCATGGTTCCTGAGTTAACATGCCCAGTGTTGTTCTTATCTTTGTTTTTCTATAGGTAAGATGTATTTCCCCCCTTTGGCTTCTCTGAAGATTGACTCCTTTTTTACTTTCTGTAGCTTGAATATGATATGTCTTGGTATATTTTGGTACTTATCCTGTTTGGTGTTCTCTGAGCTAACTATCAGATATGTGGTTTGGTTTCTAACCTTTGGTAACTACCCTGCAGTTCTTAGTCATTTGGCTCTTTTATATTTTTTTTCTTTTTGCATTTCATTTTTAGAATTTTCTATTGATATTTCTTTTTTTTAAAATTTTTTATTTTTTATAAACATATATTTTTATCCCCAGGGGTACAGGTCTGTGAGGGATTATGGACATTGGGGAGGGTATGTGCTTTGGTGAGTGCTGTGAAGTGTGTAAATCTATTGATATTTCTTAAAGCTCATTGATTATTTCCCCTCACATCCACAGTTTATTGAGGGGCTCATCAAAGGCATCCTTTCTCTTTCAGTTTCTTTTTATTATTATTAATAGCATTTTCTTTTGATTCTTCCTTAGAGTTTTTAGATTACCCATCTGTTTTTGTGTGTTGTACACTTTTTCCATTCTCTGCCTTAAAATATTGGTTTAAAAAAAATTTGTTTTTAATTCCCAGTCTGATAATTCCAAATCTGGTGCTGATCCTTGTTCTGCCTCTTAAGCTGTATTTTTTTTTTTTTATTTTACCTTATAATGTTTTTTGGTGTGCGTTGAAATTTCTAGATGGTAAATTAAACCAAGGAATCTTGGGCAAATAAATCTTTAGTGTGCAGACTTATATGTATTTGGGTAAGCTGCATTTACTATTTGTTTTACCTATAGGTAACAGAAACTAAAAATTCCTATAGAATTCTGAATTTTTTCTCCCCTGTTGAATAGGAGTTCCTATTAATCTGGTAGTGGTAGTTGTGTGTGTGTGTGTGTGTGTGTCTGTATAGAAGGGGAAGTGGAAAGGATTCTACAGTCTTATGATCAGGTTTTATTCTTAGTGAAACTGTGTCCCTGGGTTGTGACTTTTTTAAATACTTCTGGGTTTTTCCCCTTTAAATAGAACAAGAAGGCTAGAAGGGCTGCAATCAGATATTTCTCTTACCCAATGTTAGTTAGGTTATGGTAAATGAAGCTCTCCTATTTAAAAATGAGGGCTTTTCCCATCACCTTGCATGTTTTCATTGTGAGAACTTAAGGGTTTGCCTGTTGCATAGTAACATCATACCTACTTTGTTCAATTTTCCTTAATTATTTATTTATATTTAGTTTGTATTCATGTATATGCCTCTTCAAATAGCCTTGATTTTTTTTAATTAATATGTCTGAGTTTCATCTCTTGTTAATAGTTAATAGAAAGGGTTGGGCCTCCTGTAAATTTAAAAAAAGAGAGAGAGAGAGAAAGCAAAAAACATATTTTCAGGGGCACCTGCTTGGCTCAATCACTTGAGCATGTGACTCTTGATCCTGGAGTCATGATTTCAAGCCCCACACTGTGTAAAGATTACTTAAATTACGTATGAAATTAAAAAGCATTAAAAGTAAAGTGCATGTCCCTGGAACTTTGGAGATCTCAGTTTTCATCCTGAACTTGCTCATCTAACAGACAGTAGACAGTTCACATCGGTCCTCCACATACCAGCAACGGATATTAGAAATATACCACCTACCAGCTAAGGATATTAGAAATCTAATCTTGAGTTGTTTCACCTTCGTCTGCATGGATGTTTCAGAAAAGATGAAGAAGTAAGAATAAATCACCAATTTCCATTATACTTGTGGTTTCCACCACATTACAACATTGCTTATAGGAATAATTATATCTATTAACACTTAGTCCAAGTCTGTACTCAAGCGATGCAATTTTCATTACAGAGACCCACATTATACTTTCTACCTTTTGTTAAAGTAAAAGAGAAGCAACAGCTCCAAAAGATCTTTTTGTGTTCTTTTATTACCCTAGCCTTTCTAAGTTCTAAAAAAAATTGAAATAAAAAAGTCTACTTGTATGCCCCAGAATTTAGGGGAGGGATAAATATAGAATTAATATAGTAGATATATTAAAGGTGGAACATCAGATTTGCTTTTGGGGTCTGGGGGGCTAGCTACAGAAAAAATGTATTCTACCTTGTCATAGCACATGCACTGTAAACTTTATTAACATTCATGCATTTGATGAAAATAAATCATATATGGAATAACCATTCTGAATTAAATTCAGTATGGGAAGATTTGGAAGCCGCCTATTTTTGTTTTTCCAACTTTTCCCCTTTTCTTATTGAAGAAATTCCCAGTTCCCAGGAAAAAGCACTTGGGACTCATTCAATTTCCATAGTTAAGCAATATCAGAAATGCCAAACTGCTGAACTTCAACTTAACTTAAAAACCATGCCCTGAACACTGAGTAGGCTAATGGTCCGCTTCACTTTTTTCCTCTACCAGATTGCCCTCTTTACCTTTCCATTCCTTCACAAAGCAACATTTCTTCTAGGTGAGCACCCCTGCAAGGGCAGGCAGGGAGAGCAGCCTCATCTATTAAGGTGACACAGTTAATCGCCTTTGACAATATTCATTTGTGGCTGAAGTGAAGCATTTCCAGCCCAGAAATGACACTTTGGTATTATAGTGCTATTAACACCTAGCTCCGCAAAGCAGAGATTTTGACCAAGGATGCTGAAACCCATATCAAAATAAATCATTTGACACCTGGATTAGATAACTCCTGATCAAACATTAACACAGACTTTGCGGGGCATACACAAATACAAATCACATGCTGCCAAGTTTTCTTTAAGTAGTATGGAGTAGAAAGGGTCTGAACAACCAGGGAATGAGAATTTTAAGTGTTCAGTTCATTTTTTTGTTGTTGTTGTTCAGTTCATTTCTAATACAAACGATCTGATAAAAACATTAATATGTTCTTGTGGCTGCCTTTATTCGTGTGGGGGGTGCTTTTAAATAAAGAACTCTCATTTATCCACAGACAAATGTCTAGGGCTATGAGAAATTGACAAAGCATGGTAGGAAAGCCCAGAGCAAAGTCACTTAGCCCAGGCTGAAGGGTTGATGACCTTCTTCCTAAAGGAGAGGGAAGATCAAGGAATGGCCATTGGGATGTAGAAGTGAGGGTGGTACATTGTAATGGGCAGATATGCAAAGAAACCATAGAAATGGAATGAATACAGTGTTTGGGAAGAGTCCAAAAAGTGAAAAATTATGGGATATAAGACAGGATTAAAAACAGGGATCAAGTCTTAGAAAGCTTGGTATGTCACACTGAGATGCTTAGATTTTATCCACTAAGGGATGAGGTTTAAATGGTTTGAAAGAGGTAGGATGACTGCTGATGCAATCCGGTATATCCTAAAGCATATTGCCAAAGTCTGAGCATTGATCCCACCTCCAAAATAATAGTATTACAAGGAAGCTCAGGAATCAATAAAAATCCTCTTTAAAGGTGAAGAAACTGAGACCTAGAGAGAAGGGAAATGATCTGCTCTAAGTCACACAGCAAAACAATGAAAAATGGTTGAAATTGGAATTTCTAAAATCCTAGCCTAGGATAGTTTCCATCCAAATGAGCTCTTTCTTATGATCCGTTGAAATTTAATAGTAATAGTGCAGTCCATTCCACCTCAATGCGAGCTTACTGTTGTCTAATTTGAAATAAGAGGAAACAATAAATTAGCTGAACACTTTGCACATATTAATTCTTCGAAAGAACCAAGAAGGGATGCCTGGGTGGCTCAGTTGGTTAAGCAGCTGCCTTCGGCTCAGGTCATGATCCCAGCGTCCTGGGATCGAGTCCCACATCGGGCTCCTTGCTCCGCAGGGAGCCTGCTTCTCCCTCTGACTCTGCCTTCCACTCTGTCTGCCTGTGCTCGCTCTCGCTCGCTCTCTCTCTGACAAATAAATAAATAAATAAAAATCTTTAAAAAAAAAAAGAAAGAAAGAAAGAACCAAGAAGGCTGTGTGTTCTGTTTCACTGCTTCAGGTTGTAAAAGATCTAAGGATGTAAAGAAGCCAAATGGACATCAAGAGAGAGAAAAGCCATATTACGCTGGTAGCTAAATGGGTGATCTTAGGCAATCAATTAGTGTCTGCCTTGGTTTTTTAATCTGTAGAGTGGAGTTAAATCTAGACCATCAACACTATCCACCTGCACAGAGGTCTTAAGGATAATAGGTGATCACGGATGTGAAACTATGCATTTAAAAGTCAACATTCCATCTCAGTGTTTTTCGGTGCGGTGCGTGCCCTCCTGAGACTACGTTAAGATGATTTTAAGTGGTAAGGGCAAGACCGTGCAGGTTCCTCTACTGCTTCTCAGCTCCAAATCCAACTTCCTTTTTCTTTATTTAGTGTCCCAACTAGAACCTATAAATATATTTCCTTTGCCAGGTGGTGTAATGTTGGACGCTGTCCATAGAGGATGCTGGTGGGATACTGGAAGGCTCAGCAGAGAAGGGTTTTTCTTCTTGGTTCCTGTTGACCTTTATTCTTGTGGCTGCCAGTCGCGGGCAGGATACCCAGTGGCCTTCACTGTCCAGCAAGTGTCTTGGGTACCCCAGGTAAACAGCCTCTTATGGACAAACTCTAGTCCACTGAGACCCCATCGGCAGGCTTCCTATGGCTAAATTCTTCCCCGAATCATACCAACAAACTTTTTTGCGCCTTCCAGAGACCTGTTTCTGAGGGGGATCAGAATCTCAGCCTTGTAGGTCAGGGCTCTTCCCTGTGCTTAGTTCCCTCTCTGCTGATTCTCCCTCAGCCCTGAGGATGGTAGCTTCTCCTGATAGTGGCTGTGTCCTCATTAGAATCTATTCTAAAAAACCTCTTTTGGTAGCTAATCACGGTTACTCATTAATATTTCTTTAGATTAAATTTTTCCTGTTCACATTGCCAGTTTCTCTCTTCTGACTGGATCTTGTTGCAAATATAATGTATATAATATTTTTATTGTATGAGGTTTATTATGAAATTACAATTAGGTACAGATTCATTATTTCATGACAGAAAGAGAGTGTCCACTTTTAAATTTTTTAATTTGGATATATTGTGTATTATACTGTTATATGTATTTTATATTATAAAATAAAATTATATGTACTATATATACTTACATACTGTTATATAAATTAGAGAGAAAATAGCTCACAGATATGGCAAGATTGTAACAGTGTTATACCAATGGTTAAAGTTAAGCCTGAACTATTTAACAAAGTATGTAAGTTTTTAATAATAGTTCTTGGGTTTCTAAGTCATGTCACTTATTAAAATGTTACATAGACTATAATAAGTGTTTATTTAAACACATAACTTTATTTTCTCCTAACAGGAACCCTGAACAGTTCTCCTAGTCTCCATTTTATATATAAAATAAAAATGATGCAGGCGCCTGCGTGGCTCAGTGGGTTACGCTGCTACCTTTGGCTCAGGTTATGATCTCAGGGTCCTGGGATCGAGTCCCGCGTCGGGCTCTCTTCTCAGTAGGGCGCCTGCTTCCCTTCCTCTCTCTCTGCCTGCCTCTCTGCTTACTTGTGATCTCTCTCTGTCAAATAAATACATAAAATTTTAAAAAATAAAATGATGCTCAGAGTGGTTAGGAAAAGTACCCACAATCAGATACTTTAGTGACAGATCTGGGACTCATCCTGATTTATCTAATTTCAGTGTCACTGCATATCATGTGTAATAGCAAAATACTGAAACCATTTGCCTGTCCCATTGCAGGGGGGTAGTAGTTACATTGCAGTTCATCAAAATAATGAAATCATAATTAGTAAAAAATAATGAGCCCTAGAAATGCCTGGGTGGCTCAGTCAGTTAAGTGTCTGCCTTCACTCAGGTCATGGTCTCAGGGTCCTGGGATGGAGCCTCGGGGTGGACTCTCTGCTTAGCGGGGGGGGGGGGGGGAGGGGTCTGCTCCCTTTGCCCCTCCCCACCATTTGTGTTTTCTCTCTCTCAATAAATAAATAAAATATTTTTAAAAAAATGAGTTATAAATATTTACTGACCTGAATGTAGGATCATGATATATTGTGAGTTGGGGATAAACAACAACAACAACAATTTGCTGAACTGTGTGCATTGAATGGTTCTACTTTTGTAAAATATACTACTGTGTATGTATTTACCTGTGTATATATAACTGTGTTTATGAAGACATTAGAAAAACAACAACGATTGTGTACCAAATCCTTGAACCTGGAATTTTAAAGTGGAAGGATAGGACTTCCTCTTACATTAACATATCTAATTTTAAATAATGAGGTTACGAGTGACCTTTTTAATATTTTCTTCCATAGATTTTGAGTGCATTTTTTGAAGGATTTTATTTACTTATTTATTTGTCAGAGAGAGTGAGTGCACAAGCAGGCAGAGTGGCAGGAAGAGGCAGAGAGAGAAGCAGGCTCCCCCCTGAGTAAGGAGCCCAATTTGGGACTCGATCCCATGACCCCGGAACCATGACCTGAGCCAAAGGCAGCTGCTTAACCAACTGAGCCACCCAGGTGTCCCATTCAGTGCATTTTGAAGTACATTGTGTTCTTGCAATTGTGTCAGTTGTCTATCCTGCATAATTCTCCAGTAATAGGAATTTAGCAGATGCTTTCACTGGAGGCAGCAGTCATAGAGTAACGTCCGAGGAAATGATTTCTTGAGAGCCATATCAGCAGAAAGCCCCAAATGGCATGCGATTCCTCTTCATACTCTCTATGCCAAGTGTACTCTGCACTTTCACTGCCAGTCTGAATGAATGGGCTTCTCACCGTGTTGGCTAAGTCTAGAACCTTCTCTCAAAATATGGATATCTCTTATTAACTTCTTCCCAGCTAGATTCACATGAGTTACAGGTTCTGAATATGAAAACTACAAAGAATGGCTTAGTGTTTGAACAGCCTTCTAGTCACCCCGCTGACGAGGAGGCATTCCTGCCCTATGTTTGCCGAAATGGCTGAAGCCACCCCTGGACAGAAGAGATGATTAATTTTTTAGTTGCATGTACTTACAGCCCGATGAAGGAAGACACCAATTCACCACCTGCTGCACAAAGCCACAGAAGGGTGTACTTGGGAGTAGAGTGAGCAACCAGGGTCAGTGAGGTAGACGATGTAAGAGCAAAACAGAGGATTGTCCTCTGTGCCCTGGGGGTGGAATATCATGGTTTTGTTTGAATAATTCCAAAAGTTGGCAAAAGGCTGGAACCTGATATTCAGGAACTGCACCTGGTCCTATGATTAAGAGAATTCTTTGCCTAGGGGACCTTTGTTAGGGGAGCAGAGCTGGGAAGGGAATTGTAGTTAGGCCACTCACAACCTCAGTTTCTCCAGATGTCATGACGGCACATAATATTGGACCTTAATTGTAGGTCTTTCACCACACATGGCCAAGGGTTCAACTCTAATTCCCCACTAGAGGGGTTGAATTCAAAAACAGGTCACACTTGGAATGCTGAACTCTAGTATTTTCCTAAATACAGCAGCCTTATTCATTCTCTGAGTTGTGTAGCAGTGTTTCTTGCTTTAAAATGAATTTGTTGACTTAAAACAATATCACATGTGTTTCAGGAAAAAGAATCACGTTTTGTTTATCTCTGTTAGCTTCCATAAATTGCCCCCAACTCCACACCATAAAATTAATTTCTGTCCTTGAATTAGAACTTGGGAATTTTAAACTAGGAGATTTTTCATAAAAAAAGAAAAAGAACAACCATTTTTATGTCATCTAGCATTTTTAATAACTGACTTAAAAAATGATTTTAGAACAGCACCCATAAGAACATAAACATGGGCATTATAATTAATCTACAGCTGGGCCAAGAAATAAACAACTGTACAGGGAACAGATTGTGCAAATAAGTACATTCTATTAAGAGGCCAGACAGATAGTAACATGTGGGTTTAACTACCAAGGCACTGTAGGAAAAGCATATTGCCAGTAATAACCAGAAAAAAAGTCATAAAAGTTCATAACTACTGAAAACAACTCAGTTTAATGAACATAAATTGAATGAAGGACCAAGGAAGTGTTTTTAAAGGACATCATGTAGGGATTTGTTAGGGGAAATGGAACTGAGTCATTCAGGTGCTAAAGGCAGACTGAGCTGCATTCTACCATCTACCAGCTGTGTTACTGATCTCTTCTTCTTGGCATAACCTCTCTGAGCCTCCATTGACTCATCTGGGAAATGGGAATAAATGAAGATCTGCATGGCAAGTGCCTGGCTTTTCTATGAAGAATGAAAGAGATATGCGTGGCAAGTGTCTGGCAGAACACCAGGTATACAATAAGTGCTTAATGAATGTCACTGCCCTTCTTCATACTGTATTAGCAATGATTTGAGAACTCTTAGAGAGAAGGCAAACTATGTGTTACCTAAATGCTTTCTGAGTTATTTATGATGATTACCTATAGCAGAACTCTATAAAGTCTGCATAGTAGTCACCCAGAAAATTTATTGGAATACAGTGTTTTGACCCCAGATTCTTGGATTCTGAAACAGCATATCAGTAACAGGGCCATGAATATGCCATTAGTACTTAAAGTAATTGTTAGGTCTGCTTTTAGACACACTAGTGTTTTTGTCCCAAATAAACAGATGTCTTCCAGCTTTCTTCACATTTTCAAGATCTTTTAAAAATGAGTACTAATTATGTTCTAGTAACCAAGAAGAAGAAGAAAAGAAACAACTAGTATTTGTATTATGGATAAATGATTCATTTTAATGACAGAAATCCACAGTATGAAGTAAGTTTTATCAGTGATCTATCTAGAAGGAATAGTTACTGAAGAAAAAAGTTACAGTGTCCTCTGAAGGAACACTGCAGGATTCCAAAAAAAGTGTGTCCATTGTTCTTCTGGGGTATCACAAGATTATTCTCCACACCTTGCCCAGATCCCACTGTTAAGCATATACCCCTTTCCTGATGGCCTCCAAGAATACTAGTTCATCACGGGATGGACATCTGTTCAGACTTCAGTAGTCCTAGAGAATGTAAGACAAAAACCATTACTGAATTTATTTTGATTGTATAATTCCAGTGGATATAGAAGGCCTGCCAAATTTAGAGATCAAATCAAGTCAACACTGAAGGACAAATAATCCAATTAGGAACTCGGCAGAAGACATGAACAGACATTTCTCCAAGGAAGACAAAAAATGGCCCTCAAACACATGAAAAAAATGCTCAACATCAGTCGGCATCAGATAAATACAAATCAAAACCACAGTGAGATACCACCTTACACAGTCAGAATTAACAACTCAGGAAATGACAGATGTTGGTGAGGATGCGGAGAAAGGAGAACCCTCTCTCACTGTTGGTGTGAATGCAAACTGGTACAGCCACTCTGACAATGGTATGGAAGTTCCTCAAAAATTTGAAAATAGAACTACCCTATGACCTAGCAATTGCACTACTAGGTATTTATCCCAAGGATATAAATGTAGCAATCCGATGTTTACAATAGCAATGTCCACAGTGGACACACTATGGAAAGAGTTCAAATGTCTGTTGACAGATGAAGGGATAAAGAAGGTATGGTGTGTGTGTGTATGTGTGTCTGTGTGTGTATATATATATATATATATATATATATATATATATATATATATATATATGTGTGTGTGTGTGTGTGTGTCTAAAATGGAATATTACTCAGCCATCAAAAAAAGAAATCCTACCATTTGCAATGAGATGGAAGGAACTAGAGGGTATCATGCTAAGTTAAGTAAGTCAATCAGAGAAAGACAGTTAACTTATGATCTCATGTATATGTGGAATTTAAGAAATAAAACAGAGGGTCATAGGGGAAGGGAGAGAAAAATAAAACAAGATGAAATCAGAGAGGGAAATGAACCATAAGAGACCCTTAATCATAGGAAACAAACTGAAGGTTGCTGGAGGGATAAGGAGTGGAGGGATGGGGTAACTGGGTGATGGACACTAAGGAGGGCACATGATGTAATGAGCACTGGGTGTTATATATGAATCACTGAACTCTACCTGTGAAAATTAATAATACACTCTATGTTAGTTAATTGAATTTAAATAAAAAAATAAAAAGACTCCCTTTTACAAAGATGGCGCAGAACACTAAGACAGAAGCCCCTGCCCCTCCCAAAGTTGAAGCCAAAGCAAAGCCTTTGAAGGCCAAGAAAGCTGCGCTAAAAGCCATCCACAGTCACATGAAAAAGAAGATCCGCACATCACCTACCTTCAGACAACCCAAGACTCTGCGTCTCTGCAGGCAGCCCAAATACCCTCGAAAGAGTGCCCCCAGGATAAAAGAGCTTGCTCACTATGCCATCATCAAGTTCCCCCAGACCACTGAGTCAGCTGTGAAGAAAATAGAAGACCACAGCACACTTGTGTTCATTGCGGATGTCAAGGCCGACAAGCACCAGATCAAGCAGGCTGTGAAGAAGCTCTACAGCATGGATATGGCCAAGGTCAACACCTTGATCAGGAGGAATATGGAGAGAAGGAGGCATATGTTCGACTGGCTCCTGACTATGATGCTTTGGATGTTGCCAACAAAATTGGGATCATCTAAACTGAGTCCAGCTGGTTAATCTAAACACAGTTTTTTTCATCATAAAAAAATAATAGAATAAAATAATTCTAAATAATGAGAAAAATGAGGCACAGGACTGGCTCGATGTCACTTAGTGTCCGCCTTCTTCAAGGAAACCCAGGCTCTCATTTAATTCCCACAGTGATGCCAAGGTGTAGGAATTATTGTCCCCATTTTATAAAAGGAAACTAAGATTCTGAAAATAGCCTACCTAACATCGCCTAACTAGTAAGTGTCAGAAATGGAAATGGAGCTTTTGTATGTATGTATAAAGACAAAGCTATGCTATGTCAAATAGGTCACCTTATCTAAGAAGCAGAAGTAAGCAAAGAAACAGACAAACAAGAACTCTTCCCCTTTCTTCATGCCCACTAAAGTAAGAATGCGGGCTTTGAGGGAGGGGAAATAAATTGGAGCCTGCCTAGAAATAAGACAGACCAGCCCCAGCATCTTAGAATCTGATTCATGGCAGTCATAGCCAGTCTCCCATTCCTTAAACATGTCCATCAGCTGTTGAATCTTGCCTTCATGGGATCTTATTCATATGTGATCTTTTTATATGTGATATTATTTCATTCTCGAACCAACCCTATGACACTCAGATAATTTCTCTCCCTGTCACAGGGATAGTACTTGGTACATCAAGAATTCTTAACTTATCGAGGAACAGTCCCAGCAAATACTGTGGTGGCAAAGGAGGGGAGTTATGCCGATAGACTTTGTAAAACAAAATTGGGGCCAGCTACGGTTATTTGAAATCCTGTAACTCTTAAGCAACAGTACCCCAAGGCCCCTTTTAGCCTTCAGCACAAATAAGCTTTGACTTGTGCTGCATGTGTTAAATTTATAATCATGGTTTACAAATATCTTCAGCCGGTAGCAAATCGCTGTAACTATTTCCTGTTTCTATCCCAAGGCAATATGTGATGAGTGCTTAAACACACACACACCTCTATATATTATCTGTAAAATAATGTATATACTCTTTATCCCCAGAGCAATCTGCACTCGGTAGTGGCATGTCATGCTTTACTCCAGAGAACTAAAATTATACAATACTAAACCCTCCAAATGATCGGATAAATCTGGCAGATACAGACCAAATGGATGGGGATTATTGTATCATAAATGGCCATTAGATTGATTCCGGTAAGCACAGAGTTTTAAAAGGCATATATTGGAGAAATGAATTGGACTTCTCTCATGGACTAACTCAGCGGCATGGGCAATCTAGCATAAAAATAAAACAGCCCTACCGCTGCTATTCTTGGGGCTGATGGCCCCCATGACACCCTATGAGCTCACATCGGGAGGACTGCAGTGCTCCCCACGTCACGCTATCGTCTTGTGGGAGGTGGCCCGTAAAAAGACAGGCAGGGCAGGCTCCCAAATACCAAATCTCACACTGCTTTGTTGCTTAATTACATATGTATAAATGCCAAGTGGTTTATAGAACATGTGCCTCTGACTTTTAATTGGGTGTTTTCCTGTTTCATTCTCGACTGTTTGCTCTCCTGTCTCTAAACTGCTCTTCACTCGCTTACTGAGAAGAGAGACAGTCCCTGGCCTCCCTGGGCTTTGCTCCTCTTTTCTGCAGCTAGTGTGCAATTATGTGAACACACAGGTCACCTCCAAGGAGCTTCTGAAATGACTCCTTGACGGAAGTTGTCAGAATACAGGAAAATCCCCTTTTGCTTGGGCATGGTAAACATAAAACTTCAAGGAACACACACACACACACACACACACACACACACACACACAGAGGACTGTGAAAAAATCAATAGATCCTTATATATTATTTTTATTAGGGACCTTGTCAGAGTAAAAATAACAACTTTCTTTTTCTCTGGCACTGGACACATTCTTTTATGGGCAGAACAAAATGGCCTTTATTTTCACCTTCCAGGGGCCGGAAGGTACATGGTGGCATAGAGGGTAGTGATAATTTGCTGTATTTCCCTGTGTGCAGGCAGCTGACTGATTCTCTCCTTTGCTTCAAGGCAGTCTTTGCCTCTGTGTTTTCAGTCCAGTTCTGAGATTAATAAGGACTCTGTTCATTTCATGATGGATACTGCCTACCAACGAGTTGAGTTAATCTGAAAATTAACTTGAATGAATATTTATTAAACACTTACTCTATTCTAACCATACTGTGAGGAATTTCATAGACATTGTCATTGTATTTAGTCATTATCTTGCATTGTTTTACATTTATTTAAGATCTACCTTCTTTAAACAGACTGTGGGCATGCTTCGATGGGGGATGAGTTTTGTTTGTTTTGTTCATTGCTGTATCACCAACCCGTTGAACAATGTCTAGGCAGAGGCGGCAATAAATATTTATTGAGTAAGTGATTTAATGTGTGAAAAGTCTACAAAACACACCTTGTTAGGAGCCCCCATTTTCAGAGATTATGCAGGAATCCAGCAAAGATACATACTCCAGGCTGTCCAGGTAATGAAATCCAGCATTGGAACTCTTGTTGTCTCAGACATCAGAGCCCACACCCCCTTTCACTTCTCCGCTGTTTAATGGTGGTGTTGGCTTTGTCCATTCCATATCAATGCCACTCGGCAGGGAGGAATCACAGACATTCCATTTCTCATCCCTTTCTGTAAATCACAGTTTTGAGCAATGGGTTCTGTTATTTTCAAAGGCAGAACATAGCATGCTGGAGCCCCACGTAGCCATGGTCGGCTTGCGTTTGGGGAAAGCGTCAGAGGATGAGAAAGTGAAGAGAAGAAAGAGTGCAGACAGACAGGTGGGAAGCTGGAAGGGAGAGAGAAAAAGAAAGTGAGTGTTGAAAGGGAAAGAGAGAAAGAAGAACCCCCAGCAAAAAGCAAGCCTGTTTTGTTGTTTGGGATTCATGCGTCTCCTGAGAAATCTGAGCCTCTTCCCTGTGTCATACAGTCTCTGTAAATGGTCGAGTGGTGTACATTGTTGTGAGTCCATTAGCAGTGATTTGCAGCAGACCAATTTAGAGGTCACTTAGGCATGAAAACACTGAGCAAGAAATTGTATACCTAATGAAACAATATCAGTAATAGCATATTTAAATGAACAGTATCAGTAATAGCATATTCTAAATGTTTCATTAAGTCTGAATTGTTAGAATCAGAGTACTGCTGTTTCAGAGATTTTTACCTTCTTTAACAAGTATTTCCATATTGGTGGTATTGCCTCTCTTTATTGAAGTTACGGAGCTCTCGAAAGTTACAGTGTTTCTAAAATCATGCAGTTTTTACAGCAACATGGCATTTGGGCATTTCTTTCTCTCTCTCTTTTTCCCTTTCTGTTCATATTTACCAGAAAAAGAAGTTCATAAAATAAAATGTTTTTGTGGTGAGAGAGCGCACAAAAATTTTAGACTTTCACATTTAAATTAAAGTACCTTTAAAATAAGGTTGTCAGCACAATCTAATTGGATTTCCTAACAGCGTGTTATGGAAAAGTAATGCTAACAACCAATAATAAGTTTGCTTCTATTTCAAGATCATCAAGTAAGAATACTAGACCTTCAGAGCCCATAATAAGAATACTTTTAAGTTTTGACACATCTTTTTTACATTTTTATTGACTGCATTCAAGTGGCCTTTCTGGGTTATTTTTGTGTTTATACAAAGAGAAGGCGAAACACTAGAGGAGAATTTTCTATAAACTTATTTGGTGCTGAAAATCACTTGAGGCTGTTCAGGCAGGGCATTCTATGTATTATTAAACGTAATTTTATCGTGGCTTCATGACTGTTTACATGGAGCCCAGTGATCTACCTTGGGCTCTTTGGTTCAAGTGCTGATAAATGGAGTGTACAGTGTTTGATTCCTGCCATCCACCTCCTGGTCCAGTTGTTTCTTTTCATGGTATTGGATCTCTCTTCACGCTCACAAGATTACTGCAAGGAAGGTACACATTTCACAGATGGGGAAACTTAACTTATGGGGCCACAAGCTGTAGAAGTGGTAGAATTCAAACCCAGAGCACGGACTCCACAGTTTCTGTGCTCTTCACGGTGCCATGCCGAGAGGGGATTCTGCTCAGCACCACGCTTTTTACCTTCTTGCCTCAGAGGAGTTGGGGGTAAGCTGGGTCTGTGTCACAACTTACCGAAGCAAGCAAGGCTACTGCATTATTTAGGTGATTTTATTAAGACTTGCTCCGTATACCAGGCAGTCCGATGTCCGAAATGTTGTAGACAACACTTCAGTGAATCACCAAGGTTTTTGTTGTTCTTTTTTTGTTTTGAAATTACAGTTATCAGTGGAAGACTTTTTGGTTGCTAGGGAAAGCTTTTAAAGCACAACGCATTTCCTTGGGCAAGAATAAAAATTTGGATGGTTAATATTACTATGCTAGCCAAAACTAGAGCTCCAAAAGTTGAACTCAAAGTCTAGTAAAAGATTTGTCTCCACTGCCTTGTCTCCTTGGGTCCTCTTACTTCTGTTCTCTTTCCTGAAGATGCCATCATCTTGTGTTAGGTCAGCTGTTTATTGTAACCCCTTGCTCTCTGCTGGCCTCCAGATACTGTCTCAGACTGTGAAGGAGCTCTTTCTCCATGAATCTCTCATACACAAGACTGGACATTAAAGTAACCACCATGTCTCCAAACCAGCTTTTCCTCTGTTTTCCTGATCAAAATCCAGACTTGAAACTTTGAAACCATCTCTCATACCACAGCTGGCTTTGATAAACTACAGAGCTGTGGACCACAATATATAATGTAACACAAAGGCATTATATCATAGGTCCCATCCAGTAGACTTTGCAAGCAACACAAAAATTGCCTTTGAGTGAATTATAAAAGAAGAGACTCACACTGCATTTCTAGGCTCCAGGTTATTTTAGAGGTAAGATTCCAGAGTTTCTTGGAGGTGACACCTTAGATAGAAGATGACATTCTTACATAATTCTTTCATATAAGCAAACTGAGGTTTGGTACTATGAGATAACTTTGTTAAAATGGCACACGGGGGGTTATGAGTCAAACATTTTCCCTTTCTCCTTAATGACTTAATATGATCAGTCCAAAGTCTAAAAACATGTCCCAATTATTGTAAAACATTTCTATTAAATTAGAATAATTTAGTTTATAATTTGTATTCAAATGCAGATGGTGAGCAGACCTGCTTAGAGGTGATGAAATTCTGAATATATTTTGAAGATAAGTCAGCATGATTTGCTGGGATATGGGAGGGGGGAAAAAGGAGTCAAAATAATTTCACTATTCAGTATTCAGTATTCAGTAAGAAGGATAGTTGGTACCAACCACGATGGGAAAGACTATATGTGAGGCAGGTTTGGGTGAAATTTCAGGAGCCCGATAAAGGGCATATTGAATTCTCCATATCTGTTAGACATTTAAGAGCTGATCTGGTGTTTAAGAGAGGTCTTTGCTAGAGAAAACATGAGACTTGTGGGCTGTATATGGAATTTGAAAGAGTATACTCTCGAACTCATCCAGGAAGTAAGTACAGATAAGGAAGACAAGGCAATGAAGGACTGACTCTCAAACATCTTACACAGTGAGCTTCAGGACAGATACAAGAGCCACTGAAGAAGACTGAGAAGGAACAGAATGTTGTATGAGGAAAACTAAGAGTATTTGGTGGTCTAGGGGCCACATAATGAGGGTTTGTCAAGGAGGGAGCAGCAGCTATGTCAAATGCTGCCAGTGAGCAAGGAGAAAACTCAGAATTTCAATTGGATCAGTAGTAATGCAGGTATTAGGTGTTTGTGTTGGAGGGTTAAAGAGAGCATTGTAGGAATGGCGATGGAAAGAAAAAGTGTAGATAAATCCCTAGATGCTTAAACGTATTTAAAACTTCACTTGTTTTCTAAATAAAAACTCAAATATTTAATCTGACTTTATTCAAGCTGTATAAATGGTTCAGCTTTGAATGAGTTGTTGTGGATCTTGAGCAAAAGCAATGAAAAGAGAGGAAAAAAACCAAATAATTATAAATATCACAATATAGGTTTGTCCAGTTTTCCTCTACAGAAGCATTTTAATGTAAGAATGGGCAGCATTTTACAGTAAATTTTATAAAAATGGAATATCAGCTCAACATTTGGTCATTTTCTCCACACTGTATGCAATGAAAATATGTCTGATGTTGTGACACGGTGATACATCTTTCTGGTTGTATTCAAACTGTTTTTCTGAAAAATATTTTCTCAGAAGATTCAAGCAGAGTCGAAGCTTAAGTTCATTATCATTTTTAAGAACTTGCTATACCTTGAGCGTTCAGTGATATTACTCACATGAAGTAGGAATGGTTTGTAAAGCGGTTTCCTTTTTTTTTTTTTTCAAGATTTTATTTATTTATTTGACAGAGAGAGAGAGAGGGCACAAGCAGGGGAAGTGGGAGGCAGAAGGAGAGGGAACAGGCAGAAAGAGAGGGAGAAGCAGGCTCTCTGCAAAGCAGGGAGCTGGATGTGGGGCTCGAGCCTAGGACCCGGAGACCATGACCTGAGCTGAAGGCAGAGGCTTAACCCATTGAACCACCTTACAGCCCCTGTAAAGTGCTGTTTCTAAAAGTCATCTGGCTTAACAGAGACAAGATTTACCAGGATTCTTGTCTTTTTAAAAATCGTTTCCTAATCACACTGAAGAAAATGTGGACTTTGCATGGGGGAGAGCGACCATTTCTGGTGGCCCACGTGTTCTATTGGAGGTCTAGCCATTTGGATGAGCTCTCCTTTAGAAGTGACCTGGAAACCACATTTAACTAAGCCGAAGGACAATAAGACACAATGTACTATAAGTGTATTTGCATATAAATAGTCATCGTTTAGTATCTCTCATTGCAATGCACAATGTATGAATCACGGAGGGAATATGAGCTCAAAAGGCATCCGGACAGGTCAAATGCTCAACTAAAATAGTTTTATTAGTATAATTACTGCCAAGTCCCAGTCACTAAATACTCTTAAACTTTAATTACAATTTAAATTAAGATCATTAAATATAATACAAATATTTAGTGAGCATATAAATATCGTTGAAAATACAATGGTGTTTGAATTGAGATTCTTGGTGTCAAGCACACCTATGTGGCCGGGCACTAAGGGCAAAGAAAGCTGCAGACCATTGTCCAGAGCGAATACAGAAGGCCCAATGCGCCACACGATACTAAGAAACCAAATTCAGTAGCACATTAAAAGGATCAAATCCCATGACCAAGTGGGATTTATCTTTGGGTGCAAGGATTATTCAACATGCTTGAATCAATAAATGGGTAGATGGGTTACACCACATGGGTAGATGAAAGATAAAAATCACGATCATCTCAGTAGACACAGAAAAGGCATTTAACACAACTCAGTGTTCTTCCATGAGAAACGCCCTCAACAGTCAGCCGTAGAAGGAATGTAGCTCAACATTATAAAGGTCATATAAGACAAACCCACAGCTATATTGATTTTATTCTTACTTCTTGCTGCAAACTGACATTTGCTATTTCTTGGTTCACTTAATAGAACACATACAGCTTTACGTTTCTAGTGATCCCATGCACAGGGTTTCCATTGTATGACTACATTACCTCCCCAAACCTCCACCTGTTCATACCACCATATTGGGGGTTAGAGTTTCAGTGTGAATTTTGGGGGGCACAAACCTTCAGTCCCTAAGAGAAGCCAAGTGAAGTGCACATTAAAAAAAAAAAAAATCTTTGTGTTTCAACTCCTCTCTGAAGGTAAAATTATCTCAAAGTAACATTTTTTAAGTTAAATATTTGTAAGGGATATGTAAGATTTCACTTATATGATTTTCAAGAATAAGCAAGTCTTATCTTTAGTGATAGAAATCAGAATAGTGATTTCTTTGAGGAGGGCAGAATGACAGGAATGAAGCACAGGGGAAATTTCTGGGGTCATGGGTGGTTACATGCATAAAATGAGTAGACACAGTTTCTAAAAACCTGTAGAACTGCTCACTTAGGATCACATGTGTATATGTGCACCTTCTTCTTTCTTTTCTTACGTATATTATTATTTTTCACCATAGATCGTAGATTTCTGAATTAAGTAACACTAGCTTCTGAACAACCTCAAAATACATAAAGACTCAAATGTAAGAGCCCCTTATTTCTGCTTGTGTACAAGTCTGACCGTTCCTTGTCTCTGGGGGACTCTCTTTCAAGGAGTGATACGTAGAGGCAGGCCACTTCCATGCTGTGGACATTATAGTCGTTTGCTTCCATGTAAGACAGGGCTGTTAAAACAAAAAACAAAACCAAAACAAAACAAAAAACCTTGGAGGAAACACGTTTCCTTTAAAAAAGCCTTGGCTGGAAATGATATACATAAATTCTGTTCATCTTAGGGCGCCTGGGTGGCTCAGTTGGTTAAGCATCCGTCTTTGGCTCAGATCATGATCTCAAGGTCCTGGGATCAAGAACCCCATCAGGGGGCACCTGGGTGGCTCAGTGGGTTAAAGCCTCTGCCTTCGGCTCAGGTCATGATCTCAGGGTCCTGGGATCAAGACCCACATCAGGCTCTCTGCTCAGTGGGGAGCCTGCTTCCCTTCCTCTCTCTCTGCCTGCCTTTCTGCCTACTCATGATCTCTGTCTGTCAAATGAGTAAATAAAATTAAAAAAAAAAAAAAAAAAAGAACCACATCAGCCTCTCCACTCAGCAGGGAGTCTGCCTGTCCGTCTCTCCCTTCTCATGGGCGCTCTCTATCTCTCCCTCTCTCAAATAAATAAAATCTTAAATAAAATCTTCTTTTCACATTCAGAAGTTTTATGGGCTCATCTAGATGTAAGAGACGCTGGAAAATGTAATAACAGGTGTAACAATCACTTATAAATGA
Source organism: Mustela nivalis (assembly GCF_964662115.1). Lineage (NCBI taxonomy): Eukaryota > Metazoa > Chordata > Mammalia > Carnivora > Mustelidae > Mustela > Mustela nivalis. The sequence goes on along the minus strand of NC_139037.1, from coordinate 24,377,284 downwards.
CAACTCTATTCTGTGGAAGGGAAAACGTGAAAATTCAGTGAATATTTCAAAATCTCTAACACAATAAGACATTGCTCCCAATTTTCCTCCTTAATATTATGTTTTTTTTCATGTCAGTGACAGTTTTGTTTTTAAAAGAAATTCTTTTTCTAATTTTCCACCCTTGTGCTACACCATATTTTTTGTTTCCCTCATTTTACATATTTCTCTTTCCTTTGCATTTTAATTTGAAAATCGTATTTAATTTGTTTTATTCTGTTATTAACATACTGAGAAACAACATTCCTACAACTTTAATTTTCGTTAAAAATTAAGGCTAGTGGATATGGTATTAGTAGAATAAATACTAATTTTTGAAGGCTCTTGATAGACATTGATTTCCAGAAAGATTATGCTTATTTTAACAACAAATAAATGATCAAATAGACCTCATCTTTGCTGGCACTTGATATTGGCACTGTAAGGAAATGTCAGTTTGATGTATAGGATATAATTATATGTAAGCATCTGTAAAATTATTGAGTCAAGGCAGCTCCATTTCTCCTCTTTCACTTCCATCTTTCCTTCTGCTGTTGTCTGAGAATCAGTAAATACATCACAAAACAAGGCTCGAGTTCTCCAAGGGGCGGGGGCAAGCAGGGGTGGGGGGGTTGCAGATAGAATGACTAGCTTGTATTCATTTTCTGTGGGTGTATCTGATTGTATTTGACTTTTGAATTTAAAATTTATGCTACAAGAAATGCAGTCAGGTTGGCCTTTGGCTTAAATCTTGAACAAGACTTATGCTTCAAAGTTTTACCCTTTAGGTACAAGGACAATTTTGTGTCAGAAATCTGTTCCTATGACCAAGAACAAAATTTTCTTTTTTCCATGAAAGCATCCATTTTTATGCACTCAAACCCCCGAGGTAAAAATTAGCCACACCTCATGGCTAATCAAGGTTTACCCTACTATAATTTATCTTCTGGGAGCCATGAATATGGTTTTGAAATTCCTCCTGCATTTCTATCGCAGCTCTCCTTTTAGAGGAAATAAAGAAGTCCTTTCTTCTATACCACCTGCCCTCTCTATCCCCCAGTAACATTCTTTTTTTTTTTTTTTTAAGATTTTATTTATTTATCTGGCAGACAGAGATCACAAGTAGGCAGAGAGGCAGGCAGAGAGAGAAGAGGAAGCAGGCTCCCCGCTGAGCAGAGACCCTGATGTGGGGCTCGATCCCAGGACCCTGGGATCATGACCTGAGCCGAAGGCAGAGGCTTAACCCACTGAGCCACCCAGGTGCCCCCCCAGTAACATTCTTTGGAAAGAATGTTTCTTACTCTTATGTAGAAAATGTAGATGTCCTTTTTCATATAAACTTTAGCTCCATATCTCAACTATTCAAGAAGTATGGGAAAAAGTGGTTGTTTTTTTTCTCCAAACACACCAGGTTTATTCCTGGTTAGATATTTGCACTTACAGTCTGTTCTCCCTCAAAAACTTCTAATCCCCCCATACCCCTAATTTAGCTTAGCTGTTTCTTTCTTATCATTAGGGATTCAGTTAAAACTAATTTAAATTAACTCTATCCTCCCCCCTGCCCTTTCTACACAATGCACCGTCTTATTTTAGTCATAAGATTTATCACTGGCTGACACTATCTTTTTTTTTTTTTTTTTAAGATTTTATTTGTTTGAGAGAGAGACAGTGAGCGACAACATGAGTGAGGAGAAGGTCAGAGGGAGACGCAGACTCCCCATGGAGCTGGGAGCCTAATGTAGGACTCCATCCTGGGACTCCAGGATCATGACCTGAGCTGAAGGCAGTCACTTAACCAACTGAGCCACCCAGGCGCCCTGGCTGACACTATCTTAATAGTTATCTTAATAGTTTAAACCCTACCAGGACAGAAATTTTTGTCTCTTTTATGCCTTGCCATTCACTCCAGTTCCTGGAAAAGACTCTAATACTAAGTGGATGCTGAGTGGATGGTGGGGATTAAATAAATTAATAGATGTCTAAAGTCTATAGGATGGTTTGCTTTGAGATATTTCATTAGAATATATCTTACCATTTATGTGTTGTTTTAAAAATCACAAAACTCATTCACATGCACTGCTCTTTAGGAAATAAAGAATCGTCAGGAATACTGAATGCAGATTTCAAGGAGTTGCTACATGAAACTGTTTGTGTATCTTCTCAGATTCCCTCCGCCTACCACTCCTACCTCCCCTCTGTGTGCATGCCTGTTCAACCAAAACACACACACACACACACATGCACAGACATACACACACACACACACACACAGAGCCTGTGAACATTAGCCATTTATCCTACCATTTAACTTATTTATTGATACCACCGGCTGTTTCGGCGGCCCCAGTAGGAGGGCCAGGTGGTGGGGTGATCACCACTGTACTTTTCCAGAGTGGGAGCTGTGAGGCTCTAGTTCCCAGATCTGTCCCAACTGGACCTATGAAGATAATAGATATACCTTCCACTCTCATATTCAGATTAGAGCTGAAATTGGGGTTTAGGAAATGGATTTCTTAGGGGCAGCCCTGGAGGGGTCAGGTTGCCAACCCTGAAAGTTTGGGAATGTTAATTCACCGAAGGGCAACCGAAGACCAGTGAGGTCCAGAAGCTGGGAAGAGCTGGAAGACAAATTCTTTTTCTTTTTTTCCCCCTTTTTCCTAATAGACTATTCTGAGTCTATTCCATATACAGCTGAAACTGTCCTGATGTGGTTAATTCAGTAATGTACCACTTTGTATTTGCTTTCACCTCTCCCTTGACTGACTGCTTTTCTCCCTTATTCTTGCTGGCCTGAGGTTATAATACAAGCTCTCTTTTACCTGAAGCTTTGCCTCAGGCTCTTTTTTCTAAGAAATCTGGGCTGAGAAGCTGGTCCTTGACTTTTCAAAGCATTTGAAATAATATATTTTTTTTTCTTCCAACCCATGTTACAGTACGTTTTAATGAACAGATCGGATTGACTTAATTTCTCATTGCATTGGAAGAGAAGAGAATATGTTAAGATAAACTGAAGCCCAATTAACAAGGTTCTTCTGTCTTCAACGATGCTCTAGTTACTTGGGAAGAGATTTTTAAAGAAAAATAAGCCGAGATCACTCTCCAGATTTGGAAAAAAGTTGTGGTCACTGTGTTGCAAATGTCTCTAAACCATGCTCCATGCTTTTTTCCAAAAATATTTTCATAATACTTAGTATTCATTAAGTATTGACTAAGAGTGGTTTTTTTTTTTTGTTAGATAAAAGGATAATATTTTTTATTTATTTTTAATTTTTTATTTTTTATAAACATATATTTTTATCCCCAGGGGTACAGGTCTGTGAATCACCAGGTTTACACACTTCACAGCACTCACCAAAGCACATACCCTCCCCAGTGTCCATAATCCCACCCCCTTCTCCCAAACCCCCTCTCCCCACCAACCCTCAGTTTGTTTTATGAGATTAAGAGTCACTTATGGTTTGTCTCCCTCCCAATCCCATCTTGCTTCATTTATTCTTCTCCTACCCACTTAAGCCCCCATGTTGCATCACCACTTCCTCATATCAGGGAGATCATATGATAGTTGTCTTTCTCTGACTAAGAGTGTTTAAGGTCAGGGGCACATGGTTTCAAGTATCAGCAAGTCTGATTTCTCACAATGTGCATTGATGGGGAGTCACTACACCTGTCTCATTCATATTTTAATGAAGAGGACAGAATTGCCTAGCTTGACCATTATCATGATTAAATTAGATAATGTGAATAAAGCATTTAACATCGTTTCATGCTCTTTGCTTGTATGGGAAGTTTGATTGTCTTAAAATTGTGCTTCTCACAGAGTACGAAGATGTACCTCACACTGCTGTCACCTAGAAAGCAACTGAGTATCTATAAACTCATTACCAACGTAACAGAAAAATTAGGAATTTGGAAGATATGTCACAAAAGTTAGAGATCATGGAACTGTTGATGTAGGAGATAGAGGGAAAGGGTTTGAAGGAATGGAGATTATTTTTTCTCTCCTAAAGCTTTTGTAGAATCTTCCTCATCAAGAAGCTGGTAGTGGTCACAGGGAAAATGCCATGGGACAATCTCTGTATCAGCTTTTATATAATTCTCTCTTGTTTCATTGTGGGGTGGTTAAATCTTATTCCAAAAAAAAACAAAAACAAAAACAAAAAAAGAAAGAAAGAAAAAGAAAAAATAGAGAGAGAGAGAAGTAGAGAAAAAGCACAATAGAGCTCTCTCCTCTTTATTTATTAATAATACAAATGATTATTCTTATTTACTATTTTGATTTTAAGCCTATTGAGATTCAGAGAAGTTCATGGAAATCTAAAGTTTTTTCAAGTTATCAGTCTTTACCAATAAAGTGAGAAGCACTTCATTTTAGAAATTAGAATGCTGGGCCACCTGGGTAGCTCAGTTGGTTAAGTGTCTAATTCTTGATTTTGGCTCAGGTCCTGATCTGAAGGACCTGGGATCAAGTCCTGCATCAGTGGTGGCGGGGGGGCGGGGAGGGGGGTGTGTGGTAGTGGGGAGGTGGGGGTGGGGGAGGGGGCGGGGGGAGGAGTCTGCTCCCTTTTCTCTCTTTCTCTCGCAAATAAATCTTTAGAAATTAGAATGCTCATATAGCAATTTATCACTTCTCATTGTACATGGGGGTAAAGGTTCTACCTGTCTTATTTTATTTCTGTCTTTGGTAGAAATAAAGGATGACTACCCAAATAAAAATAAAAACAGGACACTGTTTACTCTGAGCTTACTACAGCAAGAGAATCAACTGCCATCACTTGAGTTTGGACAGGTTCAAAACCAGACAGGGATGCTTGAGAGCTATTTTATAGTGAGAAGCAGAGAGGACTTCAGATTTTCTTGATTAGACTCTGCTGGTGTGAGGAAGCTGGAGGTGAACTAACTAGAAGGGAGGTCTGTTATGGGATTGATTGAGGGAGTATATTTGGCTTTTTCTGGTTGGTCTGGTGTGGAGCACGGGGGCCAAAATTGGGAAGCTAGAATTTAGAACTGAGTTACACCCATTCTGGGCTGGTTGTGAAGTTGTGATTTGGCCTCAGGAATGCTTGCTGTGGAGGTGACCGGCTCAGAGTTCTTTTGTCCCTGTGGTCTGGCCATTGTCTGTGTATTCAGTTTCTCACTTGATTCATGGAAACTAGAAAGAGTTCCTTTCCATGACAGAGGACATTGGACCCATACTACTACCATCTCTTCTGTCTTTCCGTGCTTTTGTAACTTTGTAATAATTAAGAGAGTTTGTCTTTGTGTATGTTGTAAGAGAATGGTCCATCTTCATTCTTCTGCATGTGGTTGTCCAATTTCCCTAACATCACTTACTTAAGAGATTGTCTTTTGTCCATGGGATGTTCTCCCCTGCTTAGTCGAAGATTACTTCACCATAGAGATGGGGGTCCATTTCTGGACTCTCTTTTTGGTTCCACTGGTGAATTTTTCTGTTTCTGTGCCAATACCATAATTAAGAGAAAGATCACACAAAGCTGTTGCCTTACAGAAGTTCTAGTCTTTTTTTTTTTTTTCTCTTTTCTCTTTGGTCATTTTTTACTTTCCTTACCATGTGTAGAAATAGGGATGCATGAGATAGTAAACCATGGTAGTATCTCATCAATCTATTATCTTGTTATCATTTAAATGCTTAATGCTTGCTCCCACTGAAAAAAAGCCTAGATGCCTCTTTTTTGGGGGGTTTTAACAAACTGTGTCTTCCTTTCAAAAAGGCAGCTAAGCAGGGGATAGTAATCATAGTCTGATATGATAGAAAATAAAATACATTTTTTAAAATCAGTTTTTACCATCACAGTTGTATCCTGTCCCTCCTTTTCTCCTTCTGCAATGCAGACTTGATAATTGTGTCTGTTCGTTGGGGTGGAAATTAAGAAAACCCAACCTTTTGGCCCTCTTTATTCTGGTTTCCATAGACTTTTAATGCAGATTAAAAAATGATTCCTCCAGTTTTTCTAGCCTGTATCACTAGCATTCTTCATTGGGCTGTGGGGACAAAATGTCAACCAGTAATAAAGTTTTGCTCTGCCTTCCTTCATCCTTTGTGTATACAACTCCCTAGAAGAATTCAGGAGAGGGAATACTGGCCAAATGCCATCTCAATTTCATCTCACTTTATTATTTCCCAAAGAACAAACTAGATAACATTTCAACTCCCAGTAAGAAAGCTAATTTATGCAGATTCAAAACAGAATGCAAATGACCCAAGGCCAACAGATGAGAAGAAAGTTTGAAATCCACTTTTGAAAGTTCTTTTCTCTTTATATCTTCCTTCCACACGTGTATTTGTTTGTAGAAACTATGTTGGGGACTCTTCTGTGAGCAGCAGATACAGCAGTGGGCAGGACAGTTCTACTCTCTATGTTACTTTTTAGAGGATGCTGAGGAAAAAATTAACACTAACTTAATATAGTGATATGTTCTTTAAAAAGTAAAAAAATAAAAACAAGAACTGTAGCATCGTTTTTCTAGTAAGAATGGTCTCTCAGTCTAAGCTTATTCTCTTTTCTCTCCCAGCCCCCCTTGCTCAGATGACAGTTATTTTTGTGAAGTGGTAGGTGAGCAGGAATCTGAATGTCCAAGGGGCCATCCTTTGGGAAAGGGCATTACCAGGAGAGAGAACAGCTAGAGCAAAAACCTAGCATAGAATTAGATTGGACATGCTCAGAAAACAGGAAGAAACCAGTATGTGAGTTAGGTTGAGGGTGAAGCGAACTACAAGAAGACAGGAAAGATCCAAAACATTTAGGGTCTTAGGTGGCCTGTTTATCTTTTTATTTTCGATATCTAAAGAAAAAAATTCAAAAATTCACATATAAATAATAATAATAGTAATTCAATCCTGATGTGACCAAATACCATTTTTTCTCACCATTTCCAGCCATGATTTTAATTCCTGAAAATCTCTTCTATTAGAAATTCACAAATCATGAAAAAAGGAATTTAGGATTCTTCTACTTTAGATAGTAGTACAAATGGAGTATCCTACAATTTCATGCAATAATAAAACTATTTTAGCATTTTCTCAGATGGTTATTTCCCACTCTCCACCTGTTCCTCCAACTTTGAACATCCCTGTTCTTTGTCTCCAAATTGATCAACAGAGTCAGCATAACTGTAAACAAAAGCTCTGCAGGCATGGCTGTAGAAATCCACAAGCTAATTTTAACATTCTTACAGAAATGAAAAGAACAAAAGCTGGCCAAAACAAGCTTCCAAAATTAAAGTACGCAGTTGAAGGACTACCTGATTTCAAGATATGTTATAAAGCCAGTGTAATAAAGACAGTATGAGATGGGTATCATCATAATATCATCATAGATCAATTACACAGAGTTGGTAGTCCAAGACATTAGGCATACAGATATGGAAAGCTGATTTTTGGCAGAGGAGCAAAGGCAATTAAATAGATTAAAAATAGCCATTTCAACAGATAGTGTTGGAATAATAGGCCAAAAAACATTGAACTTTGATCCATATCTTTAGAACTCTAACCCCTAAGTCTATAAAATTTCTATATAAAAAGGTAGGAGAAAATCTTTATGACCTTGGGATAGGCAAAGATTTTTTTTATTGAAATATAATTGATATACAATATTAGTTGCAGATGTATATCTTAATGACTCAGTATTTTTATACATTACAAAATGACTTTTTGGGTACATCAAAAAGATGCTCTTTATAAAGAAAAAAATTGATAAGTTGAATTTAATCAAAATTAGAAAAAAATATACTTTTCAAATAACACTAATAAGAGAATTAAAATACAAGCTATAGACTGAGGGAAATATTCTCAAATCATACACCTGATTACTTGTACTTGTGTGTCCAGACTATTTAAAGACATCTGAAAATCCAATAGTGAAGAAAAAAACAAATAAAAAATGAGGAAAAGATTTGATGAGACATTTCACCAAGGAAGTTACAAAGAGGGAGCATAAACATACAAAAAGATGCTATATCATTACTCATTAAGGAAATGAACATAAAAACCACAATGAGATATTACTACGCACCTATTGGAATGGTTAAAATTAGAAATGCTAACCATATCTAGTGTTAGTATGTGGAGAAAAGAAGAGGAAATATTAGGCGTATGTGGGGAAGAAACAGAACTCCTTTGTGATAATGGCCAAATCTTTTCCTCTGTTGTCCCCTATAGTATCCTTATACTGGCATACAACCATAATGGCAGCCATTATTCAGTATCCTATATACTATCCTAGTGTACAGGTTATACTTTTAATACGTTAAAAGTATATTATATATTAATATATACTATTTTATGTATCATGTAATATTAATTATATTTATATTACATATTTTCATATATTTTTTTAATCATTGCTAGCACTCTTCTTTCCTTTGTGTAGATACATGTTGCCACCTGGTATCATTTCTCTTTATGAAAAACTTTCTTTAAGAGTTCTTGGAGTATAGGTCTATTGGGAACAAAGTTTCATGGCTTTTATATTAATGAAATTATTATTTTTTTTAATTGAAACCAGGAACTTTTTTTTTTTAGGAACTTCTTTTTTTTAAGATTTTATTTACTTATTTGACAGACAGAGATCACAAGTAGGCAGAGAAGCAGGCAGAGAGAGAGAGAGGAGGAAGAGGCTCCCTGCTGAGCAGAGAGCCCGATGTGGGGCTCAATCCCAGGACCCTAGGATCATGACCTGAGCTGAAGGCAGAGGCTTTAACCCACTGAGCCACCCAAGCACCCCCCCGCACAGTATTTTCAAATATTTTTATGTCTCCCTAATCTCTCTGATTCCTCTAAGAGACCAATTCTATGTATGTTAGATTGTTCAATATATTATATGAGTCATAGAGGCTCTTATAATTCTTACTAATCTTTTTTTCTCCTTGTTTCATATTGTTCTGAGTCTATTGCTGTGTTTTCAAGTTCACTGATATTTTTATTCTGTAGTGTTTTATCTGACAGTCCCATACAGCAATATCTTAATTTCAGATATTGTTTTAACCTATAACAATTCCATTTTTTTAAATATCTTCAATTTCTCTTCCCACCGCCTTCATGTTTTTAGTTAATTTTTGTTCAGAGGTGTAATAGCTATTTAACATCCTTGTCGATTATTATTTCTTTCATTTCTTTGTCTTTTTCTAATGATTTTTTTTTTTTTTTTTTTTTTTTGGTTATTGGTTACCTTTTTCTGATTCTCGGCATGTTTAAAATATTTTGACTAGTACCTGGACATTATGAATCCTATACTACTGTTTTGGCAGTTAATTTTGGCAATTGAGTTATTGTGGAAAAATTTATGACCTTGACCCTGTTTTTAAGATTTTCTAGGATGTATCTAGAGTACACTTCATTCTAGGGATAATAAGCTATATTTCTGAGATATGACTTTCTTGAGGTCTCCACCAAATGACTTGGCTAATCACCGAGGATGCTTCTCTCTGGTTAGACTTTAGACAACTGCCTGCCTTAGGTGAACTTTGCCATTCTTTTTTTTTTTTTTTTTTAAGATTTTATTTATTTATTTGACAGAGAGAGAGAGATCACAAGCAGGCAGAGAGGTAGGCAGAGAGAAAGGGGAAAACAGGCTCTCCTCTGAGCAGAGAGCCCGATGCGGGGCTTGATCCTAAAACCCTGGGATCATGACCTGAGCCGAAGGCAGAGGCTTAACCCACTGAGCCACCCAGGCACCCCTGCCATTCTTTTTTAATTTTATACCTTACTGGTATTTTTGGCCAAGTGTTTTGGAATTTTACTGTATGTACATATTACTAAGTATTCAGCAATGACTAAAGAGAATCCCTATGCAGATTTCTGGAGCTCTGTTTCTACATAGTTCCCCCAGCCCTATAACTCTGTCCTACTGCTTCTGCTGCTTAAGCTTCCCTAAACTCTACTTGTCTATCTACTCAACTGAATGAGACTAGGAGGCTTTTGTTTGCATTCTTGCCTCTGTCTCTGAATACAATCTAGACAGTGTATCCAGGCAAAAAGTTAGGAATATTGTAGGATTCAACTCATTTTTCATTTCTTTCGGGATCTTTTGTGCTAATTTCTAGTGCTACCTATTGTCCAATATGTGAAACCAGTTGTTTGATATATTATATATAGTTTTTTAGTCTTTTAACAGTGGGAGATTAAGTTCAGCTTCTCTTGCTTCTTCATGTCCAGAATAAGTTAATGCAACTTCTATGTTAATGATCTTCCAATGGCTTCAAAGTGAAAACAATAACAACAACAACAACAAACACATCCGCACAAATAAGCCTTGCCTTGGCCTGCAAGAACCTGCATGTCTTGTCTTTGGGTCTTTCTCCAACAGCATATTCCAACATTTGGTTCTTCTCTCCATTAGCTATGACCAGAATGCTGCCCTTCATTGTTCCCTGAGCACACTGAACATGCTGTAGGCTCTGAGAACTTGCACTTAAGGTACCTTCTACCTGGAATGTTTTTTCCCAGATGCCTTCAAGGCTCACTTCCTCAATTTACTGAGGTCTCTACCTGAAGTTACTTGATCAGAGATCTTCTAAACTTCACTACTGCCCACTCTCTTTTCACTGCCTTTTCCCTACTTTGCTTATATTTTTCTCATAATGGTTTTCACCATCTGATAGTATATTATAACTCATATTTTTCTCTCTCTCTCTCACTAGAATGTATGCTGGTTGAGGAAATAGAGTTTTTTATATTTGTTGTATTCCCTATGGGTGTGTAGTAGTTCCATAATCACTTTTCCTTTAGAGAAATAATAAAATTACTTGGATAAATACCACCTGATACTGTTCTTCCATTGCGGCTTTGGGAATGTGACTTAAAGTATAAGTAAATCAATCAAGATGTCTTTCTTAGAACAGAAAGCTTCCTAAAATTTGGGTACCTAATTAATTGTTTTCTATTTAGACCTCATATTTTTAACTTTTCTGTGACCTTTATAAATATAACTGTTGTTATTCCTCCTTTTTTTTTTTTTAAAGATTTTATTTATTTATTTGACAGAGAGAGATCACAAGTAGGCAGAGAGGCAGGCAGAGAGAGAGAGAGAGAGAGAGAGAGGGAAGCATGCTTCCTGCGGAGCAGAGAGCCCGATGCGGGGCTCGATCCCAGGACCCTGAGATCATGACCTGAGCCGAAGGCAGCAGCCCAAACCACTGAGCCACCCAGGCGCCCCGTTATTCCTCCTTCTGATGTTACAATGTGGGTTATAACTAATGTTAATTTTAAGAACGTGTTCTGTTTTAAAAGTTGGTCTAGTAGGTACTGCTTGTGCTAATTTCAAATTGGGCTCATTACACCTTTACTGCTTTTTGAGCTCATCTTCAAACACTGCTCTTGGAGTCTCTGCCACTTACAAAGGTATAAGAAAAGCTCCACAAATGATCAATGAGTGTTCAGGATGAAACTTGAGCTCACTTACCTCCGTTTGGTACAAACCCTGAAGGTAAAGTTTACTTCCACAATTCCCCTGAATGACTAGGCTAAAACTATCCTGAAATTTTATTTTCTTTTGGCCTTTTTCCCTTCTATATTCACTCCCTCTCCAGTTTCTTCTGACAGGAGATCTTTAGGAAAATAGGGTTCATATGAATCCTTATCTAGTCTGAAGGTATATTTGTCAGGATAGACTAGTGTTATAGTGCTTTAACAAATAATCCCCAAACCTCAGTGGCTTAATATATGAGGTTTGTTTCTTCTTGATGTTACATGTTTATCATAGACCAGTTGGAGGAGGGCAGTGTTTTTAATCTATATAACACTCTGGGACCTGGTCTGATTCTGTGAGTCAGAGGCCCAGCAGGAAGCAGATGGCATATTTAAATTAGTATAATTCAAGGAATATTTAATCAGGAGTCAGTTTGCTAAGGCGTGCAGAGTGGAAGGGGATCACAGGAGATAGTGCAGGATTAGCAAAGTTGAAGCCATCTTTCACCCACCCTACCTGGAATATGAGGCTCCGTTGATTTCCAGAGATGGAAGATAGGTTGAGAAATCAAGTGAAGACTTTACATTTATGCACCCCCAAAATAATGTACATCAAATTTGCTCACACTTTATTGGCCAGAGCTTTGTCATATGGACCCACCTGGGGGTGAAAGGGGCCAGAAACAGACATTTCCAACCCTTATGGTCTTATTTCTTTTAAATATAATTGATACTGGCATATCTAATATGCAAACCATAAAGTGAATTCCTTTCCAGGAAGTTGATACTTATTACAGAAATTGTGCATTTTCAAGCATACTTATCAACTTTTTGAACTTTTATCAGTCTTTAAAGTTAGGTGCCTTCAGCTGTCAAGTTATTATAATCTCTATTTTTGATCAGTGTAATTTTTAATTTTTGATTGGTGTCATAACTGAGCATGGCAGATAGGATTCTGGGTAAAATTAATAATTAAACATTTTAAATTAAAGGATTTATAAAGTAACTTTCTTTTTACATGATCAAAGTGACAACTTGTTGACAGATAACTGTTACATGCCCTCCAATATGATGAAGTGATCTTTTTGAAGGAAAAGAACACATCACATCAGTTCATGTAGTTCATATTTAATATATATGCATTCAATATTTGATATTTTATTTTTAATGTATGGCTCCAGAAAATAGCCATATATTTCTCATAAATAAATAACAAAGATAATAAATGTATCTGTCAGGATAGGTTAGATTATGCTGTGGTAACAAACAACTCTAAAAATCTCAGTGGATTAAAATAACAAAGGTTTATTTCTTCTTGACAATACATGAACAGTACAGAGTAGCCAGTAGATAGATTAGGTCTACATCAGACTCATTCAGAGACCCAGTATGAAGTAGATACAAAGTAGATTCAGTGTCTAGCTGTGCTGTCATGCTTGCAAAGATAGAAAAATGGAATATGGATAATTGCACAATAACTCCTAAATGTTTCCAGCTAGAAGTCATATATATTCCACTCACATTTCATTGGCCAGTGTCAGTCACATGACTACATTCACTTTAAGAGGTAGGGAAATGCAATTCTGCTGTTTTAGTGTAAGGAAAACTGAAGTACTTGGTGTGAACCAAGCTGAGGGACTGCCACACTAAGATGTGAACATTTTCTGAATATATTGAGAAGTGCTCTTACCATTTCAGACAACTAAAAAATTCATTAAAGTTCAGGTAGTCGTATTTAAAATGGGGCTTAAATATATATTTCTAAAAAGAGATTTATTCATCTTATGAATTGAATATAAAAATAGCACAGAGAGTATTTTACCTTTTAAAATAAGTTGGGACCATGTTTATTTATGTCAATAATTTTGTCCTAAAACTGGACCACTCTAAACCCTACATGAAAATGAGGTACATAGTGCTTTAGCAATTTTTATTACTATGAAAAGGAAATTATTCTTTTGTTGAGGCCAAATCAACCAATAAAATGATACGGGAATAGAGAAAAAGAGAGAATTTATCTGTCTAGGGAAATCATGAATTGTTCATAAAGAGTACAGATTTTCAATTTAAACAGTCAGGATTACAATAGTGGGTTTTGGCCAGTAGTACATTTTTGCTTTAAATTTTTATTTTTAAACTACTTTATTGAGGTATGGTTGAAGTATGGAAAGTTGTACGTATTTAATGTACAACTTGATGAGTTTGGATATAGGTATATATATTTGTGAAACCATTCCCGCAATCTATACCATCACCTCCAAAAGTCTCCTTCTACCCTCTTTTTTATTATTATGTTTTTGTATGTGATAAGAACACTTAAGATTTGGTCTCTTAAGCAACATTTTTAGGTATGTAATACACTATTGTGAACTAGAGGCACTGTGCTGCATAGTAGATCTCTAGGACTCATTCAACTAGCATAACTGAAACTTAGTATCCATTGACTAATACCTCTCCATTTCTCCCTCCCCCAAATTACTGGAAACTACCCATCCACTCTGCTTCTGTGAGTTTGACTATTTTATATTCCTCTTTATAAGACTTATAGTCTTAACAGTATGTGTCCTTTTTTCTCTAGCTTATCTCACTTAGCATAATCCGTTTTGTTACTAGTGGAAGATTTGCTTCTTTTTAAGGATGAATACATTCCATTGTATGTATATACCACATTTTCTTTATCCATTTATCCATCAGTGAACATTCAAGTTGCTTCTATGTCTTGGCAAATATCCCTTCAAGATGCTTATTTCAGTTTCTTTGGATATATAGTTAGATGTGGGATTAATGGATCATATGGTAGCTCTATTTTTAATATTTTGAGGAACATCCATACTATTTTCCATAGTGACTGCACCAGTGCTATTGCAACTTTAATAGACCCTTAAAAATATAACAGTTGAAACTCAGATACAGTGCTACATTCCTTTCTAAACTTTTTATTTCTAATAATTTAGATTTACAAGGAAATGGCAGATTGTATAGAGTTCCCATGCTCCCCAAACCTAATTTCCCATATCTTATATTAGTATGGTATAGTTGTTACAAGTGATGAAACAATATTAATTTATTATTAACTAAATTTTGTTTTTTATTAAGATTTCCTTAGTTTTTTCCTAAGAACCTTCTTCTCTTACAGGATCCTACCCACTGTATTACATTTAGTTATTATGTATAGCATTGTTTGAGCTGTGGAATTTTCTCATACTTGCCTAGTTGTTGATGACCTTGGCAGTTTTGATGAGTATTGATCAGGTATTTTATAGAAGGACCACAAATGGGATTTCACTGATGTTCTTCTCATGATTAGATTGGAGTTAGGGTTTTGGGGAGGAAGACCCCAGAAGTAAAGTGGCATTATCGTTAAATCCTATCATTATTATCAAATGGTATTAAATCATATCAAGTCATGATATATCATATCAACATGATTTATCACTCTTGATGTTGACCTTGATAACACTGGCTAAGATAATGTTTGTGAGGTGTCTTCACTGTAAGAAATGAAGACAAATCTTCTTTTCATTCTTTTCCCCTTGGGATGAAGTTCTCGTGTGGACAGTCCACATGTAGGAATGGTTATGTATGCGTCTATCCTTGATTATTAGTTTCAGATTCTTTTGCCTGGGAAATTTGTCTGTTCTCCATATATTTATTTTTGCTGTTATTTATGCATGTCAGTAAAGACTTATGTATATATAATTTATATTTAAGGTTATAATCCATTGCTACTTGATTTATTGTGTTGGTCAAATTGTTTCAGCTTTGGCTGCTGCGAACTCTATCAGTTGGCTTCTTTGTCCCTTTAACATAGACCTATTATTATGAAGGTTTTTGTTTTGGTTTGGTTTTGGTTTTATTTCTGTTTCAGCATTTCTTTAGTGTCTGGCACTAAAAGACATTTTCGATGCCTATATATCCTTTTCCATTCCTAGGATTCATTATTTCTCCAAGGAGCCTGTGTTTTGTTTTTGTTTGTTTATTTTTTTTTAATGGTGTTAGTAACCAAGAGCTTAATGCAAGGTCATTATTATTGGAGTGTTACTGCTTTTAGGACTTGGTTTTTGTTTTTGTTTTTAAGGGTCAAGGGTCAGAGGAAGAGAGATAGAGAGAGAGAGAGAGATCCTTAGCAGGCTTCAGAGCCTGCACAGCACAGAGCCCAGTGCAGGGCTCGATCTCAGAATGCTGAGATTATGACCAGAGCTGAAATCAAGAATCAGGTGCTTAACCAACTAAGCCACATAGGTGCCCCACTTCTAGGACTTTTTAACTGACTGAGAAAGGAAGTATGTGAGTGCACTAACCTGTACATACACACGTATTTATAGTATTTCTAATTGTAACCATTTATATCCATATACAGATGTCATCCCCTAAACTGATGTCACCAACTCTAATCCATTATCCTATGGATCATTCCAGCCTTTTCTTCTTCCTTATCTGTACCTCTCACTTCAGTAGTCACTGCCACTCTCTGCAACACTTAGTAGTTTAATTCTGTTACACTGTATAGTGATTCTGAATTTTTAACCTGTACTCCCATAGAAAACAACTTTATTGACTGCAGCACCATGTGCATACACAGTTTCTTTTTGCCTTTAGTCTTACAGGTTTTACCCACTTCCAAAGTCATTTAATTCTGCACCTTATTCTACCCACCTCTTATGTAAATTGTTCCCATACATTTGTCAAGCAGTAAGTTTTATTTTTGGTCACGTTCTATATTCTATTTTTAGAACCCCAACCTCCTAATTATTGGTATATTTTAAGGTTCACTCTATATTCTATAATTGTATCACTTGGGAAAATGTATAACTGTCATGTATCCACTATTCTAGGATCATACATAAACCTTACCCTGTGCTTCACCTAGTATCCCCTCAACCTCTGAATCTAGGCCAACAGCTGATCTGTTTATCATCTCTGTAATTCTAGTTTGCCAGAATGTTATATAAGATCATATAGCATGGGGTGCCTGGGAGGCTGCGTGGATTAAGCCTCTGCCTTCAGCTCAGGTCATGATCCCAGGGTCCTGGGATAGAGCCCCACATCGGGCTCTCTGCTCAGCAGGGAGCCTGCTTCCTCCTCTCTCTCTGCCTGCCTCTCTGCCTACTTGTGATCTCTCTCTCTCTGTCAAATAAATAAATAAAATCTTAAAAAAAAAAAAGATCATATAGCATGCACCTTTTTCAGGCAAACTTCTTCCACTTACCAACATGAATTTAAAATCCATCCATGTATACTATGCAGCCATCAAAAGAAATGAAATCTTGCCATTTGCGCAACATGGATGGAACTAGAGCGTATCATGCTTAGCGAAATAAGTCAAGCAGAGAAAGACAACTATCATATGATCTCCCTGATATGAGGAAGTGGTGATGCAACATGGGGGCTTAAGTGGGTACGAGAAGAATCAATGAAACAAGATGGGATTGGGAGGGAGACAAACCATAAGTGACTCTTTTTTTTTTTTTTTTTTTTTTTTTAATTTATTTTTTATTTTCAGCATAACAGTATTCATTATTTTTCACCACACCCAGTGCTCCATGCAATTCGTGCCCTTTATAATACCCACCACCTAGTACCCCAACCTCCCACCCCCCACCCCTTCAAAACCCTCAGATTGTTTTTCAGAGTCCATAGTCTCTCATGGTTCACCTCCCCTTCCAATTTCCCCCAACTCCCTTCTCCTCTCTAACTCCCCATGTCCTCCATGCTATTTGTTATGCTCCACAAATAAGTGAAACCATATGATAATTGACTCTCTCTGCTTGACTTATTTCACTCAGCATAATAATCTCTTCCAGTCCCGTCCATGTTGCTACAAAAGTTGGGTATTGGTCCTTTCTTTTTTTTTTTTTTTTTTTTTTTTTATAAACATATATTTTTATCCCCAGGGGTACAGGTCTGTGAATCACCAGGTTTACACACTTCACAGCACTCACCAAAGCACATACCTTCCCCAATGTCCATAATCCCACCCCCTTCTCCCAAACCCCCTCCCCCCATCAACCCTCAGTTTGTTTTGTGAGATTAAGAGTCACTTATGGTTTGTCTCCCTCCCAATCCCATCTTGTTTCATTTATTCTTCTCCTACCCACTTAAGCCTCCATGTTGCATCACCACTTCCTCATATCAGGGAGATCATATGATAGTTGTCTTTCTCTGCTTGACTTATTTCGCTAAGCATGATACGCTCTAGTTCCATCCATGTTGTCGCAAATGGCAAGATTTCATTTCTTTTGATGGCTGCATAGTATTCCATTGTGTATATATACCACATCTTCTTGATCCATTCATCTGTGGATGGACATCTAGGTTCTTTCCATAGTTTGGCTATTGTGGACATTGCCGCTATAAACATTCGGGTGCATGTGCCCCTTTGGATCACTACATTTGTATCTTTAGGGTAAATACCCAATAGTGCAATTGCTGGGTCATAGGGCAGTTCTATTTTCAACATTCTGAGGAACCTCCATGCTGTTTTCCAGAGTGGCTGCACCAGCTTGCATTCCCACCAACAGTGTAGGAGGGTTCCCCTTTCTCCACATCCTCGCCAGCATCTGTCATTTCCTGACTTGTTGATTTTAGCCATTCTGACTGGTGTGAGGTGATATCTCATTGTGGTTTTGATTTGTATTTCCCTGATGCCGAGTGATATGGAGCACTTTTTCATGTGTCTGTTGGCCATCTGGATGTCTTCTTTGCAGAAATGTCTGTTCATGTCCTCTGCCCATTTCTTGATTGGATTATTTGTTCTTTGGGTGTTGAGTTTGCTAAGTTCTTTATAGATTCTGGACACTAGTCCTTTATCTGATATGTCGTTTGCAAATATCTTCTCCCATTCTGTCAGTTGTCTTTTGATTTTGTTAACTGTTTCCTTTGCTGTGCAAAAGCTTTTGATCTTGATGAAATCCCAATAGTTCATTTTTTCCCTTGCTTCCCTTGCCTTTTGCGTTGTTCCTAGGAAGATGTTGCTGCGGCAGAGGTCGAAGAGGTTGCTGCCTGTGTTCTCCTCAAGGATTTTGATGGATTCCTTTCGCACATTGAGGTCCTTCATCCATTTTGAGTCTATTTTTGTGTGTGGTGTAAGGAAATGGTCCAATTTCATTTTTCTGCATGTGGCTGTCCAATTTTCCCAGCACCATTTATTGAAGAGGCTGTCTTTTTTCCATTGGACATTCTTTCCTGCTTTGTCGAAGATGAGTTGACCATAGATTTGAGGGTCTATTTCTGGGCTCTCTATTCTGTTCCATTGATCTATGTGTCTGTTTTTGTGCCAGTACCATGCTGTCTTGATGATGACAGCTTTGTAATAGAGCTTGAAGTCCGGAATTGTGATGCCACCAACGTTGGCTTTCTTTTTCAATATCCCTTTGGCTATTCGAGGTCTTTTCTGGTTCCATATAAATTTTAGCATTATTTGTTCCATTTCTTTGAAAAAGATGGATGGTACTTTGATAGGAATTGCATTAAATGTGTAGATTGCTTTAGGTAGCATAGACATTTTCACAATATTTATTCTTCCAATCCAGGAGCATGGAACATTTTTCCATTTCTTTGTGTCTTCCTCAATTTCTTTCATGAGTACTTTATAGTTTTCTGAGTATAGATTCTGTGTCTCTTTGGTTAGGTTTATTCCTAGGTATCTTATGGTTTTGGATGCAATTGTAAATGGGATTGACTCCTTAATATCTCTTTCTTCTGTCTTGCTGTTGGTGTAGAGAAATGCAACTGATTTCTGTGCATTGATTTTATATCCTGACACTTTACTGAATTCCTGTATAAGTTCTAGCAGTTTTGGAGTGGAGTCTTTTGGGTTTTCCACATATAGTATCATATCATCTGCGAAGAGTGATAATTTGACTTCTTCTTTGCCGATTTGGATGCCTTTAATTTCCTTTTGTTGTCTGATTGCTGAGGCTAGGACCTCTAGTACTATGTTGAATAGCAGTGGTGATAATGGACATCCCTGCCGTGTTCCTGACCTTAGTGGAAAAGCTTTCAGTTTTTCTCCATTGAGAATGATATTTGCGGTGGGTTTTTCATAGATGGTTTTGATGATATTGAGGTATGTGCCCTCTATCCCTACACTTTGAAGAGTTTTGATCAGGAAGGGATGCTGTACTTTGTCAAATGCTTTGTCAGCATCTATTGAAAGTATCATATGGTTCTTGTTCTTTCTTTTATTGATGTGTTGTATCACATTGACTGATTTGCGGATGTTGAACCAACCTTGCAGCCCTGGAATAAATCCCACTTGGTCGTGGTGAATAATCTTTTTAATGTACTGTTGAATCCTATTGGCTAGTATTTTGTTGAGTATTTTCGCATCTGTGTTCATCAAGGATATCGGTCTATAGCTCTCTTTTTTGGTGGGATCCTTGTCTGGTTTTGGGATCAAGGTGATGCTGGCCTCATAAAATGAGTTTGGAAGTTTTCCTTCCATTTCTATTTTTTGGAACAGTTTCAGGAGAATAGGAATTAGTTCTTCTTTAAATGTTTGGTAGAATTCCCCCGGGAAGCCATCTGGCCCTGGGCTTTTGTTTGTTTGGAGATTTTTAATGACTGTTTCAATCTCCTTACTGGTTATGGGTCTGTTCAGGCTTTCTATTTCTTCCTGGTTCAGTTGTGGTAGTTTATATGTTTCTAGGAATGCATCCATTTCTTCCAGATTGTCAAATTTATTGCCGTAGAGTTGCTCATAGTATGTTCTTATAATAGTTTGTATTTCTTTGGTGTTAGTTGTGATCTCTCCTCTTTCATTCATGATTTTATTTATTTGGGTCCTTTCTCTTTTCTTTTTGATAAGTCGGGCCAGGGGTTTATCAATTTTATTAATTCTTTCAAAGAACCAGCTCCTACTTTCGTTGATTTTTTCTATTGTTTTTTTGGTTTCTATTTCATTGATTTCTGCTCTGATCTTTATGATTTCTCTTCTCCTGCTGGGCTTAGGGTTTCTTTTTTGTTCTTTCTCCAGCTCCTTTAGGTGTAGGGTTAGGTTGTGTACCTGAGACCTTTCTTGTTTCTTGAGAAAGGCTTGTACCGCTATATATTTTCCTCTCAGGACTGCCTTTATTGTGTCCCACAGATTTTGAACTGTTGTATTTTCATTATCATTTGTTTCCATGATTTTTTTCAATTCTTCTTTAATTTCCCGGTTGACCCATTCATTCTTTAGAAGGATACTGTTTAGTCTCCATGTATTTGGGTTCTTTCCAAACTTCCTTTTGTGGTTGAGTTCTAGCTTTAGAGCATTGTGGTCTGAAAATATGCAGGGAATGATCCCAATCTTTTGATACCGGTTGAGTCCTGATTTAGGACCAAGGATGTGATCTATTCTGGAGAATGTTCCATGTGCACTAGAGAAGAATGTGTATTCTGTTGCTTTGGGATGAAATATTCTGAATATATCTGTGATGTCCATCTGGTCCAGTGTGTCGTTTAAGGCCTTTATTTCCTTGCTGATCTTTTGCTTGGATGACCTGTCCATTTCAGTGAGGGGAGTGTTAAAGTCCCCTACTATTATTGTATTGTTGTTGATGTGTTTCTTTGATTTTGTTATTAATTGGTTTATATAGTTGGCTGCTCCCACGTTGGGGGCATAGATATTTAAAATTGTTAAATCTTCTTGTTGGACAGACCCTTTGAGTATGATATAGTGTCCTTCCTCATCTCTTATTATAGTCTTTGGCTTAAAATCTAATTGATCTGATATAAGGATTGCCACTCCTGCTTTCTTCTGATGTCCATTAGCATGGTAAATTCTTTTCCACCCCCTCACTTTAAATCTGGAGGTGTCTTCGGGCTTAAAATGAGTTTCTTGGAGGCAACATATAGATGGGTTTTGTTTTTTTATCCATTCTGATACCCTGTGTCTTTTGACAGGGGCATTTAGCCCATTCACATTCAGGGTAACTATTGAGAGATATGAATTTAGTGCCATTGTATTGCCTGTAAGGTGACTGTTATTGTATATGGTCTCTGTTCCTTTCTGATCTACCACTTGTAGGCTCTCTCTTTGCTTAGAGGACCCCTTTCAATATTTCCTGTAGAGCTGGTTTGGTATTTGCAAATTCTTTCAGTTGTTGTTTGTCCTGGAAGCTTTTAATCTCTCCTTCTATTTTCAATGATAGCCTAGCTGGATATAGTATTCTGGGCTGCATGTTTTTCTCGTTTAGTGCTCTAAAAATATCATGCCAACTCTTTCTGGCCTGCCAGGTCTCTGTGGATAAGTCAGCTGCCAATCTAATATTTTTACCATTGTATGTTACAGACTTCTTTTCCCGGGCTGCTTTCAGGATTTTCTCTTTGTCACTGAGACTTGTAAATTTTACTATTAGGTGACGGGGTGTGGGCCTATTCTTATTGATTTTGAGGGGCGTTCTCTGAACCTCCTGAATTTTGATGCTCGTTCCCTTTGCCATATTGGGGAAATTCTCCCCAATAATTCTCTCCAGTATACCTTCTGCTCCCCTCTCTCTTTCTTCTTCTTCTGGAATCCCAATTATTCTAATGTTGTTTCGTCTTATGGTGTCACTTAATTCTCGAATTCTCCCCTCGTGGTCCAGTAGCTGTTTGTCCCTCTTTTGCTCAGCTTCTTTATTCTCTGTCATTTGGTCTTCTATATCACTAATTCTTTCTTCTGCCTCATTTATCCTAGCAGTGAGAGCCTCCATTTTTGATTGCACCTCATTAATAGCTTTTTTGATTTCAACTTGGTTAGATTTTAGTTCTTTTATTTCTCCAGAAAGGGCTTTTATATCTCTCGAGAGGGTTTCTCTAATATCTTCCATGCCTTTTTCGAGCCCGGCTAGAACCTTGAGAATTGTCATTCTGAACTCTAGATCTGACATATTACCGATGTCTGTATTGATTAGGTCCCTAGCCTTTGGTACTGCCTCTTGTTCTTTTTTTTGCGTTGAATTTTTACGTCTTGTCATTTTGGCCAGATAAGAGTAAATGAAGGGGCAAGTAAAATACTAAAAGGGTGGCAACAACCCCAGGAAAATATGCTTTAACTAAATTAGAAGAGATCCAAAATCGTGAGTGGGGAGAAAGGGGATAAAAAGAGGTTCAAAAAGGAAGAAAGAAAAAAAAAGAAAAGAAAAAAAAAATTTTTTTAAAAAAAGAAAACACCTGAGAAAAATGTAAAAAAGAAAAAATATATATATTAGATAAACTAGTAAAAAATCGTTAAAAAAGAAAAAGGTAACAGTTAAAAAAAAAATTTTACCCGAAGGCGAGAAGAAAAAGAAAAAAAGAAAAAAAAAATGAAAAAGAAAAAATTAAATTAACTGCAAGACTAAAAAAAAATCACAAGAAAAAAGCCATGAGTTCCGTGCTTGGCTTTCTCCTCCTCTGGAATTCTGCTGCTCTCCTTGGTATTGAAACCGCACTCCTTGGTAGGTGAACTTGGTCTCGGCTGGATTTCTTGTTGATCTTCTGGGGGAGGGGCCTGTTGTAGTGATTCTCAAGTGTCTTTGCCCCAGGCGGAATTACACCGCCCTTACCCGGGGCCGGGGTGAGTAATCCCCTCGGGTTTGCTTTCAGGAGCTTTTGTTCCCTGAGCGCTTTCCGTAGAGTTCCGGAGGACGGGAACACAAATGGCGGCCTCCTGGTCTCCGGCCCGGAGGAGCCGAGAGCCCAGGGCCCCACTCCTCAGTGCGCCCTCAGAGAACAACGCCCAGTCACTCCCGTCTGCCTGACCTCCGGCCGCGCTCCGAGCTCACCGAGCCTGTGATCGGTTCAAGGTAACACCGAGCTGTGAGCTTACTGTCGGCTCTGTCTCTGTAGCCGGCTTTCCCGTTCCAATACCCGCAAGCTCTGCGACACTCAGACACCCCCGATCCTTCTGTGACCCTGCGGGACCTGAGGCCACGCTGACCCCGCGTGGGCTTCGCCCCGGTTTAGCCTCTGGACTGATGTCCCTCAGCGGAACAGACTTTTAAAAGTCCTGATTTTGTGCGCGGTTGCTCCGCCGCTTGCCGGGAGCCGGCCCCTCCCCCCGGGGTCTATCTTCCCGTCGCTTTGGATTCACTTCTCCGCCGGTCCTACCTTTCAGAAAGTGGTTGTTTTTCTGTTTCCAGAATTGCTGTTCTTCTTCTCTTCGGTCTGCCGATGGATTTTCAGGTGTTTGCAATCTTTAGATAAGCTATCTAGCTGATCTCCGGCTAGCTGAAGCAGTCTCAGCTTGCTACTTCTCCGCCATCTTGACTCCTCCTCCCCATAAGTGACTCTTAATCTCACAAAACAAACTGAGGGTTGCTGGGGGGAGGGGGTTTTGGAGAAGGGGGTGGGGTTATGGACATTGGGGAGGGTATGTGCTTGGGTGAGTGCTGTGAAGTGTATAAACTTGGTGATTCACAGACCTGTACCCCTGGGGATAAAAATATATGTTTATAAAAAATAAAAAATTAATTTAAAAAAATCCATCCATGTCTTTGTATGACTTGACAGTTCATCCCTTTTTTCATTAAATAATATTCCATTACATGTAAGTATTCTTGCCTGTTTATGGTTCCAGCAATGTGTGCTCTGGTAAACAAGGTCAGCTGTCTTTCTGGATGCATTCACTGCAGATATGTTAAGTATATCATTAAATTTGATGAGGATTCTATTAATCAGTCTGATTATATTTCAAACTGTATAAAGCATATCCAGAAGTAAAAACCCAAATAAAAATAGTGAATAATTTGTAGGTACATTTTATTTAGAGTTATTGAGAACTGCCTGCCTGTATGATTTTACTCTTGTCCAAGTCCTTTGAAAATATTGATTAGCTGTACTGTTGATAACATAAAATGCAGCTTTAAGATGAAATGCATGCTTTATGATTTCTTTGTTCTGTACCACCCAATTGTTTGCTAACTTGATTTGTTGCTATTTGATTCACTTGCTTAATCAAAAAATCCATGTCACCTGCCGGAACCTGGAGTTCACAGGATTCTACAGTGCTTATGCTGACATAGGAATTACTAACAATTTTTACCAAGAAGGGCAGCCATATGAAAATTTGTTAAAGATTCATCGAACTCAACTTGCATTTATCTCAATTGATCGATTACACTTACACCAGCAATTTTCACATTTGTTATAATACACACAGAAAAGAAAAATAGCTAAGGGTATAAATTAGTTCATATTTGCTCTAACTACAAACATGAAAGGGAGTACATTAAAGCTAATCATCCTTCTATTACCTTGTCATTGCCACAATTTTACTGATACATGATGTGAAATGTAAAACAGAGAGCTTTGGGAACATGGTAATAATGGAGAGTGTGAACGATCAGCTTGTCTTCCTGCTTGCCTCAGCATCCTGTTATTTGGGCTCCTTAAATCTGGTTCTAAAACATATGATTTTGGCCTTTCAGAAGAAAAATAAAGGTGGGCTTGAGAGGTAGTGAACAATGGAACTTATAAAATGTTAGGATTCTCAAACATTGTATTGTATAAAGATCAGAAGTTCACTATCTCAATTGCATAAAACATTAGCTATTTAAGAGGTTACATACCTATCTCAAAAATTAGAAATGATATAGCAACATCTAGTAACAATTATTAGCAGAATCCCATTTAACTGAAAATATGTGTATTAGTATTCAAACTTCTTGAAGACGTAATGTTCTTAGGATCACTTCTTGCCAGTAAGTGGAAGCAAGATGAGGTTTGTAATAGACGAGATTAAGTAGATAACCAGCAGCCAGACCCTAGCAGGGCACTGCAGATAGGTAGACTTTGATTCTGAATAAAATGGGGGAGACATTGGAGGATTCTGAATAAAGCAGCTGCAGTTTTTGTGGGACACTTTGGGTGCTGTTTTGAGAATGGAGTATAGGGGAAGGGGTAAGAAGTGGTACATCACTTAGAAGCTGTTGCCATTTAACTGAGATGAGAGATGATGGTAGCTCTGACAAAGGAAGTAGTGGTTGAAGTGGAGAGAATCAGACTCTGGATGTGAGACGGAGATAGATATCTATATCTGAGATGTATATATATGTATATGTATAGATAGGTGTGTGTGTGTGTATATATATATATATGGCTATGGAATATATATACCATATATATATATATATAATATATATATAATATATATGTATATATATTATGTCAAATAAACAAACAAAATCTTTTTAAAAAGATCATATAGCATGCATATATATATTTGGCTATGGAATTAAATTCAGACTCCATGTAAGGGCTTACCTTCATTCTGAAGAACACTCAGGTAGTGACCATGTATATCTCATTAAATACTGATGTGTAGCTTTTCAGCATTTTAGGAAGCCCGTTTTTCTCTTACTTCTGGGTGGAAAAATCCTCATCATTTGATAAAAATGTAAGGTGAACATAAAAATAAATACAAAGGAAAAAAGCCGTGCAATGATATTCTAAGGAGACTTCTTTCTGAAGTCTCTGTGCCGTGAACCCACTCTTTGTTAGATGAAGCAAGTCTTAGAATTGTGTTCAGAACATACCAATGCCAGACTGAATCTTTGAGTGTATTCAAATGAATTGAAAGATGAGTTAAGGAAAGATGGCCTTCTCAATAGGAGATCTTATTTTTTATTTTTTTTTAATAAACATATATTTTTATCCCCAGGGGTACAGGTCTGTGAATCGCCAGGTATGACCCAGCAATTGCACTATTGGGTATTTCCCCTAAAGATACAAACGTAGTGATCCATAGGAGATCTTATTTTTGTTCGTATTTTGCTATTCTACCCCCAAAATTATTTTATGGGCCCCATGTAGGATGAGTTCTGGTCTATGGGAATGGCTGCCCACAGCATCAGCATGTAGGTGAAGTCTGCATAGCACTTATCAATGATGAGTGTTAGGATTTCTTTCAGTTCCTTCTCTGGCCTTTTATTTGTTGACTTGTCTTTTGCTTCTGCCTTAGTCATGCTGTATTTGCAGTCTCCTCATGGGTCTCCAAAAAATTCACTTATCCTTTACTCCTGTATCCTAACCATTTACAGTGAAAAATTAGTTTTAACTTATTTTTAGTCAATAAATTCTTGCTTTTTTTGATAGAACTTAATTTCATAAGAGGGTATACATTTTTAGCAACTTGTAATCGAATGTAAGTTATACTTTTTTAAAACCTATTTCCTAACATTTATTTTTTTTTTTACAAACTGAACTTCAAAAATGGGATCAATCAAGATTTTCCTCATCTGAGTTTACATATTTACTGTCCCAAAGGCAAATAATACATTGATGTAGTGAGATCTCACAAACAGAATCTTGAGGTTTTTCTTAACTACAAAAAATATTAGGCACACTTGCTCAAAAGTATATGTAATAAAAATACAGACTCAAAATAAGAAATCTGATACATACATTTGTTACAGAGTATATTCACATTGGGTAATTTAGTTTTTATTAAGTAACCATTTCCCTTCAATTAAGTATTGTTTGCATGTATTAATATCAGAATCACTTCTTACTGCCTCACATCATTTTATATTCATCATTCATGAGGCTACCCATCATACTAAAATGTGTTTCCCTGCTGACATTTGAATTTAGAAATTGAAACAGATGATTGAAAGGATTGAAAATAACTGGAACTATCTCATGAAAAAAATGCCAGAATGTTTTAAAATGTTTGTATTTTTTCTCTAAACTAAAAAAATCCTTGGGAAGAAATACTGTGTGTCTTACTACTATGTCCACAGTGCTTAATGCAATGCCTAGTTCAAAGTAAATCCCAAATCCGAATTTATTCTCTGCAGTGAACAATTGTTCATTGATTGAATGAATGGTTACTTAAGTAGTAGTTGGCATGTATACACAAAATAATTTAGAGGCATATTTATTTTCTTCCTAACCCCATTCAGACTGTATTCCTTTGGGTTAAAAAAAAAAAAAAAAAAGAGGAGGAAGAAAAAGAAAAGAAAAAAAAGTTTGCATCTCATTCATGGTGAATCAAGTTTGCAAAAAAGATCTCTCTTAGCCAAAAAATGGAAATAAAAAGAGCCATTTCTCCAGCCATGTGAAATTCATGCATCCTTCATGTTTTCAGAGATAAATGTATTTATTCTAGTTACTTACTTCTGTGCATGAAACTGACAAAACTATAACCATTTTACCCTATGTCATGATTTTGTGTGTTAGAAATTCAGATGGGGCCTTGCTGGGTGATTTTTCTATCCTTTTCAGTGGTATTATTATGGCATATGGTCTGAAGGGCCCAGAACAATGAACTTCACAGGTCTGATGCCTTGGCAGGGATGGTTCATGACTCCATCAGGGTAATCTCAGGGTCATCAGACCACCCATATGGTAGCTTAAGACTTCAAGCATGAGTTTTCCAACAACCAAGGCAAAAGCTGCATAACCTTGGATGCCTTAGCCTCAGAAGTCATTGTGCCACTTCTGCCTTATTTTAACAGTCAGTTACAAGACTGGCCAGATTCAAAGGGAGGGGAATTATCTACCTCTCACTGGGAGGCATGTCAGAGAATTTGCAATGATGTTTTATTTTTTAAAAGATTTTATTTATTTATTTGACAGAGCGATCACAAGTAGGCAAAGAGGCAGGCAGTGGTGGGGGGGCAGGGAGGCAGGCTCCCTGCTGAGCAGAGAGTCCAATGCGGGGCTTGATCCCAGGACCCTGAGATCATGACCTAAGCTGAAGGCAGAGGTTTAATCCACTGCCACCCAGGCACCCCTGCAATGATGTTCTAAAACTAGTGGTTTATCTCTAACATTAGGTAGATCTTTTGAAATATAATTATCATACTAAACACTCTGATTGTATCAAAATGTTACCTATCTGTAAACATAAAATAACATTAGCCAAATTTTTTTTTTTAAAGATTTTATTTATTTGACAGAGAGAAATCACAAGTAGGCAGAGAGAGAGGGGAGGAAGCAGGCTCCCTGCGAAGCAGAGAGCCCGACGTGGGACTTGATCCCAGGATCCTGGGATCATGACCCGAGCTGAAGGCAGAGGCTTTAACCCACTGAGCCACCCAGGCGCCCCAACATTAGCCAAATTTTGCATCAAGCTGTCAACTATCTTTTATTTTAGAACTGTGAAACCTGAAGTCACATGGTTCTGAATCCTTCCTAGAATAACTGAACTCAAGGTAGAAGATAAAGCCAGTCTGTCCAAAAAAAAAAAAAAAAGAGTCATGAGAAACCACATTGTGTTGTTGAACTGTCTGAGGCTGCCATGACCGCAGTTGTGAGCCAAACAGATCCCTAAGTAGTCTTAGATCTGTTGCAGGGATTATGCAAGAAAATTTTTCTGCTCGTCTCCTTGGGTGAAAGACAGGCTTTGCCTATTGGTGGGTTTAGGTGGCTCAGCCTAGAGATGTTTATATGCCTTCTGTATTTCATCCTAAAAACATGAGAATAATATACTTTGAATGAGTAGATCTAAGGACAGTATAGAGCAAACTGACCACTTCACAAACCAAACACTGGGAAGGGGTAAGGGAAGGAGGGAAGAGCTAAATTTGAAATGTTAGACCTTGTCAGTGGATCAAGAGTAGAAAAAAAATTTGTTTGTAACTTTTAGAGTAACGAGTTGACTCAAATAGGGAAAAAGACAATTATTAATTCTCTCATATGTCTATTCATGAAGAGTTTAATTTAGGATTAATGGTTTGGCCTCTGAAATCAGGGCAGCAGATGGCCTAATGTTCAAATACTGGGTCCAATTACCATCACTGTGTCCTTGGGCAAGTTCCATAACCCATCTGACTTACATTTGTCTCACCAATAGAATGGAGATGGAAATAGCCTAAGGTTGATGGGATTTTGGTTAAATAAATTTTATAATATATGTATTAATAAAGAGAAAAGAAGTCTCTGACATCCAGGAGCTGGCCTGGTCCTATCTGCCAAGCCTTGGTGTTGCTACACATTATTTGGGCACTCACTGCTAGACCCTGTTGTTCTACTGTGGAACACTTTTAGAGAATATCAACACCAGACAAGGACACTCTGTGGTCATGATGGCTCAAGAGGAAAATAAGACCTCTCCATTATCAAGTCTAAAAACTGACCAAATATGAATATTGTCCAAGGCACCAAATACCAAGCATGCATTCTCCTCACTAGTATGAATGGCTGCTGCTGCTTTTTTTTTTTTTTTTTTTAAACCAAATACAGTGCTAGCCTCCCTTTATTAAGTTCTACTTTCCTAAAGGTGAGGTTTATTGAGAATCTTAATCATAGAACTATCCCTGATTTCTTGATATCCCTCAACCCAGTGCAAGGCCCAGCTTCTTTGGACCCACCCCAAACCAACCAGAGCACAAATCCTATAATAGGTCCTACCTACCACAATATTGAGCTATCCCGTGCTTCTCCATGGTATGCAATCTCCTGTGTTCTGAATAATAAACTGACTTTTTCAAGCATAGCCAGGGTACTGGTGGTTTTTGATTGGAGGACTGTATGTAGAGTGCTTAATGGAGTAATTATCAATAAATGTTAGCTGCTATTATTCCTAGCAGCAGAACTTCCATGGTTAATATTTTATCCTCCTTTTTCCTTCCTTCCTTTCTGTCTGTGAGAATACATTACACATATATTAGGTACCATAACCTGTGGTTGCAGAAAAGATACTATTTTAGGAAGTGATGCTTGAACATGGTAGGTAGTATGAGCAAGAAAGAACGTATTAGGACAGAAAACATAAGGAATGGAACTGTGTATCAGGCGTGGGATTATATAAGCACATGGTGCATATTAGGGACACTGGAAGTCTGCCCTAAATATTTTTTTCTAGGAAAATTTTCAGTTGAAAGACTTCATCCGATATATTAAGAACACTAATTGTAGTCAATGAATTACAAATAACTACATAGACTAACTGATAGTCTGTTGCTTTTTCCAGAAACAAAGTTAGTTCTAATTAAAAATTTATGGTAATTTATGTTTGGGGAATTTGAAGGCAGTTCAAAGTCAATGGCAATTTATCCTACTACATGATCAGTATCATTGATTATGTAATCAGCATATTAGCAAATGCATTCAAAATTTCCTAATATTCATGCAGCTTTAAAGCTTTACTAAGAAGCTTGGTTAAATTACATTGGGAAGAATAGGATGTTCTTAATTGGGGCATTCCAGTTAATGTACTAGTTTGCATAGTTAGATGATTTTCAGATAGTTTGCACAAGTTAAAGAATCTAAGACATGTTAAACTATGCCAACACATCTTCAATAAAAATTATAATATTTTAAAAATTGGTACATTTACAATGGGGCATGGCTTTCACAGTGATAGAATTGTGATACCTACGGTTGCAAAAGCTCCCCATTTGATTCATATTTCCAGGCCCTTGCCTTTAGGTTTGTAGAAACAACACCAGATTGGACTTAAACCCACCTGAATTTTTAATCCTGACCCTGTTACTTACCTTGGGGCTGCTCTAGCCATTTTGTTAAACTGTTCTGTCTCATAGATTTCTTAACTGAAAAATTAAGACTGTGGTATTCAGTATGCAAACTGATCATGTCAACTGAGTAAAAGAAGGTTGCATTCTCAGGATTTAGTGTTGCCCACTTAAGAATAGTTATCTTTCTCTAAAAAATAGAAGCATGTGAGATTCTAAGATTGTCAGCTACCTTGATCACTGTAAATCCATATTCTCATCTGACCAGCATCGGCAATATTTTTGACCTAAGTGACTTAACAGAGTTCTAAGAATGTCTGTGCATCCTTAGAGGCCCAGAGATTCAGATTGGAAACACCTTATGACAAGGCTATAAAGTCTTTTTCATGAGTTGATAAGTTCCTCGGTAGCGGGGAGACTTCTCTTTGCATCACTACTGTTCAGTTCAGTGCATCACTCATTGTAGACAATCTATGTGTAGAAGCACAGAATTGTCTACTTTAGGTTCCTTATGAATTATGTACTCTCATTACCTTGTTACTAGATGGACTTTTTTGATCATATGAACTCCACTTTCCTTTTGTTCATCTTTGACCAATATCCTGGAAAAAGTTCTTCTCTACTTCACTGGTGGTAGCCTAAACAGTTAACAGGAAGTAGCATGACCTATTGGAGTGCGTCCTGGATTGATGGTTTGGGATGAAGCCAGTGAAACCAGTCTCTGGGCCATAAATTTCAATCTACAGATGTTTGGTGGCCTTTTATGAAGTTGAAGGTGAGCCGCTTGAAGACACATTTTCTCTCTACCCACATTCTTGTTGAAAAATGCATCATTTTTCAAAAAGGACTTTTGAAACTTCTTTATAAATGGTCCTGAGCAGAAAAGGCAAAGGTGCTCCCTGGTCCCACTCAACAAACACAAATTGTCTAACTCTATCCAGTCTGAAAGCCATTGGTGACTCTGAATTTGTTTTCTGTTTCCTCCCCCAGACTAATTTTGTTCTTGTGAAACATCTGCTTTGCTTTTAATCTCCTGGACTAACAGGTCATTACTCATTTGTTTATGGACCAAATGATTCACATCAGTGTAAATAACTCTTATAACACTCTTCTCTCAATTGAGTGACTCTTCAACAAAGCAATGATGAGTGGGATGTGTAACTTCCGCTAATCTTGTTTATTGTTTGTAGACCATGCCAACGCTTTCAGTTTATTATGATTTCTGGCAGGAAAACAGGACTTGCCACCTTCCAACTACAAATAAGCCTACATTCTTAAGGATCTTGGTAGACGTACTTAAATACAACACTCAGAGTTGCAGAATTTCTGCATTCCACTAGCAGCTCCTGAAGTCTTTATAGTTCTAATCTGCTTTTAGAAATTATAGCTTTAACTTTCCCCCAAAGTTGTTAAGAGGTTCTATCACACCATTCCATTTCTTTATTTAAACAATATGTTATTTTCAAGATCAACATTGGTTTGACTTGTTATTTAAAAAATAAATAAAATAGATTAATTGGAGTGGTAATTGGGAAAAAATAAAATAATTATGTGTGTTCTCATATTTCCAACAGAAAAACTTGTATGCTCACTGATTTGTTACCCAATGTATATAAAGCTGTGAATTGTGTATACAGTATTGAAAGAGTAATGTTATCATAGATATTTTATCACACCTGCTTTATATTCCTGTGTGACTCCATTTGTATGAAGTATCAGAACAGAAGAGTAGCTCCCTCTTTGAGTTACTTTGAAGGAAACCTTTTTGGGCGGGCGGAAATGTTCCATAGTTGAGTCTTGCTGACAGTTACAAGGCTTTATGCATTTATAGAGACTCACCAAATTTACATTTTTAACAAAACAATGTTACTTTTAAAGCTGCCAAAAAAAGAATAATGTTCACATCAAGCCTTTTAATACAGATTTATAACAGAGAACAATCCTAATATTTATATATTCCTTATTTGTATACTGTCTTTAATTTATAACAAAAGGATTTTCCAATAAATATATAATTAAAATGTTTGTTGCATGCCCACTATGGGATAGGCACTTTTGGGACTGAGAATAAAGAACTAGTGAGCAAAAGCAGACACAGTCATCATTCTCGTGGAGTTTATAGCTTAGACAGATTTAGAGGAATGTGAGGACAAGATTCAGGATTCCGAGATTTAGAGAGAAGGGTATCCTGAAAGGGTAAAATAATGCCCATTCTTGCAGCAGCATTAATACAAGTACTAATCACCTAACAGAACTTGAGCTCATTCAAGAAAGTGACTAGGTCTTAGGGTTCGCTGAACCCCAAATGTATATGCCAAGGCTTGGCACAGAAAACATTCACTGTGTATTTGTCAAGTGAACCCATGAGTGCATGAGCGAGAGAGACAAAGCTGCTCCTAAAATACAAGAGAATAATTAAGGACATTTCAATACAAAGCATCATCTGATAAAGATCTTTTACATAAATGGCCAGTATGTCACACAGAAATCAGATTAAAATTACCTACTGATCCCATGTGTGCCTTAAAGTTCCAGAAATTCTTTTCAGCAATGATTCCAGAGGCCAGCTGAAAATGCTTACTGTCAAAACCTACAGAGAAAGACAACTATCCTGTGATCTCCCTGATATGAGGAAGTGGTGATGCAACATGGAGGCTTAAGTGGGTAGGAGAAGAATCAATGAAACAAGATGGGATTGGGAGGGAGACAAACCATAAGTGACTCTTAATCTCACAAAACAAACTGAGGGTTGCTGGGGGGAGGGGGTTGGGAGAAGGGGGTGGGATTATGGACATTGGGGAGGGTATGTGCTTTGGTGAGTGCTGTGAAGTGTGTAAACCTGGTGATTCACAGACCTGTACCCCTGGGGATAAAAATATATGTTTATAAAAAATAAAAAGTTAAAAAAAAAAAATTTAAAAAAAAAAAAAAAAAACCTGTATGAACCTAGAATAGACACAGAAAAAATAAAAGCTGAGAGGGTGGTGTGCCAGAACATTGGGAATAGGCCTGTGTTTTCATGGTTTGAATCCATCATAGCCCAGGAGAAGGCAACTCTTTGGAGCATCAACAAACATTAGACACTCTTCGCTTTGTGTAATAAAGCACTTCACACCTCCGCCCCCTTTAGAAGAGGAGCCCAGTCGATCCTAGCCTGGAAAGCTCAGAAGCCCATATTAACGGTTTCCAAGTCTTTGGTGCAGGAACAAAAATAAAATGAAGGCGAAGCCGGGCCCTGAAGGAGTTTGTTGAGTTAATGAATGATGGCCTCTTTCCATCTTCTGATATTCAATTGAGTCACAGCAGATGGGCAGGGGCTCCACGGGAAAAATGAATTATGCACATCAGACTGTTGCTACATTTCTCACAATCACATTTTCATCACTTCACCTGTTGTATATCTGGGGCTGATTAGTTATGCATCTCATCTCATATTGGCAGTCCTGGTTCAGAGATAATCTTTAATTGGTTTTTCCCTCCCGTATGGGAATCTGTTAAAGATTTTTGTCTATTTGTTCCCTCATCAGACAAAGCGTGTATCTTGAATTATTTTGGAGAGGCTTATGATGGTGGTTAGAACATTAATATTACTCAAGAAGCTGAGGTGGATTAATTTGTGAGAAAGGTATAGTTTAAGGGTGGAGGCTCTATTTCACAAGACATTGTTTGAACAGAAACAACAGAGTTGGCAAAAGTTACTCTATCAGGGTTAGATCAGGCATTACATTAAGTTCTTGCTAAAAGGCACATTCAGTTGATTTTTCTTTGACATCTGCACAGTTAAATGCATCGTTTTCTCTTCTTGTAACTTTAAGATCAGATAAGCATTTAATCATCAAGGGAAGCAGGATTGTGTTGTGGAAAGACCTTCGTTTGGTGTTTAGGTCTGATTTTGGATGCTTATTTATTGTGTAGGTATAGGCAAGCCATTTTCCCTTTCTAAACCTCAATTTCTGAATACTACTTCCACCTCTAAAGGGTTGATGGAAAAGATAAAGCAAAACTGTATGATTAAAGTTCCTTATGATACTTGGAGGGGAAAAAAAAAAAAAAGACAAAGCAAAAGAACAGATCCATTCAATAAAAGGTCATTGACCCTGGAAGGATATAGTGGAAAGTGAATTAGACAAAATAAAAGTCAATCTTTATCTGGACTTTTCTTCAATATTAGGGGAAACAAATACATCTGTGGAATTCTTTTTATTTATTACATAGAACTAGCACATGTAAACAGGTAAAATATTATAAAGATATTGTTGAAATAAAGGTAAGGGTTTCTCATCCCTATCCATCTGGCTCTCTCCCTCTCTCTACCAGCCACTGCATTCTGACCTTTAACTAAGCAATTTCCAAGATCATTTTCCTCTCTGGAGTCCTATGAGAAAATAACATTGCATCAGTATTTTTAAACAATGTTTTGTAGTGTAGGAACACTTCACGTTGGCCAGAGTCCAATCAGGAGAACAGAAGCCATTAGAAGGACATAAGCCACAGTAGAGAAAGTTCTGGGAATTTGTTACATGAATGACAGAATTGCTAAGAAACCAGAAGAAGACTCTGGTACAACCCAGAGATTAGCAAAAGCAAAAAGCCTATGCCAGGGACACCTGGGTGGCCCAGTTAAACCACTGCCTTCGTCTCAAGTCATGATCTCAGTGTCCTGGGATCGAGTCCCACATCGGGATCCTTGCTCAGCAGGGAGGCTGCTTCGTCTCTCCATCTCTGCTTACTGTTCTCTCTCTCTCTCTCTCTCTCTCTCTCTCTCTCTCTCTTTCTGACAAATAAATAAATAAATAAAATCTTTAAAAAAAAAATGTCTATGCCATCCTAGGTAGGAGGAACCAAGAGAAGAACAAGATTAAACTGGAACCAGTGAAATAGTTGTGATGCTGTATAGACCCAGCCTGAGACAGAGAAAGAGGAGAGAAAATCCCTGGACATCCTGTTCCTCCTGCTCTCCAGTCTCTTGGTTCAGTCTCTGAACACAGCTAAAAGTCAGCTGATCTGGGAGCCTGCCGAGATAGCTCCTCTGTCACCCAGGGACCAGCAGAAAAGGAGCAAGAGATAGATCAGAAGGCAAATAGGTCATGGCCTGTTTGCCCTGATCAGTTGATCCACTAAAGGTAGAAAATTATTATTTATTATAGACTTTAGTTGAATGAGTGAGTTACCCCAAGGCCTCCCACATCAAATCCTAGTGGTCACCTCATGCTTATGCTTTACCAGCTGGGTAAATACATGTAGACATTGCCACCACATTTGCTGCTCTTTTGCTATCATTATATTGTGGTTCAGGAATAAGCCCATGCAACTCATAGAATACTGGTTGATGATTATCTCTTTTAATTTATTTGTATTTATTTTTATTCTGTAACATACTAACATGACAAGGCAATGGGTTTTGGTTTTGGTTTTTTTTTTAATATTTAATCATTTTAGAGAGAAACTGACAGCACACCAGGACGGTGAGGGAGGGACAGAAGGAGAGGAAGAGAAAGTCTCAAGCAAACTTTGTGCTGAGTGTGGAGCTCCAAGCAGGGCTTGATCTCATGACCCTGAGATCATGAAGTGAGCTGAATCCAAAAGTTGGACACTCAACTGATTGTGCCACCAGGTGCCCCACAAGGCAATGGTGTTTTAAATAGTTTTGAGTAAGACTAATATAAGAACAAAAATAATATCTTGAGATCTTCGATCCATTATTTTAGAATTATTTTTGTCCATATCTTTTCCTCACCATTCATTGTTTAGGAATGCACACTATTGTTTGAAATGCTCTGGTAAGTCCTGTAATTAAAAAGTCTAACTTAAATTAACCTAGTATTTTCTGATCAGATTCAATTAAAAAAAATTTTTTTTTTCTTTTTCAGAGGCACCATTTAACCTAACTTGGATCTACTCCTCTGTGGTATACACCTTGGGAATGTAAGTGTAAAACAGCTTTATCTATCTTTTACTCCACACTTTCTTCTTTGAAGTACCTACATGATAGAAACTCAATTTTAAATAAGATCATCTGTTTCACTTTTGATCACATTTGTAAAATTTTGGAAGTGGCTTCTTTATCTTCCAATCACTTGTTTTGTCTTCTTGAAGCCAGGTAAAGGACTAATAAATAAAAAGTACCTATTTTCAAGTATCTTGTGAATGAAATCTGTCATAGGCCCACTTCACGTGTCTTATTTAAATCGAAACATCACTACTTTCTCCTTCAGACCCTCAAATCCTCGGTGTTTCCTTCAATGTTCTGGCAATTTCCATGGAACTGTTACTGTTCTCAGTATCCCTTCTAATACATGATTTTCAGATGCTCTTGCCATGGCAAATGAGTTCTTACTAACAAAAAGTGAAGTGGAACTATCATTCGATTTCTCTCATTTAAAAATGTTAATTTCACAAAATTGGTATGAGAAATACATCCTGGAGTTACATATCAATTTTGTCCCCCAAACTGACAGAGGGAACATAGGCTGGGAAAATGTGGAAGAGCCCGTATCTCCTGTTTCCTAGAAGTTGGAGTCAGAGATGGATGAGATTCAGGAATACTGATTCTTGGATTGTTTAACTGATTTCCAGGAAACTTGTGTCTGTTAAGACTGAGCAATACAATAGATATTCAACAGATATTTCCTCTCTGTGTGCTGGAGATTCTGACGTTTCCCCTTATTTTGGAATAACTGCTATAGTGAGCCACTGTTTCTCCTGAGTCACCGTTTCTCATGAGCCACTATCTCTCACATGAGTGGTGTCATGTCTTTTGATTCTGTTGAGGAGGCTAAAAATTAAAACCAGCACTTCTCTACATATTCTTCTTCTGCCCTCACTCCTGTCACCTATCAGAACATGATATCTAGGTTCAGTTGATTTCCACTTTATTCTGTGTGGCTGTTTCCCCTACTGACCATGGATGTCTGTCTGGTTCAGACTAAGCAAAACTTTGGGAATGTTCCAGAACTAAGAAATACGGTCCCAGCTCCCAGACTACACTCAGAGGCTCAGGGGAAAGTCACAGATTATAAGTTCTGAGAACTGGAACAAAATAGGAGTATTTAAAAACATAATTATAATGAAGACAGTGCTGATTTGGGTAGTCAATATATGATGGCTATAAATAAAAATTTCTATCATGTGCTATTCTTGCTTGAAAGTATTGCCTATATTTTCTAAAACCTAGGCACTGATACACTTAAGTATATTCTGAAAGGTAGAGGGCAGTTGACTATTACTCTATAAAGATGAGTAAACATGAGCAAATTAGAAAATCATTCATCTAAGTATCTAAGTGTGATATGTGTGTGGGTGTGTGTGTGTGCATGAATTGGATCCGTCTTATACAGCACACAAAATTCAACTTGATATGGGTTCAAGACTTAAACATAAAACCTAGTATCATAAAACTTCTACAAGAAATATAGGGGGAAATCTCCCTACCATTGATCTTGGCAGTGATTTTTTTTGGCTATGACACCAAAAGCATAGTGTATGATCTCACTTATTTGTGGAATCTAGTAAAGTTAAACACACTGGAGCAGAGAGTAGAATGATGATTGCCAGGGTTGGGGGTGAGTGGTAAATGGGGAAGCTATAGTCAAAGGTACTGTAGTCAAAGCTTCAGTTATGCAAGATAAATAAGTTCTAGAATCCTATTATACAGCACAGTGCCTATAGCTAACAATACTCTATTTTATACTTAATTTTTGCTAAGAGAGTAAATCTTATGTTAAGTATCCTTACTACTTCTATGACTATTAAATGAGGCAGGAGGAAACTTTGTGAGGTGATAGCTATGTTTGTGACCTTGATGATGGTAATATTTGCACAGGTGTATACTTACCCATGAACTCATGGAATAGTATATAGCAAATATGTAGTCTTTATCTGCCAATCATACCTCAATAAAATGGTTTAAAAATGCATACCTCATATAGGGCTTTATGAGCAATTAAACAAGGCACTCTAGGTATACATGTAACAAATTTAGCTGGCAGCTTACTTTGTACTATCTTTTATCTACCAGACACCACCCTAGGCCTAGGGTTTCATTGTTTCCCTTATGACAATCATACTTTTTGAAGTTGAAGAAACCAAGGCTCAGAATGGCCTCATTAACTTATGTTGGTATTTTTAGTTGAATAACTTAGGATGGAGGAGACTAAGAAGGGAGCTGCAATCACTGACTTCCGCGCTGGTTAAATCATAAAATGGAATAGCCAGATGGTATATTTTGCTGTTCATTAATTCTGTAAAGAACAGGTGCCTTGTGAGGTGGAAATACATAGCTACAGTGGCAGGAGCTTATGTATGTTTGCTTCTTAAAAAAAAAAAAAAAAGATGAGGGTGCCTGGGTGGCTCAGTCGGTTAAAGCCTCTGCCTTCAGCTCAGATCATGATCGCAGGGTCCTGGGATCAAGCCACACGTTGGGCTCTTTGCTCCGCGGGGAGCCTGCTTCCTCCTCTCTCTCTCTCTCTATGCCTGTCTCTCTGCCTACTTGTGATCTCTGTCAAATAGATAAATAAAATCTTTTTTAAAAAAAGATATATTTATTTGAGATAGAGAGTACATGTGTGTATGAACAGGGTAGGAGAGGTAAAGGGAAGGGAAAAGGAGAGGGATAAGCAGACTCCCCACTGAGTGTGGAGCCCGATGTGGGGCTCCATCCCAGGACCCTGAGATCATGACATGAGCCAAAGTCAGATGCTTAACTGATTGAACCACCCAGGCACCCTGTATGTGCTTCTTGATGCTACTTTGGACAAAATAGTCCCTGCTAAGAACATAACTTTGTGGAGATTTTAGTAGATTCTAAAAATTTCTTTTCCAAAGGGTGGTTGGCTATAATGCATGGCTTACAAGTGTTTAAAGAGCATAAATTGAAGAAGTTAGAACTTTAAATAATAGGAGTCTTGCAAATTATTTTATAGACCATGTAAAACCTACCATCCTCAATTTGACCAACACTTTCTCAGTTTTAGAACTGAAAGTCCTGTGTTCCAGAACACTCAGTCTTAGACAAATCAGGACACATGGTTGATCAATTAAATACATAATGGGATATTTGGGTCATAATTGCATAATCTTGTCAGAAGGGAACCTAAGTTTTCTCATGAGAATTTCCGTAGTCTCTCATCTTTATTCTTAATGAAACTTATATGTTTGGAGTCTTGATAGGTTTATAATCACCTGCCATTCCCTGCCAAATAAAGACTGAATCTGTTAGTTCCTTCAGGATTTTGTTCCTCTTTCTTGTGTTAGTGTATTTGGAATACCAAGTTGATATCAAAGGTTATTGTGCTTCTGTTTGGCTTTACAAGTGCAAAATCTTTCCCAAGACCTCATTGGAAGTCATCATAGGCATAGAGAATTTTCTTAATTTAATGATTTGTTGTTCAGAAACTGGTAGTGTTAATGTTGTGGCCATGATATGGCCTTGCAAATAGATCCAGCGGTGGAACATTGAAAAATGAATTTCATTCTTGACTTTTTAATCAACTTGTATCTCTAGTTTCCTTTGAATTAAGAGGTTAGTTGGTGTGGGGATAATCATGTCTATTCTTCTATGTGAAAAACCTGCTTATTACATATTTTTACTATTCTCTGTATTTTCTTAAATAGTATTTTCACAGGTGTAATTAAATATGTGTTACAGTACATGCCCCTTGATTTACACTCAGTTCCATGAAGCAGGTCCAGCCCTGCCTTATTAAGCAGTGTATTTATTTTAATGACACAGTAAAGCTGATTGAATGGATATATTAATAGAGGAGGGATGGATGGATGCCTGTAGACATGCACATAGGGACACTTGAATGAATGGCTGAAACACAACTAAAGCTAGCCTATGGTCATAGGATATGTTATAATTCTGAAAGGCTTGCAATTTGTGCAATCCTTCCCTATTTTGGATTTAAAGGATCTAGTCTTTTCCTTCGTTTCTTCTGACTGGAAGCAAACGGGTCTAAGAGCTACCATGTCCACACATGACATTCAGAGAACATACACCTTCTGCTCCATACTCAGATAAACTCCAGATGCCATGTGCTTACTATTTCTGCCCCTCCTTTAAACTGAGAAGTTTGCAGTTGAGAGGAATGCTATGGATCAAGCAATTCAAAACACTTTCCTAAGGAGGAGGAAAAAGAGAACAGATGTGTTAACTTATTTGCTGAAGGTTGTATAGTACATTCTTAAGAGAGTCAACAATAAAAGCCAGATAGGCTGTGGCCAGCTCCTGGGTTCTGGATTCTGTCTACTTCAATGTTAGTATACCTCTTTAATATTTCCTCGTTGAGCCACACTCTGTGAATCAATCTCTTGTCTGCCCAACCCGGGTTAACAAAATTAACTAGCCTTTATTCTTTAGCACTACCTCTTGCTAAACTACGATTTTCACTTTTAGCCTGTCTAGTCAAACTAAGTCTGATTCTCC
Organism: Mustela nivalis; assembly: GCF_964662115.1. Taxonomy (NCBI): domain Eukaryota; kingdom Metazoa; phylum Chordata; class Mammalia; order Carnivora; family Mustelidae; genus Mustela; species Mustela nivalis. The sequence goes on along the minus strand of NC_139037.1, from coordinate 24,336,054 downwards.
ATGCCCCGGGGAAAACATCAGGGAGATGTCTTGCGAACATATGACACTTGAGAACAATAATAGCACACCTAGGAAGACTTTCAGGGTGAGTGACAATCTAGTAATCCTTCCATATGGATCACACTCAAAAGGATTTCACATACACTTTCAAAGTTACGTGATTTATCCATACTTCACACAGAATTCTGGATTTATATGGAAGACCTCTTTTTTCTATATTCTTTACAAATTGTGAATGCTGTTCCTGAGTTGAAGGTTATCCACAGTAATAGAAATGCAGTCAGGTGGAAATTGTCTACAGCAGAACTATTACGGGTCCATGGTGTGATATCTCTACATACAATATGCTTCGGGCATAAATGAGGGGAGGAAAAAATGGCACTGAAATAGGATTTCCCCTCTAACTAAGACCATTCTAACTAAGGAAGAAATTACTTTATTGGAAAGATGCCACTAGCTTCTATTCAATATTCATTTAAAAGGAACATTTCTGATAGCTTCATTTCTGCACATTTTCAACAAATAACAATCCAAAGAATCAGAACTTGCCATATTCAATTTTATGCAGCTCACTAAATGACCAATAAGAGAAAAAGCACTTCTAGATTTTTCATGCTTAGGTGACTCCAAAATGGGACAATTAACAAATGTATGCTGTAAGATTTAGACTCTTCTCTTCCAGCACTTTGCAGAGATGCCAGAGGCAAAATGCGAACACTTCTGGAAGGCGTTATGTTAAAGAAAATAATTGCTCTTTATCCTAGGAGCTAATTTGATTGATAATTCCAGACAGGGGACGTATGGCTCAGTAAGAACTACTATGTAGTTACTTTGATAGAGAGTATTTTCTAATTTTCTTCTAAAAGTTGGGCAGACTGAGTGCTTAAACTTCACTTAGACCTGGTACAGTATGAGAACATGTTCTTGTTGGCTACATGACAGGGTAAATAAAATAAGGAACTACTAGGAAAAGAGAATATATTGCTCCCTAAAGGTGCAAGTGTTTCTTCGAGCTGAAAATTACACATTTATGAGAAAAGCCAAGTGCCTCCCAGTGGAGAATTGGGTGTCTCAGATCAGCTGAAGTTAAATGAAATACATACATTGAATAGATAAGTAAATTCCACAAACGGAACTTCAGGAAATGCATTTTCCCTTGTCAAAGCATTGTACACAGGTTCAAATAATTAGTATGAACCATCATTTCATGGAATCAATTCATTTGAAAGTGAGTTGGTTTTAAAAAATCAAGGATATTTTTATTAAAATTTTTCATTCTCTCCCTTTTCCTATTTTCTTTCTTTCTTTCCCTTCCTGGAGGTTTCTGAGAGATTTTGGTTTAAATACCTATTAAGGGGTTTTCTAGCTGTTTTCACCCATGGTTGAGATACCTTAGCTGCCCTTTCGCTGAAAGCAAGTAACGTAGATATGCTCCATTTCTTCGTTTGGTTCCAAATAGGATTAATGTTAGTAAATTAGCACATGAAAAATTAACATGTTAATATTTAAGACATGAAAATTTCTCAAAAATAAAATGAGCCAAATGGGAAAGGTATAGCCTTGTCATAAACATCAAATGAAGGCACTAAACATCCACCTGATAGATTTCTTCAACAAGAGATGGCCCCATTCTGGCGGTAGAAATGATACTGTGATTTTGAACATTATCTCTTTAAACTTGACTCCCTTAGGGCATCTGGATGGCTCCATTGGTTAAGCCTCTGGCTTTGGCTTAGGTCCTGATCTCAGGGTCCTGGGATGGAGTCCTGCATCGGGCGGGCTCTCTGCTTGGTCTGCTTCTCCCTCGGTGCTCACTCTCTCTCAAATAAATAAATAAAATCTTTTAAAAATAACAAATTTGACTGTCACTTAGAGTTTGTTACTTTTTCTTTTCTTCCTGTACAATCTCAGCCATCATATGTCCTCTTCTATTAGTTTTCTGCGGACAGTCGCAGGACTAGTGTCCAAATTTTGGACTTTGCTTCTGGGAAGTACCTATAGATGATTCCAGCGGGATTTTCACTGTTATTTTATTTGTGTCATATACAACCTGAGCTCAGGACTTCATATGGCTGTGGCCTGTGGTGGGCTCTCACTGCCCTACCAGTGAGTTGTGTCAGTTGGAAGGAAAGCACACCTTTTCCTTTGTGTAAAGGCAGGGTCTGATGACCAAGCCATGTGCCTGTAGGATCTCATCTGTCCATAAGGGCTATCTTTTCCCATTTTGCATAGGGATACTATAGGCTAGTAGGGTCTTTCATTGGACCCTTTATTTTCTTCTTCACTCTCTTCTCTTTTTGAATTTTCCATTGCTTTTCAGGGTGATCCAAATTTGGAGACTAAAGTCACTACCCTTACTTTTATCCTCACTGCTCTCCCTATCCAGGTAGTTTCTAGCTTCTGTGAAAAGGCACAAATGTATTAATATATGAATGTATTTGCTATCATCATAGATGCCTTTGCTCCCGTGGAGGAAATGGGAAGTAGTAGTCAGAGTTTTACATTGCACATTAAGGCATATGGAATAATCCATTTTTTGTCAGAAGCTCAGAAACTGCCTCTTTTTAACTGTTCCCCTTCTCCCAGGCTGGTTCTTTTGCAAACTAGCTCTCACTGTATCAGAGGACTCCTTCTAAAATATAAAGTATATCACACCGTATCTCTGCATATATGTGGTAAGCTGTAATATCTTCCTGAAGATGATCATATTCTACTTCCCAAAACCTGTGAACAACTTTCATAGTTAAAGGGGCTTTGCATATGTGATTAAGAATCTTGATGGGACGGTATCTAGGACTATCCAGTGCGTCTCAGTGGTTCTTTTCAGTGGCGCAGGAGTCTCCATTAGTAGTAAATGTGATGAGGGAAGCCAGTGGTAGGAGTAAGTTGAGAAGGGGACCATGAATCAAGAAATGAAGGCCAGTCTTTAAAATAGAAGAAAGGCAAGAAATATAATCCCAAAGGAGAACACAGGCAGCAATCTTTTTGACCTCAGCCGCTGCAGCTTCTCACAAGACTGGTCTCCAGAGGCAATGAAAACAAAACCTAAAATAAACTATTGGGACTTCATCAAGATAAGAAACTTCTGCATGACAATGGAAATAATCAACAAAACTAAAAGGCATCCTATGGAATGGGAGTACATAATTGCAAATAATCAGATAAATATCAGATAAAGGGCTAATATCCAAAATCTATAAATAACTTATCAAACCCAACACCCCAAAAATGAGAAATCCAGTCAAGAAATGGGCAAAAGACATGAACAGACATTTCTTCAAAAAAGACATACAAATGGCTAACAGGCACACCAAAAGGTGCTCAGCACCACTCATCATCAGGAAAGGAAATCACAAGCACAATGAGATACCATCTCACATCAGTCCAAATTGCTAAAATCAGTGACACAAGAAACAATTGTCTTGATGACAATGTGGAGAAAGGGGGACCCTCATTCACTGTTGGTGGGAATGCAAGCTGGTGCATTGCATATGGAAAACATTATGGAGGTTCCTCAAAAAAGTGAAAAATAGAGCTACATTATGACCCAGCAATCATACCACTAGGTATTTATCCAAAGGATACAAACATAATGATCCTGAGGGGCACCTGCACCCTAAAGTTCATAGCAGAGATGTCCACAGCAGCAAAATATAGAAAGCCCAGATGTCCATCAACTGATGAATGGGTAAAGAAGATGTAGTGTACCTCCACAATGGAATATTACTCAGCCTTCAAAAAGAACGAAATCTTGCCATTTGCAGTGATGTGATGGAACTAGAGTATATTATGCTAATATACAATATACAAATATTATGCTAATATACAATAAGCAAAATAAGTCAGTCAGAGGAAAACAATTATCTAATGATTTCACTCATGTGTGGTATATAAGAAACAAAGCTAAAGAGCATAGGGAAAGGGAAGGAAAAAGAAAATAAGATAAACAGAGAGGGAGGCAAACTATAAGAGACTCTTAACTATAAGGAGCAAACTGAGGGTTGCTGGAGGGGATATTGGTGGAGGGTGGGGTAATTGGGTGATGGACATTAAGGAGGGCACTTGATATAAGGAGCACTGGGTCTTATATGCAGCTAAGGAATCACTAAATTCTACTCCTGAAACTAATAATATGCTGTATGTTAATTAACTTGAAATGAAATAAAATCTGAAAGAAAGAAAGAGAAAGGAAGAAAGACGGAGAGAAAGAAAGACAAAGGGAGGGAAGGAAGGAAGGAGAGGGAGGGAGGGAGAGTAGGTTGTGAGAGACATTAAAATCTGATGTCAGATGTATGACCCACCCACCTTCTGTTGTTTCTAGTTAGAGTATCTGGAGCAAAGCCCCCATTGCAAGAAACACCTATATTCTATACACAGTATATTCAACATTGTGGTGTATTCTTTGGGAACATGCCAAGGGATCCCACCTTAGAATGACGCTTAAATGAAACAAAATTCCTCAAAAGATGGCAAGTCGAACGAGAGGGAAGTTCCATCTACAATTAATAATACATCTACATAGTAAGTTTGGTAAGTACTAAAAGGGATTCTTGAATATTTAATAGGATCTAATTAAAATTAATAGGAAAAACAGTATGACAAAATTTAATCAGTACATTTTTCTCTTCCATTATGGGAATAAATGCCCAGTTCCTAAAATAGACTACTTTAAGGCCCGTTTTCATTATGCCCACATTTGTTTTCTTCACTAGCTTTCTTTGTCAAACAACATAATGAATTTTCATTCAATAAACAATTCATGTGATATTTTAAATAACCACCATGTGCTAGATTCCATGTGATGTGCTTTTATCTTCATTGTCTCACTTTTCCTTTTTCCTGAAACATGCACACAAATGCTAAACACAGGTGCCGTTTTATACAACATAGGGAATAAAAGGAAATAAATCTCAGAATGGGCAGTGAGGTAGTAAATGGAAGAGTCTAGTTAGATTAAAATCCTTTCCTTATTCCTCCAGCTTGAGGGTTTCTGCCCCAACTCCACTTTGCCTTCCTTAATAACATCACTACCAATAATTAATTTTTATTAGGTGAGCCAGAAGTTCCACTGTTCTTTCTAGAAAAATTGGTATGTATAGCCTGAAAACCCCTGTCTTGTGTATTGATTTTGACTTCAACACAAGGCACATTTTCTCCGCATTCCAGAGATATGCCTAATTATAGCATCTGCATAAAGTAATAATTCATGGGGCAGAAGATTTTAAGTGATCAATAAATAAATGTTGGCTGCTGCCATTTGGAATTGTTTTCACTTGGGTACAATCATGTCTTTCTAACAAGACTTAATCAAAAATCATTTATAGTAGCAAATTCCAATGTCAGACACGTAATAGATTCTTAGAAACGATGAGAGTCAGCATGAGCAATAGATGATATGTTATCTTTAGACACATTGGACATTATTTTGAATCTCCTTCATTGTTTTTTTCTTCTATTCATGTTCTATGATCTCAGTTTGATTACACACTCTGTCTTGGCTTCATTGTTCCCTACTTTAAAATGAAAATAGCAATCCTTCCCGTGATAAGCACGTGGAAACTAACATCTCAGTCCTTCAGGTAGAAATAACAGTACCTCATGCACAGGATTCTTAGGGGGTAGGATTTTTTTTTTTTTTTTAAAGCAGGCTCCCTGCTGAGCAGAGAGCCTGATGCGGGGCTCGATCCCAGGACCCTGGGATCGTGACCTGAGCTGAAAGCAGAGGCTTTAACCCACTGACCCACCCAGGCGCCCCCAGGGAGTGTGATTTTTTAATTCAAAAGTCTCACAGTTGTTGCTTGTCGTGGGAACATTGCTTCAATGACTGGCAGTACTCTGTTTTCAGAGTGAACAACTTGCGGTATGGCATCAGTGCTGTTTCGTGAAAAAGGAGATGACGGGGGTGTTGAAAATGGGGAAAGGACGATGGAGAAACAAGTCATTTAAACTGCTTAAACACATTCAAGCATTATTTTTTTAAAAAGCATAAAAAATACACAAGAGACTATGTAGTTCAAAGAATTTGCTTTCTATCTGTATTCATTGCATCATTTCAGACTCCATCTCTGCCACTTACTAGCTCTTCAGATTCTAAGATATTAAATATCTATTTTCTTCCGTTATCTAGGAAGACATTGATACACATTTCATCAGTGGCTGAGAGCTTTCCAGGAGATAAAGTATGATTTCTGTCAGGCAGCAACTATCAGGAAATAATGATAGTACTAATAATTGTCAGGCATAAATGTGCATCTGCTAATGATCATTTCTGGATGCATAAAAGATAATTTACCTATCACTGTTTTTCTCACAAGTGGATATTGCTATTTGTTTTCACTGTTTCATGAAGCCCTGTTTCCTTCTGAATTTAGTTTTCTTTATACTGAAATATATCCTTTAAGTTTATTACGCTCATTAAAAGATGCTCTATAAATATTAGTAAATATTCTAAGTCTTTTAGGACAAAAGTTGTTTTGATTTTATTCTTAATCCTGAATGGTTATTTGGCAGGGTATAGAATGCCAGGTTGATAACTGCCCACATCACTTAGAAGGTACTGTTCTGTTACTTTTTCATCTCTTGTTCCTATTAAAAAATCTGGTTTCAGTCTTAGAATTGTTACCACTTCATTCACGGTCTCACTATGCTCTTGTTCCACTATCCACAACAGAGTCCAGGCAGAGAGAACTTAGTTTTACTTCTCGTGCTTGCAACTTGAGTGATTCTTTAAGAATTCGTGCTTGGATCATTTTGGAAACTTCTCAGCCATTATTTCTGTTCCAGATGCATATATATATGTATTTTTTTCTCCTACCTAAAAAAATATTTCCTCAAGATATAATGACTTTAAACCACAAATATTTCATGATAGCTTATGACTTTGTGCTTCCTGATTCCTACAGGGCTCTCTGCAAGGTGATATTTCTGTTCCATGTGGCGTAGAGAGATCACTCAGTGACACATTGCTGGTGAATGGTCTGATCTGGAAGGTCCATGCAGGCTCGTGCTTGGCAGGGATGGTTTGAAGGCTAGCCTTTCCATATAATTTCAGAGTCCTTTTTTATAGTCTGTTCAGCACAGTACTTGTACTTACATGGCAGTATAAGTCTCCCAGCCCGCAAAGGGAAGTAGCTAGTCATCTTAAAGGCGAAGTATAAAACTTGTTTCACTGTATTCTGTTGTTCAAAACAGTCACAGGCTCGTTTATATGCAGTAGGAGGAAAAATGTGCTCTGCCCCATAATGAGAAGAATATCAAAGAATTTGTGGACATCCTTAACCCTACTAACAATTACTTTTTAATATTTCTTTTTTCTCTTCTTTCCCTTTGGTCCTCATTTTTATACATATAAATTGACATCTAACTCAATATCTCTACACCTCTTCCAGCTATTGTCTCTTTATCTCTGTTGCATTCTGGATAGTCTTCCTAATGATTTTGCAGTCCAGAAATTCTTCACCTGTGCTAATAAACTTATGTGCCTAGTTTTACAAATAATCAACATACTCATTTCCTGAAGTTCTCTTTTGTTCTTTTAAAAATAAGGCTTCTAAAATAATGCCTTATTCTTTTCTCATGACTTGAGGGCCTTTGTCATGAAAGTTCAAGCCCCTGCAGGACCAGTCACTCTCAACTTCTACATCTTCCTCCTCACTGGGGACACACACACACTTACACCTACAGTTATGAGAGCAACACAAGTACTTCAGCTCTGGTTTTTGGTAACCTCATTGTGCCTACTAACTTGGGCGTTCCCTCTTTTTTTTTTTTTTTTTTTTTTTGTAAGCTTAGTTACTTATTTTAAATATTTTTCAAATAGCTTATCCAGCATTTCAGTAGACTTGTAGTGAAAGTATGTTAATGTTTTCTTAGTCTGCCATCTTGCTATAGTGAGAAATTCTATGTCCTGTAATTAAAGGAAAAGTAAAGACCATGAAATCAGATATTTTTTAATTTATACCATAGCAGAGTGTACAAAAACATGAAGATCTGTAAATTTAGGAAGAGCAAAGTCTTGGGTTGATTTGGACAACTTAAAAGAAAATCTCATTTGAACAAGTTCTATTTAATTTAAAAATGGGGAGTTTGAAGCAAGTTCTTCCTAAGAAAGCTACTTTACTTGATAGTGTATGAATGGATATTTTCATATAAAAATGTTTTACAAAAAAAAAAAACAAAGAAAAATGTTTTACCGGGTTAGCTGCTCTCTTCATTAATATTATAGCCAGAATGATGGAGAACAATAAAATTAGTTCCCTCTACCTAACATTTCATATTTCAGTATGACAAAACAATGTTTGTTATTTATCTTTTTTCTTTATGTGTAGTCTTCTGACGTCCCAACTTTTCTTCTGTACATCTGCAACCAAATGGTCATTTGCTAATAATTTAGTGCAACCTATACCATTTAATGGATAACCTTGTTCGTTTACAAAGCTAAGCATTTTTATTTGACTAATAGTTCCGTCAAAATTCCTCCCAAATTAAAAAAAACCTATGGCAACAATAATTTGTTGGGATTGCAGGAATGCTGTGTGCAGGATTAAGTACTTTTCCTTGCTTTCAGAAAACTGATATGTGGGAAGGGGGCTGGAGGGATTGCTGGGGGAGTTGGGGGGGGGCAATGGGTGGCTTAGTTGGTTAAGTGTCTGCCTTCCACTCAGGTCATGATCTCAGTCTGCAGTCAGGCTCCTTGCTCAGCAGGAAGTCTGCTTCTCCCTCTCCCTCTACCCCTGTCCCCCACTCAGATTTTCTCTTTTCTTTCTCTCAAATAAATTAATAAAATCTTTTAACAAAGAAAAGTGGTATTAGGAGTATTATGACAATGAATATATCAATATTATTTTTCTTTGGAATTTTATCTCTGAATAATACTGCCAATACTACTACATTTTTGGAATTGAAAGAAGAATGAGTAAACCAACAAAAAAAGATCATAGTTCAGCTCCAGGCCCTTTTTAAAAAAGCTGGTTTACCAGCTTCATCGTAATGAACACCATAATTTAGTAAATAATCCTGCTGTTAGCTTCGCCGTCCTGTCTCTAGGACTTAATAAAAATAATTTCTTTGGTCTACTTCCCTTAACTTTTGTCTTCCTTTTAGACGATTACAAAACTTTCTTGTCTCTTTTCCAATATTTCAATATTTCAGTCTCTGCATCAACTCTTTGATTTGTTCTAGAGGAAGTGTCATGGAAAAGCAGCTAAAATTAGGTCTCTTTTTAAAAATTATTATTCTCTTCTCCTCTGCCCAATACATGAGTTTGGTAAGTGACTTAGATTCCACCAATCACCTCCACAAGAATGACTGATAATTCAGATTTTTTCCATGCCTTTTTAAAATTTTGTCTCTTCCAGCTATTCTAGTTCTGTTTTTTTATTTTATTTTTATTTTTTGTCTAAACTCTTTATTATAATTAATATCAGTTATTTTGGATCAGCACTCATTGTAAAATTTCTGCTCGCATAGCTTTGCGTACTTTCATCACTTAATAAGGTGCCTGGGTGGCTCAATTTGTTAAGCCTCTGACTCTTTTTTTTTTCTTTTTTTTTGTAACATGCATTTTTTTTTCATTTTATTTCTTTTCAGTGTTCCAAAATTCATTGTTTATGCACCACACCCAGTGCTCCATGAAATACGTGCCCTACTTAATGCCCACCACCAGGCTCAGTTTGGATACTACTTCCTTTAGGAGGTTTCCTGGAACCATGAGTCAGAGCCAAAGGTTCTTTCTGCCTGTCCTGTTGATACCTATTCTTTATTCTGTAATGACGTAAATGATGTATATCACTTATTCTTTTATAAGCAGTAAAAATTTTTTTCAAAAAACTATTGTATATTCTGTACTGCCAAAGACTGTATAGACTATAGAACTCAATTCCATTTCTAGCATGTAGTAGGCAATCAGAAATTATTTTTAATGAATGAATGGATCAGTTCATTAATCAATAAATTGACCAAATATTGTCACACTTAGTGGTCAATTAGAATGAAGAAACTTCTGTTAAATATAAATGAGATTTTCTGTGCATTGATTTTATATCCTGACACTTTACTGAATTCCTGTATAAGTTCTAGCAGTTTTGGAGTGGAGTCTTTTGGGTTTTCCACATATAGTATCATATCATCTGCGAAGAGTGATAATTTGACTTCTTCTTTGCCGATTTGGATGCCTTTAATTTCCTTTTGTTGTCTGATTGCTGAGGCTAGGACCTCTAGTACTATGTTGAATAGCAGTGGTGATAATGGACATCCCTGCCGTGTTCCTGACCTTAGTGGAAAAGCTTTCAGTTTTTCTCCATTGAGAATGATATTTGCGGTGGGTTTTTCATAGATGGCTTTGATGATATTGAGGTATGTGCCCTCTAGTCCTACACTTTGAAGAGTTTTGATCAGGAAGGGATGCTGTACTTTGTCAAATGCTTTGTCAGCATCTATTGAAAGTATCATATGGTTCTTGTTCTTTCTTTTATTGATATGTTGTATCACATTGACTGATTTGCGGATGTTGAACCAACCTTGCAGCCCTGGAATAAATCCCACTTGGTCGTGGTGAATAATCTTTTTAATGTACTGTTGAATCCTATTGGCTAGTATTTTGTTGAGTATTTTCGCATCTGTGTTCATCAAGGATATCGGTCTATAGCTCTCTTTTTTGGTGGCATCCTTGTCTGGTTTTGGGATCAAGGTGATGCTGGCCTCATAAAATGAGTTTGGAAGTTTTCCTTCCATTTCTATTTTTTGGAACAGTTTCAGGAGAATAGGAATTAGTTCTTCTTTAAATGTTTGGTAGAATTCCCCCGGGAAGCCATCTGGCCCTGGGCTTTTGTTTGTTTGGAGATTTTTCATGACTGTTTCAATCTCCTTACTGGTTATGGGTCTGTTCAGGCTTTCTATTTCTTCCTGGTTCAGTTGTGGTAGTTTATATGTTACCAACAGCAAGACAGAAGAAAGAGATATTAAGGAGTCAATCCCATTTACAATTGCATCCAAAACCATAAGATACCTAGGAATAAACCTAACCAAAGAGACACAGAATCTATACTCAGAAAACTATAAAGTACTCATGAAAGAAATTGAGGAAGACACAAAGAAATGGAAAAATGTTCCATGCTCCTGGATTGGAAGAATAAATATTGTGAAAATGTCTATGCTACCTAAAGCAATCTACACATTTAATGCAATTCCTATCAAAGTACCATCCATCTTTTTCAAAGAAATGGAACAAATAATGCTAAAATTTATATGGAACCAGAAAAGACCTCGAATAGCCAAAGGGATATTGAAAAAGAAAGCCAACGTTGGTGGCATCACAATTCCGGACTTCAAGCTCTATTACAAAGCTGTCATCATCAAGACAGCATGGTACTGGCACAAAAACAGACACATAGATCAATGGAACAGAATAGAGAGCCCAGAAATAGACCCTCAAATCTATGGTCAACTCATCTTCGACAAAGCAGGAAAGAATGTCCAATGGAAAAAAGACAGCCTCTTCAATAAATGGTGCTGGGAAAATTGGACAGCCACATGCAGAAAAATGAAATTGGACCATTTCCTTACACCACACACAAAAATAGACTCAAAATGGATGAAGGACCTCAATGTGCGAAAGGAATCCATCAAAATCCTTGAGGAGAACACAGGCAGCAACCTCTTCGACCTCTGCCGCAGCAACATCTTCCTAGGAACAACGCAAAAGGCAAGGGAAGCAAGGGAAAAAATGAACTATTGGGATTTCATCAAGATCAAAAGCTTTTGCACAGCAAAGGAAACAGTTAACAAAATCAAAAGACAACTGACAGAATGGGAGAAGATATTTGCAAACGACATATCAGATAAAGGACTAGTGTCCAGAATCTATAAAGAACTTAGCAAACTCAACACCCAAAGAACAAATAATCCAATCAAGAAATGGGCAGAGGACATGAACAGACATTTCTGCAAAGAAGACATCCAGATGGCCAACAGACACATGAAAAAGTGCTCCATATCACTCGGCATCAGGGAAATACAAATCAAAACCACAATGAGATATCACCTCACACCAGTCAGAATGGCTAAAATCAACAAGTCAGGAAATGACAGATGCTGGCGAGGATGTGGAGAAAGGGGAACCCTCCTACACTGTTGGTGGGAATGCAAGCTGGTGCAGCCACTCTGGAAAACAGCATGGAGGTTCCTCAGAATGTTGAAAATAGAACTGCCCTATGACCCAGCAATTGCACTATTGGGTATTTACCCTAAAGATACAAATGTAGTGATCCAAAGGGGCACATGCACCCGAATGTTTATAGCGGCAATGTCCACAATAGCCAAACTATGGAAAGAACCTAGATGTCCATCCACAGATGAATGGATCAAGAAGATGTGGTATATATACACAATGGAATACTATGCAGCCATCAAAAGAAATGAAATCTTGCCATTTGCGACAACATGGATGGAACTAGAGCGTATCATGCTTAGCGAAATAAGTCAAGCAGAGAAAGACAACTATCATATGATCTCCCTGATATGAGGAAGTGGTGATGCAACATGGAGGCTTAAGTGGGTAGGAGAAGAATAAATGAAACAAGATGGGATTGGGAGGGAGACAAACCATAAGTGACTCTTAATCTCACAAAACAAACTGAGGGTTGCTGGGGGGAGGGGGTTTGGGAGAAGGGGGTGGGATTATGGACATTGGGGAGGGTATGTGCTTTGGTGAGTGCTGTGAAGTGTGTAAACCTGGTGATTCACAGACCTGTACCCCTGGGGATAAAAATATATGTTTATAAAAAATAAAAAGTTAAAATGAAAAAAAAATATATATATATATAAATGAGATTTTAATTAAGGAGTTAAGGCCTATAGCTGGTTACTCAATGACTTTTCAATAAATTCTCAATAAATGGTAAGCCTTTTTTAAAATCTCAGTATACATACTTTTAGTATATGTTATGTATATATGTGCCCTTGTGTCTGTGTGTGTTTGTGTCTGTGTGTATGTGTGTATCAGTGATAATTGGGAGTGAGATCCAGGGAAGGAGGTCATATAAGAATAAAATCTATCTTATTCTTGGCTTATGATTCCATATTTAGGGCATTTTGTATTGTCATTTTGAAGTCCCAGAAATAGAATAATAAGGTCTTTTAAAAATAAAAGCTAAAATAGGGACATCTGGTTGGCTCAGTCATTAAGCATCTGCCTTTGGCTCAGGTCATGATCCCAGGGTCCTGGGATGGAGCCCCATATTCCTGTGGGGCAAAAAGCCTCCTTCTCCCACTCCCCTTGCTTGTGTTCCCTCTCTCACTGTCTGTCTGTAAGATAAGATAAGATAAAATAAAAATAAAATAAAATAAAATAAAATAAAATAAAGTTTTATAACTTATATCAAACAGTTTCTCCCTTTCTCTCTCTCTCTCCCTCTCTCTCTCTCTCTTTCTCTCTCTCTCTCACACACACACAGGTGTATTTTTCACTAGCTTAAAATAGTTCAAGAAAACTGTTTGAAAGTGAAGGCATTCATTGGTGTGTTTTATTGAGGCAGACCAAATAAGCACTAATCAGTGATATCTTATTGCTGGATAAAGCTGTTTAAGAACAAAATATATTTTATTTATTTACTTTTTAGAACAATGTATATTTTAAAAGATACATAATTTTGTCTTCATGAGAACTCACTGAGACAGAGAAAATGTTGCTTTCATTATTATATACATGAAAAAGTAGAAGTTAAGTAAATTTCCTTTATGACAAAACCCAATGAGCTAGATATCTGGGGGCTTGGACTCACATCTTCTAGAGACATCAATAATAACCACAATTATTGAGCCATTTCTGTGTTCTGTGCTGTATGCTACATGCTTTAAATATCTATATAATTTTTTATATTGAAATGATTATGTAGTCACAGGAAGTTGCAGATGGTACAGAAAAGGTCCCATGTACTCACTCTTCAATCAATTTCCCCTCGAGGGTAACATTCATTGCAGTACTCTGGCACAATATCAAATCAGAAATTTGATGTTGGTACCATCCACAGAGTTTATTCTGGTTTTGTTGATTTAGAACATATTCATTTCTTGTAGAGGAGTGTGTGTGTTTCCATGTAATTTTAAGACATGCATAGATTTAAATAACTACTATCACAATCAAGATCACTGTTCTTTCACCACACACATCCCCCCATAGTACCCCTTTATATCTCTACCTATTTCCTTCATCACCTTTTATCCCTAACTCCTGAAAACTACTCATCTGTCTCTACTTCTATAATTTTATCAGTTTGAGAATATTCTATAAGATCATATCAGAACCTTTGATACTGGCAGTCTTAATTCAGCACAATTCCCTTGAAATCCATTCATGTTGTGTGTATTGATAGTTTGTTCCTTTATATTGCTGGATAGTATTCTTTGGTATGGGTATAATGTAGGTCATTTAACCATTCACCCAGTGGAGGACACATGGGTGGTTTCTAGTGTTTGCTCTTATAGAAAAGCTGCTATGAAAAGACATGTACATGTCTTTATGTTTTATTTCTCTAGATAAATGCCAAGGAGTGCAGTTGCTAGACCATAGTATGTTTTATTTTTATTTTTTTAATGTCAAACTATTTTCAGAAGGACTGTACCATTTTACATTTCCATTGACAATGTGTAAGAGATCCAGTTTCTCTGCATCTTTTCCAGCATTTGGTATTGTCACTATTTCTTGTTTTTTTGTTTTAGTGTTTTTATTTCAGCTCTTCTAATAGTTATGTAGTGCTATCTCATCATAGTTGTAATTTTCATTTCCTTAATGGCTTGTGATACTGAATATATTTTTTTATTCTTAGTCTTCATGCATGAATCCTCTTTGGTGAAACGCTCATTTATAAATATTTACATATAATGGACATACTTAAATACATCTATCATTACCTACTTACAATATTGACCATACCATATCGTCCTTTCACTGAAGAGGTAAGAAAATTACAGAGAAACCAAGTCATATGGCCAAAGGCACACTGATAAGAAGCAGCAAAACCAAGTTAAAAATTCTGGTTTAAGACTAACCTTGTGTTATTTCATATATATTACACTTTGCTGATTTTTCCATTTGATTATTTTATGGAGCTGGATACATTGTAGAGATGGCAGGCCAAAATCTTGAAGAAAGAAAACCTGTTGCCTCTTTACTATGTACTTAGAAGTGTCACTTTTCAATTACTTCAATAATTAAAAAAATTACAGATGACAGAGTACATGGAATATGCATGTATCCATCATATGTATATGAGCATTTATAACATGCCCTGTATATTAATAAGCCAAAATGACATTTACTCTCTGGTTTACCTCACCACTTATGTTATGAACCTAGAATAGAAATATCTTTTTAAGAAAATGAAGAAAATAAGTATTTATTATTTGATTGATTTTTTTAATGCATTTAAAACATGGTAAGAAATGTGGAGTGGGACTGGAAGATTTAGAGTTTGAAACACAAGAAAGAACACCAAAAGGCATGTTTGCAATTTGACTTCATTAATCACCTTGTAGAACCTTACCACAGTGGAGGATTAGAGTGTGGTAGGTGCACATGTTGTTAATTACAAACTGGCAGACGTTCTCCAGCTGAAATTAATTAATTATCTTTCTCTGGGTGGGAGAGGCCCAGTGTGGTTTGAGATGTAGGGTCATGATTCCCTGTATCAATTTTGTATTTGATTATATTAGTCCTGACAGGCTTTTCACAAAGGACATTATATAGTTCAGTCAATAGCGATATTATTCTTCAGCTGTTTCAACACCAAATTACTAGAGATTAATCTTTGATATCCTTGGTGCTCTGTTTTCTAAGATTCTGACTCTTACTCATTAAATATACATATTTGTCATTTTTACATGAATTTCTACTTAGAATTATTTTCTGGTGATTGACATGTCCTATTTGAAGATAATTAAGCTTTTTCCATCATATGTAATTTGCCAAAAAAAAGCACAGGGGGAGGGGGCTTATTTTAGTTCTGAAAGATTACAAATTCTATCATGGTTAAGCTCCATAAATCAACAAATGAACATATTAGTAAATGTTGTCAGCTCCTGTCTAGAATAATTCATCCACCCATCCATCCATATGGTTGGGCTTTTCTTCACTGAAGAAATAGTTAAACAGCACTCTAAAATGGTATCCTACAAAGAAGTGAGCATGAAATGGCTGCCCGACAAAGCCACAGGGTGCTACTGCCAAACAGTGTGCTTAATATTGCCATGCAGGAGGAAACATAGATGTCATTATCTTCTCTTCAGTGGGGAAGCCTTTTTTTTAGGTCACATACAACTTGGAAGCCATCCGTGTTTTAGTCAGAGTGTACAGCAGTCACTTCAACATCAAAATAGTGTGAACTCAAGCACAGGTGGAAGGTAAGTTACAGCAGGCATTTCCTAAACCTGACAATGGGAAGTCAGCTCAGCATAGATATTTGTGGTAACCATTTTGCAACAGGCTGAGTGAATGCAATTGAAATTCTTCTATTTCAATTTATAAACATTGAATCACTGTAGTTGAAGAGACTGAAGTATCCCTATGATAAGTATGTCAATCTATCTATTCCAGATAAAACAAATTACTTGAGACACAAAATAAAATAGGATGCAGAAAGGAATTGGAGGACAGTCTTAGAAATCACGGGTTAAAGAATTTGTCTTGATGGAGCCCATTGACTCGGCCTGAGTTTGCTAAGGTTTCCTATAGTGAAGAGATCTTAAAAGTTGACATCAAAATAGTACTATAGGGAATGTGTAGTTTCTCCCCTCTCTTTTTAAGATTTATTTATTTATTTTTAGGGACAGAGACAGAGACAGAGAGAGAGAGAGAGTGCATGAGTTGGGGGAGGGACAGAGGGAGATAATCTCAAGCAGACTCCCCACTGAGTGCGTAGCAGAACATGGGCTGAAACCAAGTCAGAGGCTTAACTCACTGAGCCATCCAGGTGTCCCTCCTTCTCTCTCTAAATATATATCTGTATGTATAGCTGAGACATCCTGCCAGCTGACCACACACTTAGGCCCATTCCTGGACAAAATCTTCTGTGATTAGTATTCCATGATCCAAGCTCTGCTCTTCTCCCCAAATTCAAGTTGGTGAAGGTTTGGTCAGACAGTTGAGAGTTCATCAGAATTAAGGAGGCTCATTCCAACAAACTGAATTTAAGGAACACTCATGTTTACAAACCTGAATTCTTGTTAATTTTGCTTAAGGAATATTCCTTTCCTGTAAAAAAAAAAAAATTACGTACATTATACATGGCAAATATTTCACATTATTAGAATACCTAAGAGAAATAATAACAAGATAGCTTTTGGCCATGTGTGAAATTATGACTAGTATAGTCTTGGTTGTAGAAATCCACACCAAATTGAATAATTATATGTTGGCAGAATATAGGACACTATTTACTGACAGTCACAGCATAGCTTAAAAAGGTGATGTCCATAGGGCTTGAGGAACTTCTCAACTCTGGGCACAGCAAGATTTAAAGCTGTGTTGATGTGTGCTTCTCTTGCAGTCAACTCAAGCTGTCCTAGACATTGGAAGTATAAAAATGAGGTTGAATTTTTCCCTTACCTTCATCAATCCAGAGGTCTGGCAAATAATGTCTAAAGAAACACTCACCATGTATATTGATAACTTTTAGGCTAGAATGTCACTGGAAGCTAGAATGTTTTGAGGTTTCATCCTTAATGAGAAAAAAAAAAAAAGATGATTTGAAAGCACCATACCTACCTTTGGACAGTTATTAAATTGCATTCAGTAAAATTGTAGGAGAATATAGGAAGAGAATGAGCATTTAAGGGAAAAGATAAATCAAGTACAAAGGTCATTGGATATGAGAAAACATGAAATGTCTAGAAATTGTAAATAAATTGATGTGAGAGGATGGTAAGTGGTATTTCATACAAGAGGAAGGTGAGAGAAATTGAGGATACTATGCTTATATCAGACAAAATAGACTTTAAGCCAAAATCACTAATAAGAGACAAATAAAGTTGTTATATATCAATAAAAGACTCTGTTTTATTAAGATATAACCATCAGGGGCTCCTGGATGGCTCAGTCAGGTAAGCATCTGACTCTTGATTTCATTCAGGTCATGATGTCAGGGTTGTGAAATCGAACCCCACATCAGGCTCCATGCTGAGCATGGAGTCTGCGTAAGATTTTCTCTCTCTTTCCCTTTCCCTCTCCTTCTGCCCTCTCTCCCTCTAAAAAAAAAAAAATCATTTATTTATTTATTTATTTATTTGCATATATATATATTTATATACATACACACATATATTTGAATCAAATACATACACAACTAAATATATTAAACAAATATTAAAGATCTTAAGGGAGAAATAGACAATAGACAATAATACAATAATAGTAGGATCTTGAGTACTTTACTTTGAGCAGTGGATAGACCATCAAGACAGAAAACTGATAAGGAAATCCTGAACTCAAGCCATACTTTAGACCAAATGAACCTGACAGGGATATAGAACACTGCGTCCAGCAGAGGCAGAATATCCATTCTTCTCAGGTGCACACTGGGGAACCCCTATGCCCTGTTGGTGGGAATGTAAATTGGTATATCCACCGTGGAAAACAGTATGGAGAGTCCTCAAATATTATAAATAGTGATATATTCAGCCATCCCACTTCTGTGGATAGATATTCAAAATAATTGAAGGCAGTGCTTCAAAGGGATATTGGCACACCCACATTTATAGCATATTATTTACAAAAGCCAAGCAGTGAGAACAAATCAAATGCCCATTAATAGAGGAGTGATAAACAGAATGTGATAGATCCATACAATGTATGATTCTTCAGCCTTAAAAATGGGAATGTGTCACGTGGCATACCATGGATGAATGGTGAGCAAAATAAGTCAGTCACAAAAACACAAATATTGTATGATTTTCCTTCCATGAGGTACTTTGATTAGTCCAGTTCATAGAAACAGAAAGTAGAATGGTGGTTGCCAAGGGCTACGAAGAGTGGGGGGAATGGGAAGTAGTTGTTTAATGAATATGGAGTCAGTTTTCTGAGATGAAAAAGGTTTTAGAGATCATTCGTGCAATGAAGAGAGTATTCTCAACGCAGTTGAACTGAACGCCCCAAATGGTGAAGATGGTAAATTTTGTTCCGTGCTTTTTACTGCAATTGAAAACAAAAATCAACGAAGAGACCTAAGTCTAAATTGCTATCCAAAGTCTGGTTGGTTCCAGGGGCACCTGGGCGGCTCATTGGTTAAATGTCTGTCTGTCTTCGTTCGGCTCAGGTCATGATCTCAGGGTCCTGGGATGGAGCCCCAGTGCTGGGCGTCTGTCCCTGTGGGGAGTCTGCTTGTCCCTCTGCCCCCGACACCTGCTTATATTCTCTCTCTCTCTCTTTCTCAAATAAATAAAATATTTAAAAAAATAATAATAAAAAGGTCCACTTGTTTCCAAATATGGGCACAGGTGTGTGTGTATGTGTGTGTGTGTGTGTATGCGTGTGCACACATGCATGCATGCGAAATAGAAGTGAGAAAATACGCGTTTAAACAGATCTTAGTGAGACCAACATTTCAGTACGTTTTTTTGTTTGTTTCATTTCTATGGGTTTCCCTCAGTGTCCTCTCTCAGATAAACTTCGACTAATCATGAAATGTGACTCTCTAAATGTATATGACTATATTAAAGTATTATTAAAGGCCTGACCCAAGCCCACAGAAAAATGAGGCTATATAATTTGTCTATATGTCTCAGGGAAAGTAGATGCTCTTTTTCCTGTGCCATCTGAATACTAAACAGGATCAGAGATCCCTTGAGAAATTCTTTACCAACTAATAGAGAGCTTTGGTGGGAAAATCATCAGGAATATTCAAAACTATTCCCATTGATTCCATTTTACCACATCAGTATTTCCCCAGAGCTACGTGTCAACGTGTCCCATAAATTACAGGGATCAGCTTCAAATGTTACCTATTGAAAATAATATTCTGTTTAAATTAGTGTTATATCGCTTCAAGGGGATTTGGTTTAAATACCTTAATCAGAGAGAGAAAGAAAAAAAAAAGATGTATCTTGGTGTTTCAAGAGCATGGGCTTAAGAATCACACAACTGGAGTCTGGTTTTAGCTTAAGCTTCTCAGGTCTCTATTTTTCTTAACCTATAAGCGCAGATCATAATTCATACCTCATTGGATTATTTTAAGGATTATCTGTGCTTATTAGAGGATCTGGAATATATAATACTTAGTATATAATAACTCATTGTTATTATTTCATAGTAATTACAAAAAGTAAATGTAAATAGTAATGATGGCATATCAATTTTATTATTTTAAAACTATTAAATAAATATGTAGATATGATAAACAGTACTTATACATTAGAATGATAAATACTATTTATAAATAGTAATTATACATATGATGTTTTAACAGTTATTATCTTTTCTTTTTTTTTTTAAAGATAGGAAATGGTGATAAGGTAATAATGTTGAGGATAAATCAAAGTTGCTCTGTCCAGGCCAGGCAGTAATTCATAAGTAAATTGCTATATCCTTTCATGCACTGTATGCATGACCAGCATACCCTTGAGAATTGCTACATCAAAAAGGACCACCCTCATATCCCTGCAATCCTATAACTCTTTATGAGACTGTAGCAATCTGTTCAGGCTATGATTCTGAAGTTGGTGGTGATGGTGCTAAAAACCATTAGTAAAATCTTTCCCTAGTTCTCTTTACACGTAGGCAAGCCACAGCATTTATTGGTCAATAAAGCCAGCAGGACAATATCCCACTCAGGTTTATAGCATAGTAAGAGTCTTTCATATTTGCATAATGCTTCAACCATTTATAAAGCTTTTACACATACAGTAAGTTGTTTGAGCTTCACAACAATTCTATAATTATCCTCACTTTATGGCTGAGGAAATAAAGTTCACCAGAAAGTGAAAGAGGTTTCCCACAATGAGGCAGTAGTGAAATGTTTGATTTGGGGTTTGATCCCTTTAAGTCCAGTGCTTTTTCCATCATATCATTTCTCCTGTAGAGTAGAGTAACACCAGAACCATGCTGATAGAAAATTTAGAGAATCCCTGATTTTAGGAAATAAAATAACTTGCAAAAATTAAAATGAAATTTTGAGACTCCTAGTGTTCTGAACTTAAAAATGATATTACTGGGCGCCTGGGTGGCTCAGTGGGTTAAGCCGCTGCCTTCGGCTCAGGTCATGATCTCAGGGTCCTGGGATCGAGTCCCGCATCGGGCTCTCTGCTTAGCAGGAAGCCTGCTTCCTCCTCCTCTCTCTCTCTGCCTGTCTCTCTGCCTACTTGTGATCTCTCTCTGTCAAATAAATAAATAAATAAAATCTTTAAAAAAAAAAAAAAAAACCACAAAAAAAAAAAAAAAAAAAATGATATTACTTATAACTCATCCTACAAATCAATGGAATACAATATTTTCTTTCTAGTCTAGATCAATTCCAGTTAATCTTACAGAAATGTATTCTCAGGTATTTTTTTCCTGATCTGCACACCCTGTAACATTGTAGCGTTAGCTCCCAGTTAACCCCTAGTACGATATACGCCCTCCTTTACGCCCTCCTTCATGACTCTCCTCTGAATTGAACTGCTTGCTTCATCACCATGAGATTTTGTGATAATAGCCACCCCAGTTGTCACATTTCTCTGTATTTACCTTCCTTAAAATGTGAATTTTGGGTTCCTGCATTGTGTCAGATCTGAGCCTAGGCTGTGAGAAGGCTTTCATGGTTTTTGTTTTGTTTTATTTGTTTTGTTTTGTTTTGTTTTGTTTTGTTTCCCTCTATCATCTACCATCACTATGACAGGAATATACCCAGGCAATCTGACTAGTCACAGAAGGTGGTTAAAAAGTAGGGCAGAGCCCAAATCAGCTGACCTTTAGCTGGCATGTGGATATGATAGAGAAGGTATCAGTAAAAGTGGTGGATTAAGGACCTTCAAAAATTCTCTGTTGTCTTCCATGAACTGGAAAAATTTAGAAATAATCAGAATGAACATTTTTAGAACTCTGGAAATTAACTAAAGGCTTGCAGCATTTAGGGGAAGCATTTATGCAAGAAAAATGGCTGAACTTAATAAAAACAGCAAGCTTTATTGCATTTTAACTTGCCTTATTCCCATCATTTTCTGCCCAGCTCCATAGTAGATTTAGAAACCTGTAACTCACAGTCATAAGAAAACCAGCCATCTGGCAGCCACTAGAGTGGGTAGAATTGGGTTGGAACATCTTCAAGGTCCCATTTTCAGAGAATTGTGATTACTCGACCTGAGTGGTGGTTCTTTAGGTGAACCCAGTTATAATGCTGTCCTTAGTTCACCTGGCTCAGAGTTTTGTCACTGCAAACAGTGACAATACTCTCTGGGGGTATTTGCTGAAAAGAATCAGAGGCAATTGTTGAACATCATGGCTTCCTGAGCTAGTGTCTGTCAGTTGGGGAAAACAGTATGCTGATCAAAAACTTAAGAGCAAAACATGTGGAATGACATATCTGTAGGAATCTTTGGAACATTCTGACATACTTCTAGGAACATAGATGGTCATTTACATGTGTAAGACTATGTGAACATCCAGGAAGACCTGTGACAGACATAGCATCTAACCTGTGGCTTATTACGTCTCTGCCTGAGGTTACATAATATAACCTATTATGTAAAGGTTAAGGTGGAGTTGTAAACTTCCTGGCTGAACTTTGAAGATGCGCCATAACATGTACACAAATGGCTCCTGAAAAGATCTGGGGATTATGGTTCCAAAAATTTAAGGAAATCTCTGCCCATTCATCAGCTGGCTGGAAACCAGACAGACTTCAGTACTCAAACACAAAAAGAATATAGACGTTAGAAAATTGGTTCAGAAAGTAACAGCACAGACAATAACAAGAAACGATAGTTAACAGACTTGGGGGAGAGGGCCGGATCTGATTCCACATTTCTCACACTATATTACTTAAAATTTCCAATTTGCAACTAAACAATTATGAAACACATAAAGAAACAGGATATCTATGACTCATTTACATTAAAAGAAGCACCCAATAGAAACTATCTCAGAGAAACTCCAAATGTTGGGGCTCACTAGGGAAAGACATTAACTTAGTTACTCTAAGTATGTCTAAAGCACTAAAGTAAATAATATCTGAAGAACTAAAAAAAATTTTAGAACAATGTCTCCTCAAATAGATGATATCAATAGGGAGATAGAAGTTCTTTTTTTTTTAAGGAACCAAATAGAAATTATAGATTTGAAAAGTACAGCTATTGTGAAAAACTCACTGGGAAAGCTTAATCTATTTGAGTGAGCAAAAAGGAAACCACAAAGTTGAAAATCGGTCAGTTGAGTTGTTTGAGAGAGCCCAGTCAAGAGCGACAGTGCCAACTCAGTTTGAGTCTTACTTTGAACAGCAGACACCCAGCCGGTCCCCAGATGTGGGCACTAAGTAAGCGCACTCTCATGTGCTTCTGAATCGTTTTGACCATAGTTAAGTGATACAGACAGTAAGCACCTGGAGGGCCACTGCCACACCAGCCTGCTCCCTGCTGTATACCCAATGCCTGGCACTTAGTAATTACTCTATAAATATTCTTTTTAATGATTTTGTTTCTAATTAAAAACTGTCCTCCCGGGGCGCCTGGGTGGCTCTGTGGGTTAAGGCCTCTGCCTTCAGCTCAGGTCCTGATCCCAGGGTCCTGGGATCGAGCCCTGCATCCAGCTCTCTGCTCGGTGGGGAGCCTGCTTCCTCCTCTCTCTCTGTCTGCTTCTCTGCCTACGTGTGATCTCTGTCAAATAAATAAATGAATCTTAAAAACAACAACAACAAATAAAAACTGTCCTCTCATTTTAATTTTAGTCTCCTCATTCACAGAATAAATATACTAATCCCTTTTAATTCTCAAAACTCAAATTTTCAGATTATTTATGTTTTCCGCAAGAACAACATCTCCACTTCAATTACATTGCATGAAATGAAAAAAGTTGCATATAAATGATGGAAAGATGTATTGAATCCCCCTAATGACAGATTTAGGAAGTGACTTGGGAACTGTGTTGATAAGTGGTTTTCCTATGTTTGGGGGTGGGGGGAATGTTGTATAAATGGGATAGATCTTGTTAATCTTCTCAAGGCATGTTATTTCCTAAATGCAAAATATGTCTTCTTTCCTAACTTTCCTCCATACAACCAATATATGCTTATTTAGAGGAAAAAAGACTTTGTTTCTGCAATTATATTTTAACAGTAACAATTCAGTCCAACTTTATATCACAATTTTCCTGAAAAAGTATATAGGCTTTTGATGGAAAATCAAACTGCATTCTTAACTATAATGGTTTGTTACCGGCTTAACTATAATCCTTTACTATTGTGGACTTTAATGTGAAATTTGGGGGTAGGACAATCCACTGTCTCAAAATTAGTTTGCAAGAACAAAATTCCTTGAGATATTATCTGAAGTACAGCATTTCGAAATCCAATTTAGTATTCAAAACTTATTTTATCTCTTATGTGAGTCCCAGACAACATCAGTGAAAACTTGTTTCTTAAAAGTCACTTTTCATAATTTAAACTTAAAATATGGCAAAATATCAAATCTGTCCTAGACATGACTGCCTCTTTTTAATTTCAGTTTCTTTTCAGTAACAGCCTTGCCTCCTTGTTTCTAATGTAGTTAAAGTGAGACTTGCCCATCTTCAAGCAGGGCACTATTTACCATCTCCTTCTCTCTAGGATCCCTTGTTCCTTTTGGCCATCTCGTATCTTCCCAAATGCAAATAACTGAACTATTTTCTCAAGTGGATACTTAACTCCTGGTGATTTTGAGGTTTAAGATAACTTATGTGCGCTTAGCATACTGTTTGACATAATTGACAACTGCTTGTACTGAACTTTTATTATTATTGTTATTCATTGTTGGAACTGAAATGTAGAAGTCAGAGCACATTTTCCCTAGCCATTCCACTTCTCTTCCGGCTTCCTCCTCTTCATGCTCTCACATTTTCCAGATGTGTTCATAGCATTCTCTCTACTATGTCTCAAAAATTTCATGCAGCCCAGCTTTATCTGAAAATTTAATGTAGTATGTTCATTTCTATTTTCCACCTAAATGTTGTTTTCCCACAATTTTATTTTCAATAATATTCATTAGCTCAACGTTCTGGGAATATTTGGTTGATCAACTTCGTTAGGAAACAAGCCTGATGATAATTCTGCCTTCCTTCCTAATGAGATTCTTAGCTAATTTGTTGGGGTTATAGTTCTTCCTTCTCAACCCTTTATGTAGGGAATCATCAAATTTTTGATAATTGAACAGAAGTCCCACGTATTCATTATGC
This sequence comes from Mustela nivalis, assembly GCF_964662115.1. Classification (NCBI taxonomy): domain Eukaryota; kingdom Metazoa; phylum Chordata; class Mammalia; order Carnivora; family Mustelidae; genus Mustela; species Mustela nivalis. Next base: position 24,310,667 of record NC_139037.1, on the reverse strand, counting down.
CATCCGTGGAATGGTTTCGCGATGTGGGGCTGGATTTGTTCAACATCTGACTGTTTGATCATTGTAACTTCAGTCTTATTTATTTCATTTTATTCTACACTGTCTGAAAAATCTTCAAATTTTATATTCATGTCATTCAAGGATCTATGAGAATATTTATGCCAATTAGCTGTAGAGTGACCAACCGTCACAGTTTTCCTAGAACTAAGGGCATTCTAGGATGTGGGGCTTCCAGCTAAAAGCAGGAGAGTTCTAGGCAGATTGGGAAAACTGATCACTCTACCTGTGCCTCACCAGACAGGCTGTCAGTTTGGACTTCTCTGTGATGCCAAGTGGAATCTCATTTTTCCAGCTGTTCAAATAGTGATTTTGTCATTTAGAATTCCTTTCCAAAATTTGTCCCATCATGCCTACTAATAGCAGAGGAAACTGAGACTAAGAAAGAATATCCTGCAGCTAAAAGGAACACAATCAAGGTCAATTTTGCAGCTTAAATCTGATCCCAAATGCTGTTTTCTTAGTACTGTACCATACTGCTAGAAATAGGGTCCCTTCCTGTAGTTAGGTTCTAGACCAGAACAGGAAGAACAAAACAGACATCATTACTTATTTGAAAATGTGCTACTTAAATAAGTACAGGGCACAGTTTGAGTCTAAGATGAAAGAGATTCCAATTTGCCGGGGGAATAAATCAGGAAAGGTTTCTATGCTGATTAGACATTGAGCTAGATCTGAAAATTAGGAAGTAGGACATAACTGGGGCATAAACAAGAATTAGTACAAAGATAAAGACAGAGATTTCAGATCAAGGGAAAAAATCCAAATAAAAGCACATAATTTGGAGACTGAGAATGCTTTTTTTTTTTTTTTCATTTTTAAATGTCATTTTGAATATCTGAACCTGATTTTCTACACCTTTAATCCAAACTAGAAAACTTTGATTACTTAGTACCTCTATGCCTGTTATTTTGGAAGATTTGTCTACAGTGATGGCTACCATGGGGTGGAAACAAGTAGAAAGAACTAGATAGATCATTTGGGAAGCTGTGTCAGGAACCCAGTAAAGAGGTTGCAGTAATATGTGGTAGTAGTCTGTTTGTAAGTCAGAATTAACAAGAGTTGAGAGTAGATTTTTGAACTCAGTTTTTTCCTACCACATGCAATCCTTTATTTATTAAATGACTAAGATATTTTAAGCATTCTGCTGGGTACAGCAAAACAAACTTAAATGTGAAACATTTTCCTTCTTGAAGAAGCACATAGTCCAGAAGAAATAACAATACACAGTATTTATCACAGTCTCAGAAGTTTCTAAGTTATATCAAATGTTTTTTAAAAATTTTTTCTTTTTATGGGGGGCGCCTGGGTGGCTCAGTGGATTAAGCCACTGCCTTCGGCTCAGGTCATGATCTCAGGGTCCTGGGATCAAGTCCCATATCGGGCTCTCTGCTCGGCAGGGAGCCTGCTTCCCTCTCTCTCTCTCTTTCTCTCTCTCTGCTTGCCTCTCCATCTACTTGTGATCTCGGTCAAATAAATAAATAAAATCTTAAAAAAAATTTTTTTTTTCTTTTTAGAGAGCATTTGCACAAGTGGGAGGGGCAGAGGGTGAGGGAGAAAGATTCTCAAGCAGACTCTGCACTGAGTGTGGGCCCTGATAGGGACTTGATCCCAGGACCCTGAGATCATGACTTGAGCTACTGAAACCAAGAGTCGGATGCTTAAGAGACTGCACCGCCACTCAGGTGCCCCTAAGTTACATCAAATATTAATGACAGTCAGTCTGTCTTGGAGATTCAGAAAAGGCTCTCTGGAAGAAGTGAGGTCTGAAATTATTTTTAATCAACAGTAGGAGTTAAGATGTAAAAAAGAGGAAGAATAACATACTGCATATGTCAGGGATAGAACTTCCAGGCAGAGTGAGCAGTGAGAGAATTCTGAAGCTCTGGCTTTTTATGGTTTTAGAACAACAATTAAGTGGTAGGAGATGAAACTAGAGAGATAAGGATAGGTAAGTAGAGACCAGGCAATGGGGAAACCTTGTATACCATGTTAAAGAACAGCTGTCTTGTTTCTGGAGTTCACAAAGCACTGAACATTATAAGAGGAAAAAAAAAAAAATAGAAGAAGAAGGACATTGTCAGAGTTGTTTTTTAAAGAGTACATGCTTGAAGTCCTATAGGCAGTGTTCATGTAACTAGGTCAAAGCTAGAGGCAAGTAGACTAGCCAACCAGGCAATTTTTGTACAGTAAGAGAAGAAGGGAAAAAGCAGTTAATGGAAGCCATGGTAACATTCTATTTTTGAGATTTTGTTCATAATTCTGCATGCAAATGTCATATTTGATGGCTCAACCTCATAACTGATATTTGTTTAGAATCTTCTTTCATTCTACCTAAATGAGCTAAATCTCCTCAGTAATAGGTCTGCCTAAAGAAAATGTTGGTTATCCTACATTTTAGGAAAGGCACTCAGTAATTGCACGAATCAACAAAGGAGGTTCAATTTAAAATCTGGGCTAGTTACCATGTGACATTAAATGCAAATAAGCCTCCAGAAGATGGTTTCTGGTGCTTCTGAATACTTTTCCTTTCCTTTGGAGTTGATTCACCTTTCCCAGTAGAGTGCAGAGACTGCAAGGTTCAATGTCAAAGAGGATAATGTCAACAAGATGGAGGACTAGGAAGTCTCACCACTTGTCCCACAGAAACACCGATTTAACAACAATATAAGGAACAGACTACCTTACAAGAAATTGAGATTCCAATTAAGTTGTAGTATCCCTGGTGAGTACAAAAACAAGATCAGTTGTGCTGAAACTTGTAAAAAAGCAAATTAACTTTACCCGTGTCAGGCCCTCCCCTGAGCCAGCAAGACTCTGCCCTAAAAGATCTTAACTACTTCCAAGGGAAGGTGAGGAGAGAGAAAGGAGTGAACATTCAGCATTCTGGGCATTTCAGTATGCTCCCAGAGGGCAGGATTCTGTCACGTCACACACATAGCACTGAAAGAACTAGCATAGTTTAGATGCCTGGAGCAGCCGGCAGAAGGGCATCTTTCTATAGATACATTTGCTCAGCAAGTATCAGAGAAAATACAGTACTGAGGATTCTTCTCCTGGTTGAGGGGGGAGGCAAGAGTGTGATATATCCAGTTCCAGTGTCCCCAGATATTCAATGTGCTGCTTGAAGGGCTAGTTTCTGCCGAACTAAAACAAGAGTTGTGAAGAAACAGACTGTAGAGGAGATTAGGTTCCTTGAACAAGGAAACAACAACAGATTAGACTCCTGGGACAGCTAGTAACAAAGACATAATCTTAAGGTAGCCTAATTGGTGAAGGTCTTTCTCAGTCAAAACTAGTCTATAAAGACTAGGAGAGGTGACTTTCTTTCTTTTTTTTTTTTTTTTCTTTCCAAATATACAGATATCAGTGCAAAACTACAAGAGATACAAAGACTCAGAAAAACATGACACAATTAAAAGAACAAATTAAATCTCCAGTAACCAATCCTAAAGAAATGGAGACCTATGAAATTCTTGACAGTAAATTGGGGGGGAAAAAAAAAAAAAGTCATCTTGAGGAAGCTGAGTGAGTTACTACAGAATGCAGATAGAAAACTTAATAAAATCAGGAATATAACCCATGAACAAACAAGAAGTTAAACAAAAAGATAGAAATAATAAAAACAAATTATCAAACTAAATAATACAATAACTGAATTAAAAAAAAAAAAAACCTCACTGGAGGGGTTCAGCAAATTTGACCAAGCAGAAAAAAGAATTGGCAAACTCAAAAATAAGCCATTTGAAATTATCCAGTTAAAACACTAAAAAAAAAAAAAAAAAAAAAAGGCAGGGAATGAAAAAGAGTGAAGAAAGTCTGAGGGAATTATGAGACAACACTGATAAAAACAATACGTGCATTATGGGAGTCCCAGAAAAAATTGGGAAAAGTTAGAAAGTAAAATTATCTCCCTTTGTAGATGGCATGATTTTGCATGAAGAAAATCCTAAAGACTCCACCAAAAAAGCTGTTAGAATTAATAATCAAATTCAGTAAAGTTATAGGATATGAAATCAACATACAAAAATAAGTTATGTTTCTATATATCAACAACAAATTATCCAAAAAGGAAATAAAGAAAACAATCCTATTGTAATAACATCAAAAAGAATAAAATATTTAGGAATAAATTTAACCAAAGAGATAAAACACTTACATACTGAAAACTACAACTAACCAGTGAAAGAAATTTAGAAGACATTATGGGGAAAACATTCTGTGTTCATGGATTGGAAGATACACTAATTGTTAAAATGGTTATACTACCATTATATCGTAATCCCAATGACACTTTTTACCAAAATAGAAAAAAATCCCAGAGTTCATATGGAACCACAAAAGACTTTAGATAACCAAAGTCATCTTGGAAAGGAAGAACAAAATGTACACTTCCTGATTTCAAATTATATTATAAAAATATTGCAATTTAAACAGGATGATATTGGCATAAAAACATATATAGATCAATGGAACAGAACAGAGGGTCCAGGTATAAACCCAGATATGAATAGTCAAGTCATTTTCCACAAGGGTGCCAAGAATACATAAGGAGGAAAGGACAGTCTCATGTCATTTGGAAATCTCATGTTTTTGGAAAACTGGATACCCACTGGCAAAAAATTATATATATAATTGGACCCTTAACTTACACTATATTCAAAAATCAACTAAAATTTAAAGATTTAAACACAAGATCAGAAACTATAAAACTCTTTGAAGAAACCATAGGGAAAAAAAACTTCAAGAGATTGAGCTTGGCAATGATTTCTTGGATATGACATGGAAAACACAGACAACTAAAGCAAAATTAGACAAGTGGGACTACCTCAAACTAAAAAGTGTCTGTACAGTAGAGAAACAAAACAACAGTTAAAAGGGAAAAATATGTTTTTATGCCATATACCTGATAAGGAATTAATATCAATAATATAAAAAGAATTCCTACAAGTCAATAGCAAAAACTAACTGGATTAATTGGAAAGGAGACAAACCATAAATGTCTCTTAATCTCACAAAACAAACTGAGGGTTGCTGGGGGGAGGGGGTTTGGGAGAAAGGGGTGGGATTATGGACATTGGGGAGGGTATGTGCTTTGGTGAGTGCTGTGAAGTGTGTAAACCTGGTGATTCACAGACCTGTACCCCTGGGGATAAAAATATATGTTTATAAAAAAAAAAAAGTTAAAAATAAAAGTGAACAAAGGGCTTGAAGAGACATTTCTCCAAAGATATACAACAGCAAGCAGGTATGTGGAAAGGTAATCAAAATCAGTAATCATCAAAGAAATACAAAATCAAAACCATAACAAGATATTACCTCATACCTCTTAGAGTGGCTATTACCAGAAAAACAAAAAATAAAAATTGTTGGTAAGTGGACAAATTGGAATACTTGTACACTATTGGTGAGAATGTAAATTGGTAAAGCCATTATGGAAAACAATATGGAGGGTCTCAAAAAAATAAAAAATAGAGTTAGTGTATAATTCATCTTGCTTCTTGGTGTATACCCAAAAGAACTGAAATCAGGATCTCACAGAGATATTTGCACTCTCGTGTTCACTGCAACAATATTCACTATAGCCAAGATATGAAAAGAAGCTAAATGTTAATGGATGAATGGATAGATAAAGAAAATGTGGCATATACATAAACTAGAATGTTTTTCAGCCTTTAAAAATAAGGAAATTCTGGGGCGCCTGGGTGGCTCAGTGGGTTAAAGCCTCTACCTTTGGCTCCAGTCATGATCCCAGGGTCCTAGGATCAAGCCCCACATCAGGCTTTCTGCTCATCGGGGAGCCTGCTTCCCCTTCCCTCTCTCTGCCTGCCTCTCTACCTGCTTGTGATCTCTGTCTAATAAATAAAATCATTAAAAAAATAAAAATAAGGAAATCCTGTCATTTGCAACATGGTTGAACCTGGATGACATCACGCTAAGTGAAATAAGCCAATCACAGAATGAGAAGCTGAGGATAGAACTGTGGCTACTATGGGCATTGAGAAGAGGAAATTAGAGAGTTGTTCAATTATATAAAATTTCAGTTATGCAAGAAACTAAATACAAAATGAATAAGATCTGTTTTACATTATGACTATAGTTTACAATACTGTATTATGCACTTAGAAATGTATGAAGAGCTTTGATCTCATTTTAAGTGTTTTTACCATAAACACACCAAAAGGGACCCTGTGAAACTTTTGTTGGTGATGGATATGTCTATTATGTTGATTGTGGTGATAATTTAATGAGTGTATGAAAAATATTCATATTCATCAAACTGAGCCATTTTTGTACATCAATTATCCTAAATAATGCTTAAAAAAAAGGGACACTGGGAAACTTGTGGAGGTGTTGGGTATATTACCTTGATTGTGTTAATGGTATCATGGGGGTTTGCATATATCCAAACTCATCAGTTTGTGCAAATTAAATATGTTCAGTTCTTTGCATATCAATTATGTCTCAATAAAGCAGTTTTTAAAAGTTTCAATGTCATAGAATAGAATTTATTTTAGAAGAGTGGAGTGAAAAATAATCTTAATGTAGCAAAATCTCTTTAGACAACTACAGGGTCTGCTTTGCTTTTAAAGAGCAAGCACTTTGGTCCTTAAATTGGTCCAAAATTAATGAAAAACACAGATTAAGAGTAAAGCATCTCTTTAAAAAAGATTTTTAACATTAAATAGCTTTTATGAAAATAAGTATATTTGAAAAATGAGGTATCAAAATGATTGATTCATTTTTCGTTTTGAAATTGATTTTTGTTCTTTACCAGTGTCTTGGAAGAAGTGTTAGAATTCAAAAAATATACTAATCAACTGAAATCCAATTTTAAGACTCTGAGGAGATTGTGTAGTCATTTCAGGGAAGAGAAAACTACCAGGTTAACCTCTTTCATAATATTTGATATTATCCTATTGGAGAAAGTCAACTAATAATCATGCAAAATATTGAAAAACAGCAGAGGATCTAAAAAGAAAGAAAGAAAAAAGAAACTATAGTTCTTGGCTGAAGTACTGAGATAAAATTTAACAATAATTCTCATTGGTTATTAAGGGCCCACCGTGAGCCAGTGTTAATATGCATTTATTGTCTTATTTAATCCTTCCTGACCTCTTCAGAAGTATTTTATAGATTAGAATATAAACTAAGAGAGAATAAGTACTTTTCCAGCTATAACAAAAGAGAGTACTTGAAAATTTGTTTTTTTTCTTTCTTTTATTTTTCTTTTTCTCTTTCGCTCTCTTTTTTTGTAAATTTCAAAGGTAGAGTTTAGTGATTCATCAGTTTCATAGAACACCTAATGCCCATGCCTTAGCCCATGACGCATTTACCCCATTCCCCACCCTTGCCCTCCAGCTATCCTGTTTGTTTTCTAGAGTTAAGAGTCTCTTCACTCTGTTTTCACCTTATTCTGTTTTTCCTTCCCTTCCCTTTTGTGCATCTGTTGAAAATTTGCTTTCCATCAATATCCAAGAAGCTTATCTTTTAAATTCCAGTGATTACTATTTTCAGGGAAGAATGCAGCATGAAATTCCTTACTTTAAAATGAGTATTTCCTGAATAAGAAATATCTTTTCTCAGCAAGACTGAACTTGTACATCAAATGCCACTAGAGAGCAAAGCCAGGTGGGGCTGTGTAGTCTCACTACTTAGCAAAATTCGTTCACCAGTTAAAGGACCCTTTTTGAACTACAGCCTCACAACATGCACATCTCAAATTTGAGCACCAGGAAAATGACAAATCACCGCATGTCATGTGTTTTCAGGGATGGATGTGAATAGTCAGTACTATACTGTCCCATGAGTGAAAGCCAAGGTCCCACTAAACTGCTGGAGAAAAAAATTAACTATGCAAAACATTGTAAGGAATATAGGTAATTAAAGACACCATGACTTTCAGGATGCTATTGTCTATCAGTTAATAATAAAATAACAACTTTTACAGTGAAACTGTTTAATATGTCCAAGAGAAAAGCCAACCCTCAACAGTTACTTAAATGCTTTCAAATGCCTTATTATTTTTTTAAAGATTTTATTTATTTATTTGACAGAGATCACAAGTAGGCAGAGGCAGGCAGAGCGAGAGAAGGAAGCAGGCTCCCTGCTGAGCAGAGAGCCCAATGTGGGACTCGATCCCAGGATCCTGGGATCATGACCCAAGCCGAAGGCAGGGGCTTTAACCCACTGAGCCACCCAGGCATCCCTCAAATACCTTTCAAACAACCTGAAAACCAGGGTAATAAACAGTCTAGAGAGAGCTGGGGGACTTAGGAGGCAGCTGAGACAGGGAAAGGTGGTGACAGAAGACAGAGAGAAAGACTAGAGTAGTCGATTCAACCTTTAAAACAGGAGAAAAGTCTTTACTTTCAAATTACAAAAAATAACCTTGTTCCGATCTCATTTCATGGGCAACAGAAAGAACAAAATTAAAAAAAAAAAACAAAAAACCTAGTCCATATACACTTAGAAAATATTTAAGGCACAACAAAAATAAATAATTTATGAGGCAAAACCTATTCTGTATAAATATATTACCTGGCCACTATTATTTTCATTTTATGGGTTAACAGTGAGTCAGCTCACATCCACAGCTAAAAGTCTGCCATATTGTAGGAAGGAGAAGTCTCTTATATAAATGTCTAGCTGAACCTTGAAGTACTTTCCGCCTTATATAATGAAATAATCATGAGAAATGAGAAGACTGGTAAATTCTAGCCTTGAGAAGAATTCCGTGAAGATTGTATGAAGGAGGTTCAAGTGGCATTAGCATGTCTGCATCCTGTGTGTGCTTCCAAAAATCAGTTCAGAGTTTCAGAGTGCAGGTGGTAGAGGAAAGAAAGAGCAGAGCATTCCAGGTGGAAAGAAAAAAAAAATTTTTTTTTTAAATGCACTCAGTTTGGATGCAGTTCTTAAGCACGATGTTGATACATCATGAGTTTTCTCTTGAATAACTCAAAATGAAATTTCATTAGAATATTGGAATTTGTGGAGGATTTTTTTTTTACTATAAATTGGAGCAAAATCAAGGTTATTCTTAAAATAGTTTAGTCTCCCCACAAAAGAGAATGTCAGGGTGTGAATTAGTGAAAAGAGTGTTGAAAGGGGAGGGTGTGTTTAATAGACCTTGTAATAGAAGTTGTCAGGTTTTAAATCCACGAAGATATCCTAGACCAAGGAGGAGACTTGGGCTTGCAAGACAAAAGCCAAAGTCAGAGGAGACTCTGAAAAAGGTGGGATTTATTTTTTAAGGTCACCCAATCACAGGGACTAGCAGCAAACAGGATGGTGTCAGGGTTCCTAGAGGAACTTAACCCACCAAGTTGCTCTCTCTTCTTCTGCTGACTGTCCACCCTGGGAGCAGACCCATTCTCGGACTAGCTTATTCTGTATACATGGACCCAAGGCTTCCATCTTCTTCACCAACAGAGAGAAACTTAAACTCAGTAGTTTTTGTGATTCTAAATTTAAGGCTAACGATGATGATTATAAAGACAAAAGAGTACTTCTCTGTCCATCTGTCCGACCTTTGGGAGGAAATTAAACTCTGTTGTGAGCTAGGTTATCCTTCTATTCAGGGTAGTTTATAATATGCACGGAAATGGCAGCACTGAGTGGATCCCTAAACTGTGTCATATCTGACAAAGAACAAGAAGATCCGTTTGAGAAAAGCAGGACGCTGTTCTGCGCAGATCCATTAGGAAGCATCCACTACTTGGGCTGCACTCTCTAAATTCTCCATTTACTTATGCATTCCATTCTCTAAGCATCCTTTAATGCCACCCTTATCTCTTTAAAGTTCTTCTGTCTTACTTCATATAATTCCTTCTTTTCTCTGTTTTTATTTACTATTTCATCTCTGAATATTTAGTACAGAAACACAGAAATTATGCCCAAAAGAAAGTCGCTTTGATAATACAAATTCTTTCATTAAGCCATACTCATTCAGGCTCAGATAACATTGCATCTTTGCCCGGTGGCTACCTGTTGGGTTCTACCTGTTACCATCTCTAGAGGAGGGCCAGAGAGCTGAAGGAGAGATGGAGGATTATGGTTCTTCCCTTTTTTGCTTGCTGTTCTCATTGGTGTTGTAAGGGCCTATTCAGCCAGAGCGGCCCCACCCTGGTTGAACTGCCCTTTTGTTGTTTATGCAGTACAACTTAAATTGACCCTGCCCTTACTTAAAAGTAAGTCAGGGAAACCAGTCCCCAGTAACAAAGCCCAAATACAAGGGTGGGTCAGGTCAAGTGGAGGTATTCAATCAGTGGAGGTGCATACTGTCTCCTAGCTACCAAGGAGTATGGGCCCCGCCCTTGGGGTTCCTTTTGGGCACCCATTCTGACTAAGGTGATAGGCTAGTTCAAATAGCTACTGTGGGGTGAATTGTAGTCCAATTGGCCACCTGTGTGTGACCTAGCATGACTGTGCAGCTTTCTCTGTGTATTGCAGTCTCATTGGCCACCTGTATGTGGCCAGGCTCAACCACATGGCCTTTGCTCTATAAAAGTTAGTCTTTGAGGCAGGGAGGGGTTGTGCTCTCTGTAAGAGGTATGGCCCCGGCTGGTCGGTTTGATTCTCGATGCTTGGCGCGAAATAAAGCTTTGCTTGACCTTCGCTTTGTATCAGTCTTGCTCCTTTAATCCCAGACCCATTATTGGGGGACCCAACATTGAGGACCCAACAGTGTCAACCCAGCAGATTTCCAATCCCCAGATTTCCCAGCACTCACAGTATCAACCTCATCACTCCCTCTTCTGAGGCTATAAAACCAACCAGTTGGTACCCTCCTAGATCCAAGCACATCCTCTGCGCTCAGGGACACATGGCACCATCTGACTGGGGCCCCGTCTCAGGCTGAGTCTCTGCTCCACAGGACCCCACTCTTTAACTTCTAAGCTACGAAAATTCCAGTCTCTTTCCTTGGTTCGCCCATCCTTAGGGAGGGTAGCTGATACTTTCGAGTTCTCTTCTTTCTTTTCTGTTTGTTAACAATAGTTTAGAGTAAACAAAATCTTCTTTGTTAAAATAAATGGTATAATCCCCGTTTCCTGACTGACTCCTACCTAACACAAGGTAATTTATCCCATTGCCACCTCAGACACTTCTAATGAATATTTACTTGTCTATTGTACCTAGAATATTTGTTTGTTGGGCACAATGCCAACATTCTTTTGATTCATTTAGCAACTCAGACTTCTTAAAAGGGAAATTCTGTAACATATTAGAAAAGAAAAACCCTACAGAACATATCTGTCCAGGAAATCATATGTTCTCTTAGTGACATTGAGAACTCTTAAAAGTTACTGACCAGTCATTGGGAATATGAAGTTATAAGTAAACTTGCATCTCCAGCATAGATGAGTCATGTATCTCCAAAGCACGGCTAAGCTTTGTAAAAATAGGTATTGAAGAATTTGCTTTTTCTTAATAGCATCATGAGTGTTAAAATCTTACATATAATTAAAAAACTAATGTTAATAAACTTACACATGTTACATTGAAATTAGAGAACATAGGTATGTTTGCACAAATGTGGATGTGCCCTGCTCACAAGCAGCTGATTTCTTAAGTCTTCTTTATTGAGACCCAGAGACACAACTATAAATTTCCTTCAAAAGGCTCTTCTAGGAAACTGTTTCTATTGTATAGCTACCATTGATTGAGTATCTGCTCCTTTATATACTCTATGCTAAATATTTCATAAACATATAGCAAGATTGTCATGGAAAATAATAGAGGGATTTATTTTTTTTTTTAACAGTCCTTTGCAAGAGTCCAAGGCTACGTGACTAGTAAATGAAAAAGAGGTTTAAATTCAGGTCTGTTTGGTGGATTGGAAAAAATATGGGTATTGGGGGTGGGGGCCAATTACCTTACTCTTACCTGATCATACCAAAACACATACTCCAGAAATATATTTAGGTTAGCGTGTGTGTCATATTCTGTCATTCTGAAAGATATAGATTTCTTTGCTAATAGGATTGGAATAATGTAGTTGTATTATGAAGAGTTAAAATTAAGGACACAGAAGAATTTCAAGATAATGGAGCTTGTTCCCTGATTCTTTAGTGAAATTACTAGTTGAGTTCAGGAGAGATAGAATCAAAATGACAGAACAGGCAGAAGGCTATGTAAGCCTACTTTTGTGTGGGGTTTGGGAGGAGAAAATAAAAGATTAACACTAAACACAAAGTTTTTTTGAGGCCCCAAATATTTCATTTGAAAGTCTTAATGAAAAGTTACAACAAGGGGCACCTGGGTGGCTCAGTGAGTTAAGCGCCTGCCTTCTGCTTGGGTCATGGTCTCAGGGTCCTGGGATCGAGTCCCACATCAGGCTCTTTTCTCAGCAGGGAGCCTGCTTCCTCCTCTCTCTCTGCCTGCCTCTCTGCCTACTTGTGATCTCTCTCTCTGCCAAATAAATAAAATCTTTAAAAAAAAAAAAAGAAGGAAAAGAAAAACGTTACAACAATAATAATATAATAATATAAGCCATATACGCTATATAGATAGAGATATATAGAGACATACAGACTACATAGATATATAGATAGAGGTACAGATATTTATTTGGTTTTCATCTCAGCTGGGTGACTCCCTTCTTTCCTAAACATACACATTCCTGCCTAAATTAATCCAAATAATATTATTTACTTTTCTATCTTTAATGAACGCTGCCTTTTTTAAACAATTCAAGAATACTTTTTTCCTTTCACTTTTAGAGAAAAACTCCTCAAACCAGATGGTTGATCTTAATTAATTCTTATCACAGAGACATCTTTGTCATAAAGTATTTTTCACAGATGAACAGGATTATATAAGCGCCTCTGTTTACTGAATTACTAAAAGAATGACTTTTCATGAGAGAAGAAGTCACTGCAATTTTATCTTTTATTTCTCCAACTTCCTTGGCACTTAAAAGCAATTACAACATTTAGGCTAGTGAGTCTTCACTGAAGCAAGAGACATATTTATTTTAAATGCTTATGTTTTCAAAAAAATAATTTTTTCAGGATTTTTATGTACTGCAGTGTTTAGTTTCAAAATAAATACTGGAAAGGCCACATTTATCAGTAGGCGCTCCATCTGTACACTTAAAACCCACACTCATTATCAAGGCATCCAGTGGATGCTGGAAGTTTTCTTTTTCTTCAGCCTATTTTGCTTCCCGTCTTAACTGGAAAGAATACCAAGGGAAATCCATTCATTCCCAGATATTCAGGCCGTAAGGAAACAAAACTTTCCTTCACAGAATGACAAGTACTTAAGGTTCAATTTGATTTCATCTAGGAAAGGTAATACAGTTATGATCCTTATATTTTAAGAAAACTTTGAGAAAATGAACAACAGACTATGGCGCGGTCACACATACACAGGCAAACACACACAGAAACTCAAAGTAGAATTAAATTTCCTGGAAGAGAAGTTTCTCAAAGAGAACCAATAATACGGGAATAAGTGAGTTTGGTGCAATTATAGATTAACTTCAGTTTTCAGAGCAATCCTTCTAAGTAGGATGAGTTTTGTCATTTGGCAAGTAATTAATAAAGGCAGGATTTGAACACAGATTGTCTGACCCAGGAGCCAAAGTTCTCTGCATTATACCACCATGCCTGTGTTCCTCTGTGACTGAAAAATAGGTTTCCACAGACTATTTTTACTTCTGAGTTAATAAGGAATAAGAGGTTTTTGTATGAGTTCATGTAAAAAGAGTAAATTCATTTTTATCTAAATGTTTCCTCAGAGAAATATATTCAAACTTATCAAATAACCTTGAATTGCTGTGCATGTCTGATGGATAGGTGTGTCTATCTTCTTCATGCTTTATTTATTCTCTTTATATAAAGGCATTGTTTACCTTTTTTTTTTTTTGTTAGTCTGGTTTGACTGATTCTGTCTCCTTTGCTTCGAGTCAGCATTGATAATTGTCTTGTCAAGTACATTGGTTTATCCAAATTTATTCCATTTGGAGACTATAGTTCACTTACTGATGCCAGGTTTAACCCATGGATAGCCCCCACATTGAAATATAAAAATATTATTTTTGAAATGACAAGCATTGAAAAAGATAGGATAGCTTTATTTTTGTTTTTTCCTTTCTGTGCTCCAACTCTGCTCCATTTCTCCTTAATCCATTAATAGTGTTGGAGAAAATTCGGGAGAAGTTCAGGGGGGAACATGGGATGTTAGAAGAACCTTTACTATTTTTTAAAAATTGATTGGTTTATACTTAATAGTGAGTGGCTTTTTTGTGCCAGTCATTATGTTAGTGTCAAATATGTGATAGTGAGCAAAAACAAGCAAATTATTATAGACCTTATAAAAATGCTTAAAAGGGCCTATATAAAATGATGGGATAAAGCAATGTATGGTACTTATCCCATGATTCAGTAATTTTTTGAGAGAAAAACCATTTTCATTGTTAAAAATACAAGCCAATTGTAAATACTGCTGTCTTATGATTTAAGAGTGTTTGAAATATTTTAAATAATAGATTCAGGTCAGTCCATGAAATCCATGAATGCAACTTTATACTGTTTCATAATAACCAATGAAAGGCATGCAGAGGGCATTTTCTTCACAAACAACGTGATAATTTAATCTCTAGATATTCCTAAACAAGATATAACTTTTCTGGTTGTTTTGCCTCACAAACGGTGTTGAATAGTACCAAAGGGAGAGAATATCCGCGTGGCCATCAGGCATGGCCCACTCTGTTTAAACTTGAATTTTCTTCTTGACTTCTAGTCTCCCGCATGTTGCGGTTCAGTGGTGAGTGGATGACATCTTGGGTACTGACTGTCAGTATAGAATTCAGTTGTGTAAGCTGCAAATATATCACCACGTATAAAATGCCACAGTTTTGTCTCTGAACTTGTAGCAGCCAATGAATACAATTTTTTTTCTCCTTAGAATAAATTATTATATTCTTTACATCATTCTCAGTTGTAGTTAGGAGTTATAATTGCCTTATACTTCTGAATCCAGTGAACCACCTGTTGCCCAAAAAACAAACTGTTGTATGAAATAATGAAGCAGTTACACTGTGCTATTTGATCATACTATGAAATACTTCAATACTGAAAGCATAAAACCATAGGCTTTACTACATACTTGTATGGGCATGCAGAGAAAAAAAATAATCATTTGCAGATATAGAGAGTAAAAAAAAAAAAGAGCTTAAATTTTGATCAAAACTAAAATGTATTATTTTAAAATGGGATTTTTGAAAAACTTAATGGATAGAGGAAATATATTTTGTAAGGAGGTTTGTACATGCTATTGTGTGCTTGGAAATACTGATGCATGTTAATGTTAAGTTGTGTCTGTCATATCTTCCTGGTGGAAGAGGAATAATTTTAAATCAGTAAAGCAGATGAGTGTATTTAAGTGGACAAGAACAAGTCTTGGTCAGCAAGATACTTGGAGATCCAGGCATGATAAGAAGAAGAATATGTATATTTTGGATGCTCTTAGGGCAGCAAGACAAGAAGATGAACTGGGTGGACTTTGTGAGTTTAGAAAAAGGATTTGAATTGAGGGTCTATATATATATATATATCAAAGTTGCAAAAGAAAAAAAGGCATGGTCAAGAGGGGTGACTTTAGAGATTTGATGAAAGTTTATATATATATGTATATATATAAATATATACACACGCGCGCACGCACACACACACTCACGTACATATATATTATATAGGTATGAGATCAACTCAGGTCACAAGCCCAGGGTCCTAGGATCAAATGCAGTGTCTAGCTCCCTGATCAAGCATGGAGCCTGCTTCTCCTTCTCCCTCTACCACTCCCCCTGCTTGTGCTCAATCTCTCTCTCTCTCTCTAAGAAATAAATAAAATCTTAAAAGGAAAAGAAATATAGATATGAGAAATATACATGTATATGTATAAAATACATATTTCTACACATATGAAATATATGTAAGAAAATGCCACCAACTCTGATCCTGGAGTAGAAAGTTGGGGAGGGAGAGTAGAGGAAGACATAAGCCATCACTGAAATCTTGTGAGACCTCTGTTCATTGAAGGTGCTCCATTGGGATTTGTTACTTGGGTAGAGGAGAGCAGCCAGGGCAAAACCATACCTGGGCAAGGGAAAAAAAAAAAAAAAAAAAACAGAAATAATACCTCAGCTTCCATCTTTTCTGCCTTCTACCATCCTGTTTCCTGCCAGTGTATTTCATGGGTTACATCATAGAAAGTCAGAGGCCCGGAGTCCCTTGATAGAGTCCAGAAAGCCTATAAAGGCAAATGCTCAAAAGGTGAAGCTGACTGGAAGGCAAAGAGAGAATATCCAGCCCATCATGGGAAAGGGCTAGAGTTGTGGAGTAGGAGTAGGTAGGGGTGGGACACTAAGCCTGTGAACCTAACAGCATCTTAGCTTCTGTACTGGTGGACATTGAAACCAGAGTAGATTAACCGAATTTTCCATGATTCCATCTTGCTTGCTACCCTTCATCTTGCCATTTTAATTCTTGCGCTGGAAGAATTAATCTTCCAGAATTGATCTTCCAAGTTACTTTTATAAACTCGTATTTGTGATAACCTGATCATTTGATTGTTCTTCTTGCTTTTTACTACTGTCCCAGAGATGCGAGAACTGCCTACTATTCATAGACAGGGTAGGACAGAAATAACAAGAGGTATCCTGTAATTGTACTTAAAGTGGAGTAGCTTAATTTACATATTAAATCTTGGAGATAGTAGTTGAGAGTATAAAATTAAAATATCCACCCACTAAGATAATAGATATGATAAATATACATATACTATAGCTCCCTGATAAGCGTGGAGCCTGCTTCTCCCTCTTATATTGATTATATATTATATAATATATAATTCTATTAAGTGAGTTACCTGAAACTATATCCGGATTTGCCTCACTTCAAACACCTTGCTTCCTCCCCTCTTTTGTTTCCTTAGAAGATGATTTATCACTTTTCCTCTGAGCATGGAACAATCACTAAGTTACTTGGAAAACGCAGGCTGATTCTAGATCAATATGGCTGAATTGGGATGTCTATGAAAATATTGAGAAAGAGAAAAAAAAAAAAGTGTCTTCAGAGGAGAGATTAATCAGCTTGGTTTAGAGAAAATAATTGGATAGAGGAAATGAGAGTGATGGTATCTTTCCGCCTTCCAAACATTGTCCTTTGAAGATCATACTTTGATTCACGGAGAGAGCTTGTAGGTTCTAGTACCTTTAATTATCAAAACAACAATAAATATTTATTTATTTGAGAGAGAGAGTGTGTGTGTATGCACATGAGCGGAGGGGCAGAGGCAGAGGGAGAGGGAGAGAGAATCTCAAGCAGACTCTGTGCTGCCTGCAAAGCCCAATGCAGGGCTCAAACTCACAACCCTGAGATCGTGACCTGAGCCAAAGTCAAGAGTCAGATGCGTAATTGACTGAGCCACCTAGGCACCCTAAGAATTAGACATTGTTATTTCTACCTAGCAAATAAAGAAAACTAAAGCTCAAAATTTCTACCTGTGTGAAATTGGGCAAACTAGTAGTAGTCAAGCTAAGATCTGACACCAAAGTGTCTGATGGCAAAAACTGAAATTTTAATTACTGTTTTACTAGAACACAGTAATATTTCAAATGTGAAATTAATTCAAAAATAAGTCTAAGGGTCAGTTAACTGAATGAAAGCTATCACTTTCAGGTAAATACGCTCCAAGCAAATTTTCATATACATAATGCATGTTGCAACTTGTGCATTGTAGTAGAAACAGCATATTACAAAGAGCCAGACTAAGCAATTGATGACCTTCAGTTTCATCACAAAATATGTGTGTGTGAAATCATGAATCTCACTAGATGGGCTTGTTTCTTCATCGTTTGTGGTAATAAAAACAGCAGTTAAAAATTATGCTATGCTTGTGAAGTTCAGAAGTCTACCTACCCCTGAAGTGCTTTGTATATATTTGTGTATATTACATATTCAGTCCAAAAGAAAGGATATTTTTTAAAAAGAACAAAGAAATGAGGGCATAAATTAAAAAAAAAAAACAGTAAGAAAGTAAACACAACTGTTGTCTAAACACTCCAATTAAAAAATAGAAACTGTAAGCTATTAAGATAAGGAGCAAAATTTGGGGCGCCTGGGTGGCTCAGTGGGTTAAAGCCTCTGCCTTCGGCTCAGGTCATGGTCTCAGGGTTTTGGGGTTGAGCCCCGCATCGGGCTCTCTGCTCAGTGGGGAGCCCGCTTCCTCCCCCTTTCTCTCTGCCTGCCTCTGCCTGCTTGTGATCTCTGTCTGTCAAATAAATAAAATATTTTTAAAAAAAAGAAATGGAGCAAGATTCAAGTACATGCTTTCTAGAAGAACTAATTTTATTTTTTATTTTTATTTTTACTATTTTTTAGAGTATGTATGTATGTATTTATTTATTTATTTGGCAGAGAGGAACAGTGAGAGAGAGAGAGAGCACAAGCAGGGGGAGTAGCAGAGGGAAAGGGAGAAGCAGGCTCCCTGCTGAGCAAGGAGCCTGATGTGGGGCCTAATCCCTGGAGTCTGAGATCATGACCTGAGCCAAAGGCAGATGTTTAATGACTGAGCACCCAGGGGCTCCTAGAAGAACTAATTTAAGTAAAAAGATACAGGTAGCTTAAAAGCAAAAATTATTTAGAAATAAAGCATGCAAACACCAGTCAGGAGAAAGTTGGAGTGGTTCTGTTAATATAAAAAGTAGATCCCAGGAAAAGGAACATTATCTGGAACAAAGGTTACTTTTCATAATGATAGAAAGATCAGTTTATCACAAGGACATATATAATCTAAATGTGTATGCACGTAATAATAGAGCTTTAAAATGCCTGGAGTACATCAGTATGAAGATGTAGGGCTATAAATGTAGGGCTATTTCTCAGTAGGAGAAATAGCCCTACATTTATAGTGGAGTAGATATTTCTTATACCTTTATTGGAAATTGATGTAAAAGTAGACAAGGAAAGATGACATAGAAGATGTAACTATTGTTAACTAACACAAAATAATTGACATATAGAGGACATGGAAGGCCTATGAATATTATTCACTAACTTGAAATAAGTGTCATCTGTAGAAATTCCAAAAAAATAACAGAGAAATGCACACCCTTTTTAGATGCTTACACAATTTTATCAAGGTAGAGTACATTTTTGGTCCCAAGTCCCAACAAAATTAGAAGGATTAAAATAATGCAGAACATATCCTTTTATCACAACATAATTAAAATAAAAATCAGTGCCAGGAAGATATTTGGAAAATACTTACATATTTGGGAGATTAAACAACAGAATTCTAAATGACCCATGGGTCAAAGAAGATATCAGAAGGGGAATTAGAAAATATTTTGAAACTGTGTGAAAATGAAGAAGTAGCTAAGTAGCTAAGCAGCACTTACAGGGAAACTGTAGACTTAAATGCTGAAATATAAACAGAAGACATGGCTAAAACCAGTAATATAATCTTTCCTCTTAAGCTAGAAAAAGGAGAGGAAATTAAAATGAGAATAAATAAATGAAAGCAAATACAAAAGATAAGATAATTATAAAGAAAGTGTGCAGACAGTAGAAATAATCAATAAAAATAAATAAAAACAGATAAACCTTTATAGACGGATCAAGAAAATGAGAGGACACAGACTGTCAGTACTAGGAATGGAAGAAAAGATTTTACCTGATACCTGAGAGATGTAAAAGGAGTAATTCAAGAATCTTATCAACAGCTTTATGCCAGTGTATTTGACAACCCAGATGAAATAACTAATTCCTTGAAAGACATGATTTTTCCAAAACCAATTCTGTAATTCAAAATTTGAATTGTGTTACACCTGCTCCAGATATTTAATTCCTAAATAAAAGACTTTTCATAGAGAAAGTGCCAGGCTCAGATGGCTTCACTTGTGAGTTCTGCCAAGTGTTCAAAAAGAGAATATTATCATTCTTTTCATCAGAAAATAGTTAACGAGGGTAGGATTCCTAACTTATCTATAAGACCACCATAACCAGACTATCAAAAGTAAAGGTGTTACAAAAGTAAAAAATATATAGACCAGTATCTGTCATGAACACAGATGCAAAAGGCTAACATAATGTTAACAAGCTGAAATTCAGCATTATGTAGGGTTAGCTTTATTCAAAAATGCAAGTTTGATTCAACACATGCACATCGATTAAGGTACTTAACCATATTAACAAAATTAAAAGAAGAATCATATGATTATCTCAATGGGGGCAGAAGAATAAGCATTTAGGAAATTTCAACATGCATTCACGACAGAACTCTAAGCAAACAAGGAACAGAAGGAATGCTCTCTGCTTGATAAAGAATATCTATGAGAACAAACAGACAAACAAACTTGGGCCTAACATGGCACTTCGTAGTGAAAAACTAATTGCTTTTGGCCTAAGATCAAGAACAAGGTAAGGATACCCTATTACCAGTTCCATTCGAAAGCCTAGCCAGTGCGGAAGCACAAGGAAACAAAAGGCATATAGATGGGAAGAAAAGAAGCAAATGTGTCTTTATTGTCAGGCAACTTGATAATATACATAGAAAATCCCAAGAAACCTGTGAACAAGCTACTAAAAATAAAAAGGTAAGGGTTGGGGCCCCCACGTGATGAGCTGCCAACGAAGGAGGGAGCCTGGAGCCCAGAGAAGCTTTACCTGCCTTCTGGAGATATTACCTGCATCCCACAGGGGCTGAGGGGACCCTTAGACAGGTGGGACCTGGGGTCCCATGGCCATTTGTCCCTGCCCCTCTCTCTCCATTGGCTCAGTGGGAGTCTGTAGGCATGTGTACATGGCCAGGAGTGCCTGACATTCATCCTACTGCACTAGATGCGTTGGGAGAGAAGGAGGGTTAGTCAGAAAGGGATCCAGCCCTGGGACCTGTCCCTGTGCTGCCTCTTCCCTGGACGTAAATAAATAAGTAAATAAATAAATAAATAATTTTGCAGGGTCACGACTACAAAGTCAGCATACGGTAACGAGTAGTATATGTATACACTAGCAATTAGTGGCCAAAACTATAAATTTTTTAATAAATATGAAATACATAGGAATGATTTTTGTGAAGTCTGAGCAAGATACATGCCCACTGATGAGAACAATTAATGAAATCATAAATAAATGGAGAGACAGACCAGTTTGCGATATTGAGAGTTAAATATTGATAGGATGGTTGGCAAATCTGGAAAACAGGTGTCAGGCTAAGTAAAAGTTTTCTGTCACCTCTACCTCTGCTGCTGTTGACAACTGTATTGTGGTTATTACATGAGAGTTTATCCTATTCTTAGGAAATGCACCCTAAAATATTTTGAGGTAAAAGGCCATAACACACCTGACTTACCTTCACATTGTTTAAAGAAAACAAAATTACACATGTGTTCACACATGCATGCGTAAGTATTAGAGAAAGTTTGGTCGGCGGCGGGGGGGGGAACCAAATGAGAGAGCAAATGCCGTGAGTTAGCAAATTTGAGTAAAGCATAAATGGGGAAAACATTTATTTGCTTTACTTTGATTTTTGCAGCTTTTCTCTATATTTGAAATTATTTTCAAAGAAAAAATAAAAATCATCTATTTGAATGTACGTGACCAATAAGCATGTGAAAAGGTTAGCATTACTGGCTATCCATTAACTGTATATTAAAATAACAATGATTTTCTAATACACACCTATCTGAATGGCTAAGATTAAAGAGACTGACAATATCAAATATTGGTGAAGATATGGGACAACTGGGCCTCTGCTGGGGAAATTGTAAAATGGCACAGACATTTGAAAAACAGTTAAGTAGCTTCTTAAAACATTGAGCATATACTTTTTTTTTTTAAGATTTTTATTTATTTATTTGACAGAGAGAGATCACAAGTAGGCAGAGAGGCAGGCAGAGAGTGAGAGGAAGGGAAGCAGGCTCCCTGCTGAGCAGAGAGCCGGATGCTGGACTTGATCCCAGGACCCTGAGATCTTGACCTGAGTGGAATACAGAGGCTTAACCCACTGAGCCACCTAGGTGCCCCTAAGCATATTTATATACTTCTTAACCCAGCATTTCTATTACCAGGTCATTTCATAAGGGAAATAAATATGTGTATCTTCCTAAAGATTTATTCATGAATGTTCATCACAGTTATGTTCATAAATAGCTCCAAACTAAGAAAAAACGAAGTGTCCACCAATGAGACAGTGGGTAGACTGTGTTACATTCATACACTGAGCATTGGAAAGAGACCGTTTCGAGATACACACAACTTGGACAGGCCTCAGAAACACACATGCTGCATAATTCCATTGATATAAAATTCCCAAAGAGACAAACTCTTTGTAGTCCCAAGAAGGATACCAGCAGCTTAACTACAAGGAGGTGGATAGGGACTTTCGTGGAGACAGAAATGTTCTTTATCTTGACTGGAGTTTTGATTCCACTGGTGTATATATCCACTTGTCAAAATGCTCCATATTGACTCTAAAACAGGTACATTTTGTTATATGTGTAAATTATGCCGGAAGTTAATATAAAATGAAAATTGCTTTTTACGACAATGTAGATGGCAACCTTAAGGGCATTATGCTAAGTGAAATCAGAGAAAAACAAATGTTGTTTGTTCTCATCTGTATGTGGAATCTTAAAAAAAAACAACAACAAAAAAAAAAAAACACGCTCAGAAATAAGTAGAGTAGTGGTGATTGGAGACAAACTCTAAGGATGTCTGTTCTGGGGAATCTAAAATGCAGCATAGTGACTATGTTAACAATATTATATACTTGTTAAGAGAGTAGATAATTAAATGTTTTCACCATACTCACATGTACATACACACACACACAGAGTTATAATTACGTGAGGGAATGGAGGTGTTAGCTAATTTTACTGTGGTGATCATTATGTATCAAGTCATTATGTTACACACCTTAAATTTAACATGTTTTATGTTAACAAGTTCTCAGTAAAGCAGGAAAAAAGAAAACTGCCACTCAGAAAAGTTAAAATATCAGGAAGAGAGAGAGGGAGAGAGGGGAGGAGGAATGGAGGGAGGAAAGAGAAAGAAAGTTGGTAAGGAAATTTTTTCTTGCTAAGATTTAAATGGCCTGAAGCCTAGTGCTCATCAAACAAACAGTCATACACTTACGAAAAGACAGCATCTGCCATTTTGCTCAACGCATGCTATCTGTCAGGATTTGGAGTTCAGACTAGCCATTTCCAGTTCTTTACTTTTATCCTATACCTAGGACTACCTGAAAGGCCCACTAGGTGTCAGTGTAAAAGGATGTCTACTTGCATTTTCTCAAGACCCAACTCATGCTTGTGCCTAAGGGAACATGCCAGCATCTCATTCAGGTAATCCCGATTTCCCCCATGTATGAATTTGACCCAATTCATACATTTACTCTGTACGCTGACTGTAACATAGTAGTCACAAAGCCTGCAGAAGAGGAACTGAAACACCATTTTTTTTTCTCTGACATTGAAAGGAGAGCACGGAGACTAAAACTCTGGACTCTTTTCTATATTCCAGTGTCCTCACATACATTATCACCTCGTGCAGTCTTCATGCTGTGAAGTCTGTTTTATGATCTTTATTTTACAGATGAGGAATCTGCGGCTCAGTGCAGTTAAATGGCATTTCCATGATCATTCAACTAGAAAATGACAAAGCCAGAAAGCAACCCTATGTTTTTATGATGGCAGATCCCATGCTGTACTTGAAATAAGCAAATACTCACATAATTTGAAAACAAGTTAACATCTCCTTTAACACTAACACACATTAATTTATTTTTTCAATATTTCGTGCAAGTTCTGTATGTTCTGAAGTTGTATTTCCCCACCACTTACGATGATACAAATCGCATTGTTAAATTCGCTAAAGGCCAGATGAATGGATGATGTATAAATACGTACACAGACAATGTCTTTTATACAAGGAAATATAGATAAATTCACTCATTCAAAAAGCCTTTATAGTATATGAAATACCCAAGGGATATTATTTATTAAAGGAAATAGTAATTCCTTGGTCAATTAGAATGGGAGATTTAAATATGTCTAGTCAAAAAAAAAAAATGTGTCTAGTTATCTTGAAGTGTCTTGGGCATGGTAGGAGTTAAGTATGCTGACATTCTCCAATGTGATGCCTAAAAATATAGCTTTGCAAAAAACACTTGCCTACGTCTCCCCAGAGATGCCTGCTGAAGACCTCAAGAGAACCAGGTCTCCTCAGGAGATGGGAAGGATTGTGGTTCTCCCTATCTGGAGCATTGAATACCAGGGGCTCAGATAAGAGATGAAGCCATAACACCTAAGTAAACGCAAACAAGAGAACAAAAAAGAATGTACCTGAAATAACAAGGATTTCTTTTTCCATATCTTTTCTTTCTTTCTTTTTTTCTTTTTATTGTATCCCTTATTTTCCCTGGTGATCTTGTTTCCTCAACTTGTCCTCTTGATACCAAGTAACATAAGAAACGAACAAAAATTGGGACAGCTGGGTGGCTCAGTGTGTGCCTTTGGCTCATGTCCTGATCTCAGAGTACAGGGATCCAGCCTTGCATTGGTCTCCCTGCTCCGTGGGGAGCCTGCTTCTCCCTCTTCCTCTGTACCTCCCCTCCCCTCCTCGCCCTGCCACTTGTGCTCTTCCCCCCCCCCTCTCTTTCTCTCTCTCTCTCTCTCTCTCTCTCTCTCTCTCGCTTTCTGTCAAATAAATAATTTTTTTTAAAAAGCAACAACAATAAAAAATACAAGACATGAAAATACAAACCTTTCATGACCTCTTAAGCCAAATTTGATTTATAGTTTTCCTATTTTCTTTCTCCTTTTCATATCTTGCTCTGAAGTATCTTCATTACCCTCTTTAAGTGAGTCTTAGAATTTGCAATCATTTTGAAGTTTCCCAAAGAACAGCTTGAGGGGAAGAGACATAATAAGATTATAACACGAAGAAATACTCTGTGCTCGTTTCTGCCATACTTCTGAACTCCAAACGTGAGGGTCTTTTTCCCTTTACAAACACCCAAATGATGTACAAACAGAATGAAATCAAGGTCTTTAAGTAGTCTCATAGTATAAAACATAAAACTAAATCTACGAAATAATATTACCCAGTAGTTACAGCTTTTGTGTTGTACTATATGTTTGAGTCAGTTCAGGGTGCTATAATAAATAATTATAAACTGGGTTGCTTAGAAACAACAGAAATTTATTTCTCATTGTTCTGGAGGCTGGAAGTCCAAGGTGAAATTGCTAGTTGGTCATGTGTCAAGTGAGGCCCATTTTCTGATTCATAGCTGTTTCTTCTTACTGTGTCCTCCCATGGTGGAAGGGGCTAGGGCTCTCTGTGGGGTCTCTTTTATAAGGGCACTAATCCCATTCATGAGATCTCAGCCTTAAGATCTAATCACTTCCCCAAGTCCCTACCTGATTAATACCTTCAACTCTGGGGATTAGGATTTCATAGGAGTTTTGGAAGGACACAGACTTTTAGACCATAGCACTATCTAACATGTCTTAAAGTTGGCTAGTAAGTTCTATACTTTTTTGTCAGCAAAAACATATACATACCAGGTAATACTATTTTCTGTTAGAAAATGAGACTCATATAACTCAACAAAGTTCCCTTTTGTTGGGGGTTTCTAGGAAGTACAGAATGCTATTAATATTAATTAATATTAATGCTAATAATAATTAATGTAATAAATACTATATTCCTGGTCCCTAGACAATCATCTACCACTTTGCCAAATTCCCTTTTTTAATATTGTTTAAATCATATCAAATAATTTTTAGGTATGGAACTTGAGTTATTAATGGGGTCTTACAAAATTGTGCTTCCATAATCCAACTCAAAGAGTCCGTATGACTGAGAGAGGATTTAAACAATAAGGTAGGATGGCTGAAGTGAGATCAATTAAAAGTTCAGTATCAGCTTCAGCCATATGGAAATGTGCATTTCTGGAGTCCATCATTTTAATTCATAACCAACTAGAACAGGTACATGTCTGACTACCTATAATTACAGGGGCCTCACATATTAAGTGATTTTTAAAAAAGCATCCCCATGTCATTTCTTACATAAAAGAACCCACAATCACGCATTACATTTGACAAATATTGATTTGCATCTCTGTCTCAAAATTCTTTTAAAAATTGGTGGCTCAATTGACGAAGCATCCAACTCTTGATTTCGGCTCAGATCATGATCTCAGGGTCGTGAGATTGGGCCCCGCATCAGGCTCTACACTGGGCATGGAGCCTGCTTAAGATTCTCTCTCTCTCTTCCTCTGCCCCCTCCCCCCACACTGCGCACTCTCTCTCCCAGAAAGAATTTTTTTTAAATTGTGTTTTAAAGATAGACGAGTCAGTGCCTTGTTTTTTTGCTCATGCTTCCCAGAATTCTCAAGTGATTGAAATGCTTAAAATATTCTTCAAGAGGATAAAAGAAAATCATCTGTATTCCTTCTTCTATGACATGAATGGTTTAGATGGCCTTCCTCTTGCTACCAACATGTATCTGGTCACCATGTACCCACCCCTTTCATTTTAAATTAACCAGCATATTTGTCTCCCTTGTGGATTCTTCTAAATTACTGACATTCAAATTCTCCATGATTTTTCTTTTAACCCAACAACAGGGATAAGAAGAAGAAATGTTCTCTAAGAGGGCATTTTCCCCACCAGGCTCTAGTCATGGTGGGAGGTAGAGCACTCTATAGGCTAAGAAACCTTCACTTATTTTTAATAGTAAGAAGAGAGATTTTATTGTTGCTGTTGTTGTTGTTTTAATAAAAATCTACTCCAGTTAGGAGCACCTGGGTGCCTCAGTGGGTTAAAGCCTCTGCCTTCAGCTCAAGTCATGATTCCACGGTCCTGGGATCCAGCCCCACATCAGGCTCTCTGCTCCTCTGCTCAGCAGGGAGCCTGCTTCCCCCCACCCTCTCTCTGCCTGCTTCTCTGCTTACTTGTGATCTCTGTCTGTCAAATAAATAAATAAATAAATAAATAAAATCTTTTTTAAAAAATCTGCTCCAATTAGTATTGGAAAAGAGAGGGAAGAAAGGAAGAAGAAAAATGTTAATTGACAGAATAATGCTTCAAATTACTTAAAAATCAACATTCTCTTTGTTGCAGATATTATCAGTAAAAATAGATTATAGATATATTATTGGATATGTGAGCAAATAGGTACATATAAGGCTGTTGTTATTTTAATAGTGAAAAGCTTTAATAAAACTGAAAACCCAACTAAAAGAGGTTGTTGAATAAACTCTAGTACACACATTATCTTAATGGATATATGCTCTCCATATTACCAAGAAGTTTTATTTACTTCTAATTTTGTAAAAGATTTTGTTTATATGAGAGAGAGCATGCACAAATGGGGGGGAGGAGGGGGGAGGGAAAAGCAGACTCCCCGCTGAGCAAGGAGCCCGGTGCCGGGCTTCATCCCAGGCCCCTGAGATCATGACCTAAGCTGAAAGCAGACACTTAACTGACTGAGCCACTCAGGTGCCCCTCAAGAAATTTTAAATGCATGATGTTCTACACTTTTTTCCATGCTATATAAGCAAGCATAAATAAAAATTTAAAAGATACATACATACACAGAAAATTTAAATGTTATTTCTTAGATGTGGAACTGAATTTTCAAACTTACATCTGATAGTCAAGAGACTACTGAAAAATAGTCTTCCAAATATTTAAATTATATATATACTATAATATAAAAACATATATACATTTGAAATTGGCTCACATGATTACGGAGACTGATAAGACCCAAGGGTTGCAGTCAGCAAGCTGAGATCCAAGGGAGCTGACAGTGTAGTTCAGGCTGAAAGTTGGCAGGCTCAAGACCTTTGAGGGAGCTGATACTTTGTTTCCATCCTGAAAGAAGAAAAATAACCAATGTCCCAGCTTAAGAGAGTTAGACAAGAAGACATTCCTTTTTGTTTGGGGGAGGATCAGCCTTTTGATCTATCAGACCTTCATTTGATTGGTTGAGGCCCACCCATCTTAGGGAGGGAAATCCGTTATATGTAGTCCATTGACTTTAATGTTAGTTATCCAAAAATGCTGTCATAAATACACATAATTGTGTTTGTCCAAATAATCTGCATACAGGCCCTGTCAAGTTGACACATAAAATTAAGCATCACACAGAGATTCCATTTGAAAAGTAAGTAGCTGCATGCATATTGATAGATAAAGATCATTGACATAAAGTTACAGCTGATATATCAAATCACAAGAAACCATAGATTTTTGTCAGTATTTTTCCTGGAAAACAAGGCAAGCTGACCCATGTTCTAAAATTGTGTTTGTGGGCATCGGGGTGGCTCATTCAGTTAAATGTCCGACTCTTGGTTTCAGCTCGGGTCTTGATTTTGCAGTTATGGGATCAAGCCCCACATTGGGCTCTGGGCTAGGTGCGGAGTCTGTTTCAGATTCTGTCTCCCTCTCGCTGCCCCTCCTCCCACTCACAAACACTCCTGCTTCTCTCTAAAGTAAATAAATCAATCTTTTAGGGTGCCTCAGTGGCTCAGTGGGTTAAGCCTCTGCCTTCAGCTCAGGTCATGATCTCAGGGTCCTGGGATCGAGTCCCACATCAGACTCTCTGCTCTGCAGGGAGCCTGCTTCCTCCTCTCTCTCTCTCTTTGCCTGCCTGTCTGCCTACTTGTGATCTCTGTCAAATAAATAAGTAAAATCTTACATAAATAAATAAATAAATTTTTTTAAAAAGTAAAATAAATAGGATTGTGTTTCAATCTATGTATAAGCACTGACCCCTAGTCTTGAGATTCTAGACTCCCTTCAGTGCTCATATTAAGCCTTCTAGGTAAGGTTTACAGAGACATAGTGACTATCCATTCATCCCATTTATTACCAACTTTCTCTGTAGGTTTATCCCTTTTAAGCTACCAGAGCAAACTGTCAAAGACCTGTAAGTGAGCAGAAGAGGTCACTGGGGGGACCCTGTAGGGATGACCTTGTTCCACAGGGGTGTCTGTGTTTGAGGGACTAAGCTGTTTTACAACTACATAAGGATAGAGGAAAACTAATAGTAATGTAAATGCTTTAAGTCCAGAGCAATGTAAATTATTCCTGTTCATAATAATGAGCTAAGTTTTGTTTGATAGAGTATAAATCTCTGTAAATTAAATTCTCATTTGAACTAACTTCAGTATATTTCTGGTTCCCTCATTAATTAACAAATTATATAAAAACTTTGACATCTGTTCATTTTATATTGTATAAAATATTTATATTTGCATTGTGCCTTGAACTTCTTTGTTAAATTCACTGTTCTTGTAATTACTTCCTCAAAAATCTGTTTTAGCCAGTGGATTACAAGCTCAGTGAAGGTAAGGACCACATTTGTCTTGTTTATTGCTGTATCCCCAGGGCTTACTGTCAGGAATTTAGTAGGGCTTAGAAAATATCCTCATGGTTCCCTGAATTAGTAAATGCAAATGAATCAAAGATATTTCTGAGCAATCAAATGAGTCCCGGGGGAGAAAGTTTCAGTAGTATTAAGAAAGCATTGAATGGCCTCATTAAATCAGAACATGCAAAGTGTTTACATGCAAAATTTGTAATGAAAAAGCCACTATTTAAAGAGTTCTTTGAACAGCATTGCTGGGAAACTACACTGTTTTGGAGAGGAGTCCAGTAGTGTCAATAAGGCACAGACTACACTACCGTTATAACCTGGACCAGAGACATCTTTGAATAATAATGCAGGATCCCCCCTCTTTAACTTCTTGTACATAGGGATTTACCCACACATTTCTTATTTATTTTCCATATTATTTTTTAATTTTCATTTTTAAGCATGATTTTTGTTATTTTTTCATTAAAATTTCTCATTGCTATTGAATATTTTGCAAGGAATTAAGGAAGTCAAACCCATGAGCTATTTGAGCTTTTTACACTTCATCCAGTCAGACTTAGATCTTTTGCTAAAGGATGCAATTTGTTCAGTACTACATAGGTGATTTTGTAAAGGTTGGTGGAAACTGAAAATATATCTTTCCTGATAGACTTGGTATTCTTGTTATTATTAGTATCTAAACTCCTAATGCATAACTTTCAATAAACATGTTTTAAAAAGGCTACCATTTCTTTGCTCAATAACACTGGTAATGAAATTTATTATTTTGTGTCTAACTGTAGTGTTTGTATGTTAGAGAGATAGGGAGATGAGATTAAAAAGACTTGCTATGGATGTATGCATTTCTTCCATAGTAGACAGCAAAAACAAGAACAATAGGGAAGAAAAGAACTTTGAAAATCAATTTGTAATTCTGATTAGGCATTAGAAAACCAACATTCACAGACCATTAAACTTACATTAAGATGTTAAAATACCCAAAGATCTTTCCAGTATTGTATCTCTTTACAATTCCTGCTTTAAAGCCACAAACATGTTACCTGTTGAGAGGTTGTTTTGCCTTGCACCAGTATATTCAGTAACCATGAGAATCTTAGCTTCTTTTTTTAGCATAATTCCTGAGTACTTCCTTTAATTTTTTTTCCTCCTATCCCCAAACATTTTTGATGAGTTAATTATCATTTCCAAGTAACAAATCTCTCCCTCCAATAAATGATATTGAGTAAATTAAATCTCTGTGATTACCATCTAGATTTGTCTAATTAGTAATTAATATGTTTAAAATTCTAATAAGATGGAAATGGTCAAAGAAAGTAGAGATAACCTCATCTGCTGTCATAGTTTCTTTTATCTATTTATAAATTCATAACCTGCAGAGACCTAGAAAAAAGACTGCTTACCTAAGCATACTTTTTAAATGGAAACTCCTAAGGCACTCTGCATCACAATGGGTGTCCTTATGGGTGCATCAAGACATGGGTTTGAATTCTGATCCCACTCCTTAACCAAGGCCATATAATGATTAACTTAAGTGACCTTTTCTATAGAAATAGAATTGGAAGGTTGACTGGGGAAACATGTATAAAGCACATTGCACAGTACCTGACCTCCTTTCAATATTGCAGAATCGAGGAACTTTGTTAATACTATCAATTATTGAAAGAAGTTGCTATTGTGACCAAACCCGAGTTCAGCTGTCTGTTGTTCAGAAGACTAATACTCAAGAGATGAGTGTTGACTGGAAAGTAATATGAGCTTTATTCAGGAGGCTGGCCACCTAAGGAGGGAGCAGACTCTTGTCCAAAGGCCAACTCCAAGGTTAGTTAATCAGTAAAAGGAGTGCGGGGTCTCTAACATTTTTTGATTATGTTTAGACTCAGTGGTGCTAGCTATAGATGTTGTCTTAGGTGCTCAGGGGTTAGGCAAGGTGGTCTGGTTCCTGTTTTGTGTTTTCTTAAATGCTCTGTTCTTTCTAGAAAAGAATGCGTGATCTATAAATACACAAAGGAAGATTAATTAATTGATCATGTGGGCTAAGGACATTTACCAAAGTTAAAGACTACTAGGTTAGCAGCAGAGGCTGAGGTAGGTTTACTATGTCTGTCTTCTCAACTGAAAGAAATCATTACTTCAGCCAAAACTAATACATAGATTTCTTTAGAACTAAATAAAATGTGATGTGGGAAACAAAGGCAGAAGAAAAAGTACTAAATTTCTTTACTACCTATATAGCCCATTGACAAGTCCTTGAAAGAGGCAGAGTGACATATAAAACTACCTTTTTGCGACAAAGATGTCTCAAGAATTCTTTCTTGGCTGTCAGCTTTGAACCCTAATGTCTTCCCTCCATCAAAAAGGACATCCATGAAAAAATTCATACAGTATTTGCTTTCTCTGACTGAATTATTTCGTTTGGCTTTATACTCCCTAGATTCATCTATGTTGCTATGTTGCTGAACATGGCAAGACATCATTTGTATTGATGACTGAGTAATGTTTTGTTGTATATAGTCCATATCTTCTGTATCCATTCACCCATCGATGGACACTTGGGCTACTTCCATAATTTGGCTATTGTAAATAATATTTCAATAAATAAACCCAGGGGTGTATCTAAAAAAAAAAAAAAAATGGATACCCAGAAAGACAACAGAGAGGGAAACAAAGGAAATCAAAACATAAAATGAATGATGAATGAAATAACAAATTGGGGCAAAAATAAGGTGAGGAAGGAAAGGAGAAAAAAAAAAAAACAAGTAATATCTTGTGTGGAACTGAATTGGTATAGTTATTCATTTGCTATTTGATTTGCTGGCACTTATATTGCAATACAACTGGCAGTTGAGAGAACTGGCCTGGAAAAGTGAGACAATTTTAATATTTATGGGCTGGTGTCTTCAGACAAGGCACTTGATCACTCTGGGTTACTTTGTTCATTTGAGGGTTTTATAGCAAATGCATACTTAGCTTCTTTCCAGCTTGAACATTTCTATAGTCTATGATTATTTGGTTTAATTTACTGTGCTCAATTTTATCTGAGCCATTGGTCAAGTAGTCCAAATTTTTACTCTTTAAGTGAGTATTTTGTCCCCAATTCTGTAACACTTGTTCCATATCCCCTTTTATCCTGTTGTTAAAAGAAATACTCTTGATTGTTTTGTCAGTGTTGGGGAGGAAGAATTTCCTTTACTCTTCAAGATCCTTCTAGCTGGACTAAGAAATTGACATGAGACAGATAACAGGTTAATCAAATTTAATAATGTACAGATGGGGAATCCATACAGACATGGAATTCCAAAGACAGGCAAAGTGATGCTTATATGAGCTAAAAAGAAGGATAGGAGTCTGAAGATTCAAAGGGGGAAAAGATAATTATCAGGAAGGTGAGAGAAGGTGTTTGGAAAACAAGGATTGCCCTGTTATGCAGATAAGTTTCTTAAAGAGAAATCTCTGTTAATAGCTCTCTGGTACAAATAGGCAGTCTTTAAAAGGAGGTAAAGAGCCTTTTCTGAACCTTCTGGGTTGGGATTGTTTTTAACCCAAAATAATATTTTTGCCAAAGTGGGCCATCTTAGGGCAGCCTGCTTTGGGCCCTCATGAAGAAGAGACATGTATGCTTATAGAATATCTTCAGAGTAAAATAGTGTTTAGTCATGAAATTCTTCTGTATTAACTTAGATAAACAATGTTGTAATTAGTCAGCCATACCTCACAATCAAATGGAGGATAAATATCATAACTAATGCTGAAGTAAGTCCATGAAGTAATTATCTGTGTGAAATCATACCAGCAGCCCCTCCCCACTCCCTGCGTTGTTCTTTAGAAAACAAAGTTAGAGTTTTGTATCTGTGAACCTCAGAATTCTAATATGGAAAGAAAAAATTAGCAAACTAATACATTTTGTGGGTCTATTTATGCTTTTGAGATAGATTAAATAGTAGAAATCACATAAGGTAGCTAGTGCTGCCTTACACCATTATTCCCAAGCTATGATATGCAGACAGGTCACCTCAGGGACTGTTAAAATCATGCAGATTCTGATTCAGTAGGTCTTGGATAGGGCCTGTGATCCTGAATTTCTTTCTTTCTTTCTTTTTTTTAAGATTTGATTTATTTATTTGATAGAGATCCTAAGTAGGCAGAGAGGAAGGTGGTAGGGGGTGGGGGGGAGAAGCAGGTTCCGCCCTGAGCAGAGAGCCTGATGCAGGGCTTGATCCCAGGACTGTGAGATCATGACCTGAGCTGAAGGCAGAGGCTTTAACCCACTGAGCCACGCAGCCACCCTGGATCCTGAATTTCTAACAAGCTCTTAGGCAATGCGATTGCTGGGGTCTGAGGACCAGGTATAGAGTGATGGAGGCCTAGATTGTATCATCTCAGCCTTGCCTGAAGTCTCAATACATACATGTTAAGGTGAAATATACCCAACTGCTCCATTCTTTTGCTTGAGATGTGCCCATGGGATAGTTGTTTGGTCTTACAGTTTCCTTCTTTGAAAGAGGATGAAATTTTACTTGTTTCGGTAAACAGTTAAAATACCCAACGGAAAAGTGATACAAAATAAAATGTTGGTTCCCAACCATCTTAGGAGCTTCCCAGGTAAAATCTGAAAACAGCCCCTGTATGTGAAGGGCAGGGAGAGACCAAAGAAAGAGGTGCATCGGCCACTCTAGCTTGGTAGGTGGCAGTTGTAATAAGCAAAGTGAAATTATATCCTAGGCTTATCTTGGGTGGTAGTGAGACAAATGGGTCCCTATACCCACCAAATCTTAAAAGTTTAAGCACCTCGCTGTCTCAGGGCTGTGACCTTGGAGCAGCCTCCAGGAGTGGGAATGGCAAGTGGAACCCACATTCCTAAGACAGGAGAGGATGAGGAATCTCCAAGTGCTTAGGAGCAGCTCTTGGGTTAATGAGTGGTCACATCTTTTCAGTAACCTCCTCCAATATCAAACAGTCTATTAGAAGGAAGCTGCTGAATTCCTGTGATTCCAACGATGTTTTCTGCTTAAGAACAGAAGAACCTTCTGAGATTGTACACATAAGTAAAGGGAAACATGAGAAGGATAAGTTTAAAAACATTTTCAAGTTGCTTGAAGGCCTTCAAGAGGTGTAGATTTGGGTTTGCCTAGTCAACATCTATATAAGAGTGGAGACTCAAGAGATGTCATCAATAATCATCTCAAAAATGTGATCATGTGATTAGAATTTCAAATAACCATGTGTGTCTATCTTTCCCATTAAGGAGAGAGAGAAAATCAGTAATCTGGGCTTGGTGTCCTATAGTTCTGGGCTAGAATCCTGTTTCCTTAACTTACCAGTCATATTACATAGCATCTCTGAAATTTGATATTCTCAATCATAGAGTGAGGAGTGGTGGTAATTAATAGCACTGATCTCATAGTGTTATTGTGAGCATTAAATGAAATTGTGCACATAAAAAGGTTTTGTACTCTCATCATATAGGAACTGCTTTAAAAGGAAATCTAACTGTAGAATGTGAACATACACTCACACAAAGAAAATAACAAAAAGTCAACAACAACAACAACAACAAAACTGAACCTCCTAAAAGCGAAGCTGCTTTCTTTGTTTTCTCCAAGATCTTAGTTTAAGAACAATGTATGTCAAGTATTCATAAGGCAGTTACTATGAGATGCTGCCAATTTTTTTCTTTTCCTTGAAATCTGTTTTATACCTGCTGTATATTGTGCTGGCCACAGGGATGCACTGTGCTTCTTTCAAAATCTCTTTGAAAGCATTATCAGTTTGGCTGATGGAACATTTGAACCAGAGTATGAACTGAGGAAGAACAGCCCAGGAAAACAGTGAATATATAGTAGATAACACTTGGGACTTAAGAGACAGAGAGACCTGAATGAAAATTCTGGTTCTAGCAAGTATCAAAACCTCAACAGGTTGCATCTGTAAAATGGAGATCATAAACCTCACTTCAAAGTGAAGTTATGAAAATGAAAGGGCTGGTGGACAGAAAAATACAAAGGACATTCCAGATATCTGTCCTGGTAGAAAATTGTTCTGGAAAGCTCCTCATTTTTGCAGTTTTATATGATGAGAATTTCACTTTAGCTTTTCCTGATCCTCATTTCTCAGAGAAATGTAGAATTCTATGACCTAGAAGCTCCAAGAGATTGATGTAGTAACTAAAGGAGTTTTCTGTTCACTTCCAGGAAACCAAAATAGCAGCCATGTTCACAACCACTTGAATTAATTGAGATTTTATAATAGGATCACTTCAAATTTGTGATTCACAAGTAGGTACATCCTTTAATCTTGCTTCTGGGCTGGTGTTGGGCAGTAGCATATAGTGCTTGGCAGCCTATAAAGCGTCCTCCCTAAGGTCTGTGCTTTTCAATATTGGTTTCTCAGCCTGGTAGATTGCACTGGATCAGGCCATAAGACTTTTCAACACAGAAAGGTGAAACCTCAGATTTCAGATATAGTCAAGATTATGTCCTTAGAATGTTCTCTAAGCTTTGGAAAGAAACACATTTTTAGTAGCACAAGATGATAGCATGAGACTAGTCAATATTCAGGGATTCAAAAAAAGACATGCTGATCAAGACATATGATGTGGCACATTTTCTCCTCAAACCTGGGAAACAGTTTTGACATTTCTCTTTTTGTCATAATATAATGTACTTTCAGTACTGTAGCGGAATCCTCTCAGGGTGAAGTCATTTATCACAAGACTAAATGCATGAACTGTCTTGCTTCACTCTGATCCTCAGACTGGAACTTCTGTTGGACTCTAAAATGTGTAATTAACGTTTGTTTCTAACATTCTAAAGATAACTCCTCTCTCCAGTTCTGACTCCAGGTTGGCAATATAAATTCCATGAATTTCCATCATAAAATAAGGAAAGTTTTGTGAAATAGTTGGTAGCTTTTTGCTGTATTTAAAAAGTACATGTACGTAGTTTAAGATCACCTGGCTCTTAATTTTAAAAGATATGATTTTGTGCCTATTAGCCATAAAAACACTAATAATAGCTATCATTTTTGAGCGATTATGTGTGAGATACTCTAATAAATGTTTCATACATAATTTTATTTAATTTTCGCTAGAATCCTGTCAGGCAAATGCTTTTCACCTTTTTTTTTTTTTTTTTTTAGGTTAGGATACTAAGAAAACTTAAAATCATACTCAAAGCCCAGGAATGTCTGATAAAAATATATATGGCTCTTTAGGAAGTTTTTCTGAGTCTAGTATAATTAGATAAATTAGAAATGCAATTCAGTGCAGAAACATGTAAAATAAAATAAGAGTATTTCCACTTTGGGATATATGAAGTAGATGTCCTTTTTCAAATTTCTCTTTCTAACTAAAACCCTGGATATTATATGTGATGCACATAAGACAACTCTGAAAGTTGGAAGGACGAAAGCAGACCATCTAGGCACTTTGGGACCCAAGGAATGACATCGTGGTGAGTTCCTTAGATTTTCTTTTACTTCATATTTCCCAGACTTAAAACTGAAAAAGCTGGCAATCTGCGAATGCCAACAGAGAGGGAAAAGGTTCCAACAAAAGCCTATTTTCTCTAACTAAAAGAAAAAGGCAGGCTGGGCTTTACATGAAAAATAAATTCACACTACAATAATTTTATTTTATCCAAAAATCTCAGAAAAAACTGTTGCCCACTCCTGCCCCTACCATTGCAGGCCAATGGGGGAGCCTAGTAGGGGCTACTCCCTACTAGGGGAGCTTAGTAACACTTACCTGGCTTTAGTTAGGCACATGGAGTGGTGTTAGAGAAGGCCAAGTCAGGAGCTACAAATTTCATTCCTAGCATGAATAATGAGACCATCCCTCCTTCCCCTCAGTGAGACCACATGGAAAGCCTGGACTTAATCTCCACTCTGCAGTAATGTGGTACTTTTCCTCCCACTCTCCATATTGGGGTGGTGTCAAGACCTATAAAATAATTAGAAAATTTCACCACTGCCCCATAATAACAAGGGCATGCCCCCAACCTTGGAATGAATGAAAGCTGTACAGGGAAAAATAACAAGGCATACTTACACTACCCAGGTAAAGAGGTATCCTTGGAGGCCTAGTGAGAAAATACAAAGTCCATTTGCATCAGCTATAAAGAGGAGCTCCTTTCTTGGGTATAAGCAGAGGCCAAGTGGCAAAACTAGATGGCTGTATCCACCTGTTAGTAATGAAGCCCTGTCACTCCTTCCATTTCCAGAGGAATGTCAGAAGAAGCCTCCTGAAAGAGAAATTCAATTATGAGCCAGAGTTATGGCTCATAATTATGAGAGTTATGATAATAACTATATGATAATAACATATTATAATATGAGAGTTATGAGTTTCATAACACAATAACCCCAATTTCCAGGTTCCAATCAAAAATCTCCTATATTACTAAGAACCAGAAAGATCTCAAACTGAATGGGAAAAAAGACAATTAATAGATACCAACAATAAGATGACAGAATGGTAAAATTATTTGACAAATGCTTTAAAGTAGCTGTAATAAAATGCTTCAGTGAGTAGTGAATACCCTTAAAATAAAAAAAAACAGAAAGTCACAGCAAGAAATAAGCATTCTTCTTAAATAGAAGATATAAAGAACCAAGTGGAAATTTACAAAAATAAAAAAAAAATTTAATAACTGAGATAAAATATTCAATGAACTGTCCAAGGGGGGGGGGAAATCATTCAATTTGACAGAAACTACACAATCTGGACAACAAAAAGAAAGTACACACACACACACACACACACACACACAAACACACACACACACACACAAACACACACATATGATCAGGGCCTCAGAGACCTGTGGGAATATAATAAAAGCTCTAATCATGTCATTGGAGTCCAAGCAGAAGAAGAGAAAGAGAGTGGGGCTGAAAAAGTATTTGAAGAAATAATGGTGAAAAACATCTAAATGTGTCAAAACAAAAACAAAACCATAAACCCATAGATTTAAGAACCTGAG
The DNA here is from genome assembly GCF_964662115.1 of Mustela nivalis. Lineage (NCBI taxonomy): Eukaryota > Metazoa > Chordata > Mammalia > Carnivora > Mustelidae > Mustela > Mustela nivalis. Next base: position 24,272,230 of record NC_139037.1, on the reverse strand, counting down.
AGAAACCCAGACAGGATAAATCCAAAGAAATCCATCCCAAGACACATATGGTCAAACTTCTGATATATAAAGATAAGCAAATCTTGAAAGTAGACAAAGAGAAATAAGGCCTTATTGATAAGGGGAAAAATAATTCAAATCACATTGATTTATCTCAGGAGAGATTATGTGCCAAGAAGAAATGCCACAATACTTTTTCAAATTCTATAAGAAAAGAATTTTCACCCTAAAATCTTATTATCAGGCTGTTTCCTTCAGGAATGAAAGAAAATAAAGACACTCTCAGAGGAAGGTAGAAGCCACCTTGTGTGATTTTGACTGTTTAGCCCACCTCAAAAACATAGATATATCCACAATTTGTACTAGTTTGCTTTTTTTTTCCTCTTCATATTAGAACTCTGAGGTTCACAGATACAAGATTCTAGTTTTGTTTTCTAAAGAACAATACATCAGGGAAATAATTTCTGGTAAGATACCACACAGATAATTATTTCATGGACTTACTTCAGCTTTACTTATGACATTTATCTTCCATGTGATCGTGAAGTATGGCTAAGTACAATATTATTTACCTCATGATATCACACTATTGGATGATAGAACCACTTTCATGTCCTCATTCTAAGAGCAAAGCTCTTCCCACCACATTTTAATTTTTGATATGGCTGAAGAAGAAGGAGCTTTCTTCTATGTTTCCCTCACCTTTATCTTCCCCATCATCTTTAACACATCCCTTACACAGTGTTCAGTAAATGGGAGTTAAAGAGAATGAGATCATTTTCTTCATGTAGGGCACCTCTCTTCCTTACCATGGCCTTACTACCTCATAGTTGAGATTGTAAAACTTGGCAATTTCTATTCACAGCTTTGAATGATTTAGAATTCTGTTTTGCATTTCAGTTTTGTCTGAACCCATATGGCAAAGTCAGAACTCCAAACAAATCTGATAAATTCCATCTTGTGTAGCCATTCCCTGTGGCTTGGTAAAGCACTGCAAGTTTTTCATTACTTAATTCTTCTTTATTCCATGACCATCTGTATCTCCATCTTCAGACTTGGATAGGCCTCACAATTGTCTCTGAAACTCAGTATAAAAGAGCTCCAGTATGTTCGTTTGTTAAGTTTGAGTTTTTAAGAGACCAAGACAAAAAATAAACCAACTTAAAAACAGAGTTTGTTGTACCAGAGTAGAATAGTATTTCAACACAGATACGTTCACCTGTACAAGATGGCTCTCACAGAGTCCACAATTGAATTGATAGATTATCACTGAGTAACTTGCATAAATATTTACTTAATATTTATCAAGTACCAAGGACTTAACATATACTGTTGTGTTAAATTCTCCAGACAATCCTTTGAACCAAACAGTAATGTTATCCCCACTTAATCTTTCAGCTTAGTTTGTCTATAAAAGTGCTGGTCACCCAAAAACGGAGTTATTCTTTTCCACAAAGTGTAGGCTGTACATATGAACACACAGACTAAAATATAGGGGTAGGCTTCAGAGAAGATTTTTATATCTAAGCTGTGTCTTGAAGAATGAGTGGGATTTGAACAGGCAGAGCATGATAGAAAGGATATTTTGGGATGTCAGACCAATCTGTACAGAAGAATCCAGTGGGACTTAGAAGCGAATGATTACTCAGACAGCAACATGGCAAAATCTGTGACTAGAGAGCAATGTGGGAAGGTGTCTGATGATAGGAAAGTCACTTTGCGTGGCTTGATTAAGTCAACCACCTGGACTCTGTTCTCTAGGTGATAAGGAGCCAAGATGGGGAATGCTCTGACCCTCTGGCAGCAGTGTGAATGATTCATTGAAAAGGAATCAGGGACAGGAACATGAGGTAGGTCTTCTCAGACTAAATGGTTGAGGGCAAACAGGAGCTTCGAGCTCATTAATATGCTTTGCTTTCTATTAGACTTTATGTCCTGTGGCTCATTAATTCCCTGTTGAAATAACCTCAGGCTGTGTTTCCTTCTCACTGAGTTCGCGGAGTAAAGATTTTCCTCTCGGCCTTAAAACCGTATCAGCTTCTAGCCTCACTGGGCTGTGCAGCATTTGCTGATTCTTTGGTGTGGGCACCTCTGACCCGTAAGTGAGTTCCATTTCAAACTTTAACTCAAGCACTAGGGGGGAATAAATCAAATGTGATGAGATTTGGCTGAGATAGTCACAACATCTATTTCTGAAACTTTTTAAACTGAGATACAGTTTCCTTGTTTGTATCACTGATCTTTCTCCAGAGGGTGGAAAGTGTGGTAGTTTGGGGCATTTATCATTCAGCATGTTTGTTTGATGAGAAGGGATAGGCGAGGCCAAAGCAAAGGCTTAGGTAATTTTTTTCTTTTTTTTAATAAATTGAAAATGCTTATATAATGTATATGCCTCTTGCTATACATAAACACATAAAATAAAAATAAATCTAAAACAAATGGATGAAGAAACTGGAACAAATGGAAAATGAGACAGAAATGAGAGGGAAAGGGGCTGATTTGATTAAATGTAGGATTGTTGATTTGGGTTCAGGTCATGATCTCAGGGTTATGGGATCAAGCCCCACATCAGACTCCATGGTCCATGGGGAATCTGCTTCTCTCTTTGTCTCTCTACCCTCCCCTGCTCATTCTCTCTCTCTCCCTCTAAAATAAATAAATCTTTTTTTTTTAAGACTTTTATTTATTTATTTTACAGAGAGAAATCACAAGTAGATGGAGAGGCAGGCAGAGAGAGAGAGAGGGAAGCAGGCTCCCTGCTGAGCAGAGAGCCTGATGCGGGGCTCGATCCCAGGACCCTGAGATCATGACCTGAGCCAAAGGCAGCGGCTTAACCCACTGAGCCACCCAGGCGCCCCAATAAATCTTTTTTAAAAAATGAAAGCAACAGGGGTACCCAAAACGTTGATCTTAAAAACCTGGACCGTGTAAGTGGCAGGCCATAAATTGGGTTTTGACTTTTCTTTAACCAAACCAGGAATCGTGAAACTTGCCAGTGTCCATTAAGGGAAGAAGGAAAAAGTAAGCAAACCCCAAAACCTTGTATTCAAGAAGCATGCTATTTGTGCTCTGAGTTCTCTAATATTCAGTGGTATCCAGGGGAGTATTACAGTTTATAGTGAAAACAATTCTTCAAAAATATCCTTATTGAATGGTTGCCACTTCAGAGAATCTTTCTCAATTTTACCCATTAGTATATGATTGAAATACATTTCAGTAACAAATGCTAGGAGGTTGGTGTTGAAGAAAGCATACAGTAAGGCTGTTCAAATATGAAGTTTTCTAATCATCTTACATAATAGTTTTTAAAGCAGGTATCTTTCACCTCAGATAATAAGGGTCTCTGGAGAATCTTTCTAAGTGTATGGTTGGGGCCAATTCCAGATCCATTAGGACATTTCATCTTGGACCAGCTTCTTTTTGGGGTACCACTAAAGAAAACTGGGTACAAAACACACAGCAAAGGAAGTAAATGAACTTATATAATTTGTGATATAGTAATAGTAAATACATCCATTTCATATTGGGAGACTTTGCCAAAATTATTGACTGAGATTTCACGATAATTAATTATAATTTTTGACTTGTTAACTGGAGGTTTTTGACTTCTCAAGGAAACACTTAATTGATTTATTTCTGAGACGAAACCGAGTACAAAGTATTTCTTGGAATAAAAGACAAGGTGTTGAAAAAATATGGTCCCTGAGAATCTTGAGTGCTTCATATATTGCGACCTGGGGAGAAATGGAACACTTCAGAGACAGAAGTTTGCTTCGCAACCTTGCAAGTGGCTGTTTCAACTAAGGAAACAGGGAAATTGGATCCCATCCAATGGTAGGCTAAAAAATTAGAGAGTTGTATTTCTTGCTTTCTCTGCTGAGCATTTTCAGTATCTTTGCTGCACACCCTCACAAAGTTATTTACCACAGGTGTGCTGGTAATTATGATATATTATAAACATTTACGTTGTATAATGGTCCTCAACGTCTTCCACCTGTGACCTGGTCCCTGCATACCAAGCAGTCATGCAAAGCAGGTAGAAAAACAGGCTGCCAACCTAAGATTTGTTTTTCTCTTTTCAAATGTGCCTTTCTCTTAGGGCATGAATGTTTAGCTAGGGATTTTTCCCCCTCGGTTTTCTAAATGGCTACGGTTAAATGCATTTTTTTAAACCTTAAAATATTAACAGTTTTAAATAAAAAGCTCTCCAGACGACATGCAGACTTTGTCGTTGTCTTAAACGAAGTTAAGTTAAAACAAAGTTACATTTATTTTCTAAATGACCCAGATCTTATTTCATTAATAATTAGACCATGATGAAATGATTCTTATCAGTGGGTATTAATGATGCAAAAGCACGCCTTGCTTGTGCTAAGTGGTCACATATGTCAGTGTCTTATGAACTCTCGCCTTTGCTTCATAAGAATGATACAATCTTCTACCACATTATGGTCCAACTGCTGTTTAGCAGTTTTGCTCGCTGGTATCAATGTTTTTGCATTTACTATCATTCTCCCAGCCCATCCCCCATTATAATGAACTTCTTTTTTTCTTAAAGCATATCTAATATAATAGGAGCAGTGGTGGTAACAGTCAGGACCCACAGCACCTCACCAGGGCCTAATGTAGTCCAGGAACTGTATGAGAAATTTTACGGCTAGTGCTTCCTTTTCCTTCTCCATTGCTTATGAGCTAATAACAGCTCTCTTATTAACCCAGGTCAGGAATTTTTAAGATCAGAGAGCTGAGACAAGGAGAACATTTGATTTGTTTACAATTACTCCAAGAGGAAGTTAGTAGGAAGTACAAGCTCCTATTTCACTACTTAAGTCCCAAGGAGCAGCACTTTTGAAAGAAAGAGATAAGAGATTTTTACCTCCCGGCTCTGTGTGACTGAGGATATTAGAGATCTAACCTCCAACGAGGTAAGATTGAATGTGCTAAAATCCTGTGAATAAGAAGTTAGATTTTTTTTTTCTTGAGAGATCATTAAGTTGCCAGAAAATTAGGAGAGAACACAAATTCACACAGCTCGAGAATCCAAACATTTCAAGATAATAATGTGGTGTGCACACAGGGGGAGGAAAGAAAAAAAAAAAACCCTGAAAGAAACAATAAAATATTCTTTGGAAGGAAACCCATGAGAGCATCTGTGAGGTAGATAAACTAAACCAAATATATCTAAACAAAGAAACTCAAATCCCACACTCACAGGAAATTCCATAGACATAGGAAGTGTACATCTACAACAACATCGAACAGTAAACTTTGGATTTTTTTTTTTTTTCCAGAACATCATCCTTGTCTTGTCTTTAGCTTAGTCCTCTTTACGAACCTCTCCTGAAATTCACACTAAGTGTTGGAAGAGGGCCAGGCATATGGTGAGCGAGAAAGATGAAGGGGCCAGAAAGTCACGATGAGACTGCTGTCCTATGTGCTGAAGACACTATTAAAAAGCTTCAGGGATCAAGAAAGGTAGTTGGTTTGGGAAAAGGAGGCTCGGTTATTGGCCTGTTGATTTGGGGGGCCAGCAATTCATCTAGAAGGCTCTATTCAGTAGGCAGTGGGTTATCCTAGTCTTGGGACCCAAGGGAAGAACAGAGTTGGACTAGACGACTCAGGAGATCCTTTCATATGAGAGATCTGAGAAGGAGGTTAGTTAGTCAGTTGAAGGGAGGAGACAAGAACCCTAATGCCATATCACAGAAACCATGGAAGGAAAATATTTCAGCAAGGATGGGGGTTGGAGTGTCAGGACTGCCAAATTATTCTATGAAAAAACTTAGCATGATTTTAGGCGAGAAGGTAAGTGGAACCCCAAGGTGCTAGGAGAACCTCAAGCGTGTGGAAGATTCTAGCCTCTCTTTCAAGTTCACAGTTTTGTGAGACCACTCTTTGAGAACAGTCTGTTGAATCCAATTCATTTTGCACCTAAACCCTCTGGTTTCTAATGTAGATGCTTGTCATTGATACTATTTTACCTTTTTGTCACTCTTTATAATTGCCACTAGGGGCCTCTGTCTCAATTTCCACTTTAACTTCTGTCCACAGTTTTCCTGGTTATTCCTCACCTTGAACTTCTCACAGTTAAAAATGTCCCCTGCACCCGTCTATCCTGTGCCACCCTCACGGGCAAGATTCCACAGGGCACAGGTGTAGACTGGACACTAAAAAGGCCCTATCAGGAGTATACACAAAACAGGAAACAGCATACACACAGCATACACACAAACAGCATACACACAACAGGAAAACGCCACATGATTATTTTGTTAATCAAACTTTTAAGCATCAGAGCCTAAAGGAAACATTTTTACTGTAAAGATTTTAAGTATTTAAATTTTAAGTATTTATATGTAAATCAAGCCCTTCTCCCATTTTATAGTTGGTTACAGAAAACCTGTTGCCTTTGAATATCATATTCTTACTTTGTGTTGTAGATAAAAACAAAAGTGCTTAGATAAAAGAGGACAAAGTTAGCGTCTGGAAAGGGAGATATGTGAGAACAAAATATACAGTATGTCCGCTGTCTTAGCTCCAGCGGCTCTAACAAAATACATAGACTGGATAGTTTAAACCAGAGATGTTTATTTCTTACAGTTCTAGACACTGGGAAGCCAAAAACCAAAGTTACAGTGGATCTGAGGTTTGGGGAAAGCCCTTTCTCTAGCTTGCAGGTAGCTGCCTTCCTGCTCTGTCCTCACACGCCCTTTCCTCAGAGTACTAATCCCATCATGTGGGTCACGTCCTCATGACTTCATCAACCTGATTATATCTGAAATGCTTTACCTCCAATACCATCACATGGTAGTTAGAGCTTCAGTGTATGCATGTGGCAGGGGGGGAGGGGGAACCCAAACTTTTAGTCTGTGAAATTCAGTGAGATGAATCTCTCCCACTTCTCACTTTCCTCTTTCTCTCTGCCTCCCTGGTTGACTTTGGTTTTGGTTTGTTTTGTTGTTTTATAAACTGTCACTGCGCTACATGCAGATTGACGCTCCAGGCAATTGCAATTAAATCAGGGAAAAGATATGCATTCACCAAGGTTAACACAAGCAGCAGCTCTATCAGGATGAAACACAGATAAATACATCCAGGACCTCAAAATAAATATAGTCATTTCAATCATGGTCTCCTTAGTTTTTCCCCCCCAGTAAACCTAGAGAACATGCACAATCAAAACCTAAATAAATAAGTTCCCAAATCAATATGTATGTCACTAAAATTTTCAAGCTACAAATGTAACCTGTCATTTCAAGTTATGGGCTATTGTTTTCAAAACAAGTTATTGTAGTATTAAAGGCAAATGCTAATACAGTAAAGCCTCCTTCTTTGTAAACTCTAGACACATGTATAAACTTAGTTTTGATCTAATTAACAGATAAATACCTATAATGAGTTCAGCTGCCTTAATCTGTGTTTGAATACATGTCTCCTTTCAAATTTGATTTTCAGATATAACTTTTAGTAAATTTCATTTGGTGCTTTCTAAAGAGACCTATTCACCTTACATTTAAGAAGATGTGTGTATTAGAAAGACATTAAGGATGGTCATTCAAGTATAATAGGAAATATAAACTTTGTATTAATGGATTCTTTTGACATGGCATTACATTTATCATCATCCTTTTTCCATGGTTCTTTAAATAGCCTCCTATTTCTCTTGGGTGATTTCAGTCTCTATAAGGAACTGTCCATATTCCTGTCATCCTTAAAAATGCTGGTTATTTTCTCAAAAATGTTTTATGTGTTCTTATTTCCTACCTATTTTGTTCTCAGTTCTTTCGTCTAATTGCTAAAACCCTCCATGCTGAGTCATCTTTTTTTTCCTGACTAAATCATTTTATGGGAATCAACTGCAACAAAGCCTGGACTGCACAACACACCTGATGACGTCATCTTTGGCCAGGTGCCTATAGCTTGGGGCAGGATTTGCCCTGCCTACATCTCTGTTAGTTTTCCATTCTTTCTTCCAGACTGAAGTCAGACCTGTCCTCTCTGTGATGCCTGCCTCTGATGCTCCCAGTAGGGTTTACTCTTTCCTTTACACTGCCCAGCAGTACTGTGTGTGTTTATACTTTTTGAAATAGCATGTATCTCATACCCGTGCCTTAGTTTTAGTCATTTATGTGGACATCTCTTGATCTAAATCTTTAGCCTCTTAAAGGGGCAACATCCCACTCATTTCCATACGTAAACTAGAATTCCTTCACATAATCTAGAATCCTGTTTGGTACCTGGTAGATATACATTGATTAACTTATCTTTTTATCTACCCATCTAGCCATTCATTTAGTCATATCTCCCACATGTGATATCCATGGTAATGTGGGCACAGCAAATGAACATAAATAAGGTAGTCCCTGCCTTGACATCACAGATAGCCTAGTGCAGGAGGCAAAGTAACAGGGAGTTGTAATGAAATGTGCAGTGGGTATTAGGCATAGTTGGAACTTTAGCAGGAGGAGAACATCATAGTCTAGGGGTCATAAAACTCCTCCTGTGAGGAAGTGATTTTTAATTTTAACCTGGAAAGATTAGATAATATTCACCACTCTAGGAAGTGACAGGAGGCAGAATATGAGGTATTTGAATAAGCTGTTCCCTCTAAAGAAAGGAAGAGAATTTGGAAATCGGAAAAGATGGAAGAAGTTGTTTGTGGTTATTTTCTGAAACAGATAATGGGAGGAAAGAATGTAAAAGAAGACACTAAATTAAGAGAAGTTTAACGGAGTAAAGTCTCTTAAGGAGGTAGGGAAACCATTTAAATGTGAAATTCCAAAATACAGAAATAAGTAGCAGGATTTTAAAAATATTTTATGATATTCCGACCTCTCCAAAAGAAGGTTTAAAGAGGATGCTAAACAATAGTCAAGTTGTAAGAAAATAGGGAAAATAAGAAGTACTTCTTTCTAAAACATCTTTGGTAAGAGGCCAAATAAGTTTGCAATTACCCAACAACAGTATGTCTGTGTGTTTAATTGGTTACTTTTAGTAAACTCTGAATGTCTGCTCATGCTGAATTCTCCATCTCACCTGCAAGACCCAGCCTTAGCCGGTGTCCAACAAGTGATTGCTGAATGAGAGTGAATACATACAATTTTGTATATCTTCCAAAATACGTAGATATGGCCACATTGCCAACATGTTATGGAGCTACTTTAACCATCACATATTTCTGTTGTACATTTCTGCTTTGTTAGCTTCCAGCCTCATAGTAATACTGTGAGATCAGCCCTAAGAATGCCATTAGGCTACAAAGCATCCCCCTGCGTCAAATGCTGAAGTCTCCCTTCTATACTATCTCTTCCCAGTGCCCATAACTTTCAGACTTTCCTGATAGAAGGATTCTTGACTTTCTCCCCTACCAATCAGGCTTAATTTATTCTCTTAAAAATTACGTTCTTAAAAATTAGGGGCTCCTGTGAGGCTCAGTGAGTTGAGCCTCTGCCTTTGGCTCAGGTCATGATCTCAGGGTCCTGGGATCGAGTCCTGCATCAGGCTCTCTGCTCAGCAGGGAGCCTGCTTCCCCCCCTCTCTCTGATTGCTGCTCTGGCCTACTTGTGTTCTCTCTCTGTCAAAATAAATAAATAAAAATCTTTTTAAAAATTACCAAAAAATTATGTTCAAATCGAAACCAGTTCTTACTAAATGCTACCATCTTTTCCTTCCTAATGTTTCTTTTTTTTGTTTTCTGTGTGTTCAGTTTGTTTTTGAAAGAGTCTCAAACATCAACTGCTTCATCTTTCCCTCTCACGCTTAAATCCCCTGCGTGGTAATGCCAACTAGTGGTCATTTTATTCTGTTTAAACCAGTTAGTTATAGAACAGATGGTATCCAATCCCCCAATAATTTTGTACAGAATTAATGATCAAGATAGTCTTCATTTTAATGAACTGAAGTTGATCTCTTTGTAACCTTTGTAAAAATTGTTCTCCATTATACTTTCTGGAAAAATAAAAATTATTCCCTTTTTTACATCATAGAATTCCAGGATTTTAAAGCAACCCACAGAGCATCATATCTTACTCTAAAGACAGTGTGGTCCAGAAGACCAGAAGACCAGAAGGTTAGGTGTCCCAAGTCTTTGAGATTTTTATATACTTATTTCAACCCCTATCCCTTCTTCCATAGAGGTCTAAATCAATTACCAGTGGTTCTGAGATTTTATGCCTATGCCTTTGAACTTGTGCTCTTGAATAGAGTCACTTTTATCCAAATGTCATTAATCAAGACAGGGAATTGAACACTTCCCTCAATTCCTTGAGTCCATTTAACCCCAGTGATTTGCTGAAGAGTGGTGATTCCGAGAATAGAGTGGTATGTAAGAGTGGTTTACTTTCTAGCAGGGTGTGTACTTCAGACTAAACATTTAATATTCTTGTTCTCATCTTGTCTTTAACTACTGCAAGGTATTTCTCACTGACTAACCTTCTTTCATGTCTTTCTCAACCTTTTTGTCTTCTCACTGACTCATCTTATTCTACTACCTTCTCTCTTTTCCCTCCTCACTGAAATTATGGGCAGATTCTCTCCCCTCCCATTTCCTTCTCTTCTTTCTCTTCCTCTCTCCATCCTCCTCCTCATCTCTCACTTACCTCACTGTTAGTTCTGCCTTACGAATGTAGGTATAAGACTCAGAGAAGTTAAGAGAGTTGTGTGGAACTACCTGGCCAGCAAGTAATAGAACAAGGATTCACATGGTCTGTTGGCTTAGTTTGGAATAAGCATTACACTGTTTTCAACAATTGCTCAGGTGGCAGGTTCAAGACGATAAGCCTTATCAGGGCAGGCATTGCCCTGCATTGGTGTAGTAATAGCAAATGCTCATATAGCGTTCATTATGTGCTGGGTATATAAACTCACTGTATCTACTAATGTGTTTAATTTCCATGCATCTCTAAGAATTTGTTTTTATGATTATTCCAGTTTTATAAGTGAGCAATGGACATACGTAAAGACTGAATGACTAGCTCTAGTCCTCAAGCTGGTAGACAGTGAGCGAGGATTCTATTTCAGGTATTTTTGACTGCTAATCTCACACTCTTTACTGTCCTGACTACCAGACAAAGCCAGTTGTTCACAGTGTTTTTGACTAACTCATTCATGATAAGCCTGCTAACATACAGACATTGTGTTAAGATGCATACAGACCATTAGCTTATTTGACTTTTATGTCAGAGACCATGTTAGACAAACAATGAAAAATATGTGCTTTCGCTGTCCTTAGGGTTATAGTCCAGTGAAGGAGGTTTACACAAACAAGTAGGTTCACTCATGTTTAGTATGTGGACTTCTCATTAGACGCTTTGGGGACTCGTATATGTGGAGACTTTGTGGGTACCCAGAGATGAGAATGATGAATGCTAATTCACAAAACCTAATGTAATATTTGGGGCAAAGAAAAGTTGGAGTCCAACCTTGAAAGACAGTATGCATTATCAGGACAACTAGAAGTGGGAGCTTGATGAATGTAAGGTCTTGAATATTCTATAAAACCTAAGCTGCATGATCTGAGGCCTGAAAGAATGAAATCAATAGAGGGCAGCTCTTTTAAGCTACTTTGAACTTAATTCAATAAAAATTCCCATGATGTATTTATATAAGTAGCAGTAATTTTAACCTTGTATGTGTACTTCTATTTTTGTTTAATTTGACCTTCCTAAAGTTAATGTGGTTAAATCTGACCCGCGATGCCTGCCAGATATATAGTAAAAGAGTAGTAGATTAAATATTTTTTATCAATTTGGAAAAGTAATCAATGTGTCACGGACACCCTTAATAATGAATTGAATAAAAGGCACACCTTTTAATACTGAAGTGAACAAGGGCGAGCTAAAAGCCATATGCTCTATCACTGGCGTCATTTTTTTTTTAATTAAAGCTTTACTAATATTTGATGTACAGATTCCAAAAAGAACATATTTTTAAAATAATTATATATTTTACTTGTGAATAACAAAACGTGGGAAGGAAATGTTGTACCTATCACTTGTTCCATTGTCTTTAATTTTAAAACGAGCTGATGTATTCTTCTGGAGATAGAAGCCTGTTAAGCCATACCTACTTGTACACAGCACAGAGGTGTGGTCAGGCATTATGTAGTATGTACTACAGCGTCATTTTTCTTTATATGTCAAATATTTGGTTTGCAACTTTTTATTTGGGTATAACTTCAAGCCTACAGGAAAGTTGGAAACCGTGCATTCAGATTCACCGGTTGCTTGTTTTGCCCTTTGTGTGTGAAGGCATATATAAAATATATGTTACACATGTGAAACTAAGCTGCATCATCTAATTTTATACACCCATGCAATTAAAAAAAATATTTGAGAGAAGGTTATAGATATGATGCCTCTTTTCCTATAAATTCTTCAGTGTGTAATTCCCAAGAGCAGAGGCATGCTGTTACATATACACAGTATAGTGCTCAAAATTATGAAAATTTACAATGCTACCATACCACTATATGGTCTACAGTCCATAGTTAAATTTTGTTCATTTTCTCAGTAATGTTTTGTGTAGGTATTTCATTCCTAATCCAGGATCTGGTCCAGGGTTGCGTATCATATTTAGCTTTCACGTGTCTTTTCTTCTTATTGTAGAACAACTTTTCAATACTTCTTTGCATTTATTGACCCTAAATTTAGAAGAGTACTAGATAGTAGGGGATGTCCTAAATTTGCGTTTGTCTGATTTCTCTTAATAATCACATTCATGAACTCAGAGTGCTTGAAAAAATACCGCAGAATAGTGCTGCATTCTTCTCAGTGTATCATATCATAAAGAATATGATGCCAATTAGTCCCATTATGGGTGACATTAACTTTGATTCCTTGGAGTGTCAGTGAGTTTTTTCTACTATAAAGTTATTGCTCTCACCTCATAATTAATAAGCCATTCACAGAGAGAAATTTTTAAATGATTTAGCTATTCTCTTTTTTATCAAACTGTTATTCCATAGTTTTAGAACATTGGTGATTTTCCAAATCCAACATTCCCTCTATATTTATGAATTCACATTCATATATGAGGCTCTTTATCTTCCATTTTTGTTTCTTTATTTATCTGTATTATTGTGCATTTATGAATCTGTTTATATTCTATAAGTCTGTTACTCATTTTATTTTGATGTTCAGATTGTCTTAACTTTAGCCAATGGAAGTCTCTTCAGACTGGCTACTATGTGGACATTTTGGACATACCCTTATCTTTCTTAATACAGTTCCTTATTTTCTGGAACATCAAGAGAACCAAGTCTCTTCTTAATTCTCTTTGACCCAATGCTGGATTCAATCTTTCCCTCAAGTCACCTTGACTCATTTGAGAGAATACTTAGATTTAAAAGGCAGGATAGGAATGCTGTGTGTGTTTGTTGCTAAGGATATGTCGTTACTTCTAACCCCTTTAAGTGGAAAAACAAGGAAAGTGTGTGTGTGTGTGTGTGTGTGTGTGTGTGTCAGAGAGAGAGAGAGAGAAATCAAAAGGGAAATGAAACATTTCACAGATTCCTCTGGTAAAATGCTGAAGTCATGGGTATGTATCTCTTCAAAATACGTGGGTGTTAATCTCTTCAAGAAAAGAAACTCAAGAATTTTAATTGGTGTTTAAACAAATAGTGTTCTGATTGGTCTCCAGAATATCTTTTGGTTGGCAGCAAAGGCTGTTTCTGATACCCAGTCTCATAACAATATGGACTGATACTTTTTTTTAAAAAAAAAAGATTTTATTTATTTATTTATTTGACAGAGAGAGAGATCACAAGTAGGCAGAGAGGCAGGCAGAGAGAGAGGGTGGGGGAAGCAGGCTCCCCGCTGAGCAGAGAGCCCGAAGAGGGACAAGGTTCCCAGGACCCCGGGATCATGATCTGAGCCAAAGGCAGAGGCTTTAACCCACTGAGCCACTCAGGCGCTGATACTTTTTTCTAGAGATTTGGCCATACCCAGTAGAGGCAAATGAAATGAGAATGGTGAGGTTTCTAGGAGAGAACATATCTTAAAAAGGGTGAGTTTAAGACGAAGTCTAGGAATATTGGAATATTTAGGCTTTGACTTTAAATATATAAACTGTGCATATAAACTGATTTAGGAAATAGACCTGAGAGTTTTGAGTCTCATTTTTCTTTTGTTATCAGCTCTTTTGCTACTTTTTTTCACCTAAGACAGATGTTCACCACCATTTCATTTATAAATAACTAAAACTTTGTTGTCAAAAAGGCCTTTCTTTGTAAAGCACCCTTAACCTTGTTTACTCCATTCTGATGACATATAGGAAGGTTTAAAGTCCTACAAATCCCCTTTTAGCTCAAATATCCTCTGATAAAATCACATGCTTTTGCTCTAGGAAATTATAATGTATAAAGAGCTAAGACCCTCTGGAGCACTTGGGTGGTGCAGTGGGTTAAGCAGCTGACTCTTGGGTTTAGCTCAGGTTGTGATCTCAGCAACTGTGAGATTGAGCCCAGGATCAGGCCCTGCCCTCAGCAGGGAGTCTGCTTGAGATTCTCTCTCTCTCCCTTTTCCTCTGCTCCCTCCCAAACAAATAAATAAATAAATCATAAATAGACAGACAGATAGATAGGAAGGACCTTCTGAGATATCCTGGTTGGGACATGGTTGTGTTAGGCTGAAACTTAGCTCTCCTAATTTTGAATTGTGTGTAAGTACTCCCACACCTGTCCCTCTTATTTTATGTAATGAGTTCCTCCCCTGAGTATAAATGGTACAAATTCTTCCTCAACAAAATGTTTCACGCAAAAACCTCAAGGTGGAAGAGCAACAGGTCCTCCCTGATTATACATATATATGACTTAATTTCTATGATACCAAGTTTGAAAGGAGGACCTGTGTGCTGCCAGCCTGTTGTGGTTTTTAATTCGTTATTTATCAATTAGTATAGTCTGGTGCTGTGCTGGGGCACTGGAGAGAAAGTAATAAGTAAGATACAGGGCCATTCTGCATGGAACTCAAAGACTAGTGAAGCCTATGATAAATATTATTTTGTAGACATAAAATATGACATAATGAAAAAAGTGAATAATTAAAGAAGGAGTCACAGAAGCAAGGCTGTTTGGCCAGCATTTTGAAGGATGAATAGATTTGTCACAGGTAAAGAAGAGTATAATATGTCTTTACAAGCTAATGTGGACACTGCGGTGTTATGCCCGACTCCCCCTTAGGACTGAGGCATTTATTCTCGCATCTGTTTGGAGCAATGGGTTGTTGATAACTCCTGGCTGAATATCTTTCTGTGACTTGCTTTCAGACGTAGCGAGATGCCTTCTTTGAGGTTATGGCTCCCTGTCAGAGTCAGCCTATGTTCAGTGACTCAGTACTGACTGAGATTAGCTAAGGCTTCTCTTGGAAAGGCTTCACATCTTTAACTACCCAGGTCTATATCTCTTAATTCATTTTGTTCCAGAAAGCCCACCCCAATAAATCTGTAGTTCAAATAAAGTTCTCTTTACCTAACAACATGGAGAAAGGGACTGTTTTGTTCAAAGTACCAAGGGGATTCAGGAGTGTGGTTGAACAGGTGCAATACCCTGAGATCATGACCTGAGCCGAAGGCAGCGGCTTAACCCACTGAGCCACCCAGGCGCCCGAACAGGTGCAATACATGGTTTTGGTGAGATTGGAGGAAGAGAATGATAATGTGACGAAAGAAGAGTAGAGCCTAGTGGCACTGCTGAGGGATTCCAAGCTAATTTCATGGATACCAGGAGATTACCTAAGTGTGTCATGTGGTCACGACAGAAGAAGATCAGTCAAGTGGCCAGCCATTGGCATGAACACAGATGATGATGGATCCCACTTCTATTTCCTCTTCCATCATTGGAATTTTCCATACTGAATCTTGTCTCTTGTTGTTGAGAGAAAAAAAATTCTTTTAAAAGATGTTACTGTAGCATGTGAAAAGGAGTGAGGTCATAGGTTCTCCTGTAAACTTTCAGAAATTATCGGAGAAACTTTCAAAAATTATCTGAGATTCATCCTGTACGGGAAAACGTTCATACCACAAGAGGGAGACGTACTGTGGAGGAATTTTGAGGAAGACAATAAAAGTAGTATATGGAAAGATTTTCAGATCATATTTAAATATTTCTTACCGTCGAGTCTCAGGTAAAATATCATTGAAGACTTTTTTGTTTCTATCAGATACAATATTGTCTTCATCAGTGATATTTTACCTGATATTTGAGGGGTTAGGAATATCTGAATATGATATGAAGTCTTTGCATATGCTTTTATCATTTACTGTTTCCCTTATTCCTGTCTGAATTTTGTGGTTACAAGGTGCTACCACAGAAAAATCTCTAGATGTGGGACCACAAGACCTGAATTCTAGTCCCACTTCTTTGTTTTTCCACTAATTTGTATCTAATATGTATCTTTGTATCTAATTTGTACCTAATACGTAGAACTATTGCTAGTTTTACATTTTAAGGAGCACAGCTATATTATTTGTCTCTTGATTTGGGGAAGAATCACTTAGTTTTCTGAGCTTCAGGGTTTGTTTTTTTTTTTTATAAGAAAAGTGGGGAAATTAATCCTTCTTGTTGTACATCTGAGGATCAAAGTCTTTTACGAAGTGTAAGACATAATATGGCTGGGAACCAGAACAGTAAAGTCCTGGACAAATCAAGTAACTCATTTCACAAAGTGTTGGATGACTGAGTTTTAAAGCTTCAAGCTCTTAATATACTATTCAGCATCCTGAAAACATAAAGTCGAGAGAGGGGAAAAGTAAGGAAAGGACTACAGCTTCTTGGACGAGGACCTGAATGCCCATTAAAATGCATCTAGCAGAGGACATAAAACCAATGAGAAGGAGCAATTTACTTTTACTGCTGGGGCAGGAGTCATGCAACTATTTTTACTAACTATGGCTGTTCCCCAGTCTATCGGAGTTCCTAAAATATTTATGATCGCTCTGTCTGTATAAGGCGCTGTCTGTTGCAAGCAGAAAAGCTAACCTGTGGTGGAATGTGTTTGTTGTCATTTTCTTGTCTGATAAGGAAAGCAGTGAAAATAGAGAGGGGCTGAGCAAAATCCTCATATAACACATCAAGAAAAGAAAAAATGAGGAAGCTGTGGCATCATGCCAGGAGTAAGAGCTTTGCCAATTTGGCACTTTGCCTACCTCGACTGGGGGATTACCCTGTAGTGTATTAAAGTATCAGCTTTTTAATTTACCATATTATTTTCCAGATGTTTTTGGTAGAAAGGGACTTCTCGGCAAACACTTGAGTGCTTGTCAGAGAATTACACATTTAATATTACACTACTCATTATTTTAATTAATGACAGGAAGAACTTGCTTGAAGACAATTCTTAGTCACACAAAAAAGGATGTTAATATTTTATGAGAGGAGGAAATTATCTTTAACATTGATGAATTAGAATGTTCAGAAATTATAATAGGAATATTACTGAAAAAATGAGCCAGTGGTAGTGCCATTTAATATAACACACTAATTTTGATAGAAAACTGATATGGAGGCATCATGATGTAATATTAAGAATAGCATATAAGAAATTGACATGCACCATGCATGAAAGTTCTCTAAGTAATAGTTCAGTTAGAATTTGGAATAGATTTATATATAGTGATGGATGCAGGACACATAAATCCTATTATCTGGTTTATGAGCAATATTATATATCAACACTATCACTGTCATTTACTGAATGCGCCCTGTGTGTCCGGCATTTTGCTATCACTTTTCATATATGTAAGTACTCAGAGCAGCTGTTTATTCTTGCTGAAGAGAGTGAGGCTCATAGAATTTAAATGATTGGTTCAAGTTCATTGAGTAAATAAGTGGCCAATCCATTCTACAGTCTAAGTTTTGAACTATGTTATAATTACCTTTCTAAGTCTCCTAGAAAAAAATAAATTAAAAAAGCTTACGTCTCCAGCTTTCAAATGAATTGGCTGCTCTAGGAATTCTATTGGATCTTGTTCAACTGTAAAACTCTGAGGTCTGATTTTCACAATGTATTTATTAGTTCCTGTTACATGCTGGACTCCTTGCCGAACACGGTGCTTCCTGATCAGTTTCCTTCCAGTGTACTTATTAAATTTATCCTTCAGATCCTGTGTAATGTTCTCCTTGTTCAACCCTTTGGGTTCTAGCTGTGTAGAAAGTACCTTTCTTCCAAAAATATCTGGAAAATGATATGATAACTTTTATAGACACTGCACTGAGTCAAACAAGGTGATCATGATGAAACATATGTAACTTGAGATATGTGCAGTTCTTTTTATAGTAGCTTAAACGTGTGAGATGCTAATTTGCCCACTGATACCCCTCTGAGGTTACCACAGAATGATCAGTTATTTTGATACTCCTTTGTTCTTTCTAACTGGGCACCTATTTAGTAGCTCTCCCAACAGAGCTGTTTTTCTTATATTTTAAAGATTTACAATTTGGTATTATTTGTTGGTGAGGTGGATCTTGAGAAATGTGACAATTAGTGTTAACCGTACCAGTTAACAAAACAAAAAGACAACCTACTGAACAGGTGAAGATATCTGCAAATGGTATATCTGATAAGGGGTTACTATTCAAAATACATAAAGAACTTATAAAACACAACCCCAGAACAATAAATAATCCTATTGAAAAATGGGCAGAAGACCTGAACAGACATTCTTCTTTTCTTTTTTTAATTTTTTTATTTAGTTTCTTTTCAGTGTAACAGAATTCATTGTTTTTGTACCACACCCAGTGCTCCATGCCATATGTGCCCTCCATAATACCCACCACCTGGCTCCCCCAGCCTCCTACCACCTGCCCCTTCAAAACCCTCAGATAGTTTTTCAGAGTCCATAGTCTCTTATGGTTCATCTCCCTTTCCAATTTCCCTCAACTCCCTTCTCCTCTCCATCTCCCTATGTCCTCCATGCTATTTGTTATGCTCCACAAATAAGTGAAACCATATGATAATTGACTCTCTCTGCTTGACTTATTTCACTCAGCATAATCTCTTCCAGTCCCGTCTATGTTGCTACAAAGTTGGGTATTCATCCTTTCTGATGGAGGCATAATACTCCATAGTATATATGGACCACATCTTCCTTATCCATTCGTCCGTTGAAGGGCATCTTGGTTCTTTCCACAGTTAGTGGCCATTGCTGCTATAAACATTGGGGTACAGATGGCCCTTCTTTTCATAACATCTGTATCTTTGGGGTAAATACCCAGTAGTGCAATGGCAGGGTCATAGGGAAGCTCTATTTTTAATTTCTTCTTTAATTTCCACACTGTTTTCCAAAGTAGCTGCACCAACTTGCATTCCCACCAACAGTTTAAGAAGGTTCCCCTTTCTCCACATCCTCTCCAGTACATGTTGTTTCCTGTCTTGCTAATTTTGGCCATTCTAACTGGTGTAAGGTGGTATCTCAATGTGGTTTTAATTTGAATCTCCCTGAACAGACATTCTTCTGAAGAAGATGTACTGATAGCCAAAAGACACATGAAAAGATGCTCTACATCACTATCCCTCAGGGGAATGCAAATCAGAACCACAAGGAGGTATCACCTTATACCTGTCAGAATGGCTTGAATGAAAAAGACAAGAAATAACAAGCGTTGGTGGGAGTGTAGAGAAAAAGAAACATTTGTACACTATTGGTTAGAATGCAAATTGATGCAGTCACTGTGGAAAACAGTATGGAGACAAACCATAAGTGACTCTTAATCTCACAAAACAAACTGAGGGTTGGCGGGGGGAGGGGCGGTTGGGAGAAGGGGGTGGGATTATGGGCATTGTGTGAGGGTATGTGCTTTGGTGAGTGCTGTGAAGTGTGTAAAGCTGGTGATTCACAGACCTGACCCCTGGGGATAAAAATATATGTTTATAAAAAATAATAAATAAATAAATAAATAAAAACAGTATGGAGGTTCCTCAAAAAATTAAAAATAGAAAGACCCTATGATACAGTAATTCCACTACTGGGTATTTAACCAAAGAAACTAAAAGCATTAATTAGAAAACGTATATGCACCCCTCTGTTTATTGCTGCATTATTTGTAATAGCAAAGATTTAGAAACAACCCATGTCCACCTGTAGGTGAATGAATGAAGAGGAGGTAGTATATATACAATGAAATAATACTTAACCATAAAAAAGAATGAGATCACGCCATTTGCCACCACATGGGTGGACCTAAAGGATATAATGCTAAGTGAAGTAAGTCAGACAGAGAAAGACAAATACCATATGATTTCACTCATAGGTGGAATTTAAGAAGCATTAAATTCCACCCATGAGTGGGAGATACCCGGACACACAGCCCTAAAATACAGAGAACAAATAGGTGATTGCCCCAGGGGATGTGGGAGTGGGTGGGAATGGATGAAATAAATGAAGGGGATTGACGGGTATAAAGTTTCAATTACAAAATAAACAGGTCAGAGAGATGAAAAGAATAGCGCAGGGAGAAGTGTCACTAAGATTGTAACAATGTTGTTTGGTGACAGTAGTGACTATACTTATCCCAGGGAATACTTAAGAATGTAAAGAATTGTTGAATCATTATATTGTACACCTGAAACTAATATAACACTGTATGCTAATTATACTTTAATAAAAAGAACAGTATCTCTTATTAGAGTATCGTGGCACCATAGGAGAAAGCAGAGGTTAGCAATGAAGATATCAGGGGTCCTAGAAGCCTTTATTTAAGAGGCATTTATTTTAAAAATAATAAGAATAAATAAATCTTTACAACCGTGGTATTCCTTTATCAATGAGGTGCATCTTGGTAATAAGTGTTAATAGTACTAATGTTGGAAGATTATTTCTTTTCGTAATAAGTCAATACAAAAGGAAGAGTAAGACCTCCAAGGTCACTCTAATACACTGTCCTAATACTTTCTCAACTAGAAGAGAGAAACAATGGAGCTATAGCTAACATGCATGTTAGCGGACACAGTAACAGAATTTATTTTTCATAGATGTCAGAATCAGCCATCATGTGTTTTGCACGAGAAAAGGGTTACAATTGTGGCTCTACTTAAATATCAAAATCAATGTGACTACTTCTGCAGTCTTATAATGTTGAACCCATCCACCCAGTAGTCCTCGCCACGCGAGTTTTCCTTAGGGTGTGATCATGGGCTCTCATACTCACACTACCCCTGGCTCCTCTCAATCCAAACCAACATTATTAGAGCACACTGAGATTCACCTCTGTGCCCTCCTGCCACCTCCACAGTCACAGCCTCGGCCGGTCCTGAAGTTGTACTTGTATTCCTGGGTCTCCCTCGCCCAGCACAGTTCATTTTGCCACCTGACCCCCAGGCGCTGGCTTGTATATCACTTTTCCTATCCTAATTACTTTGCCCTTTAGAATGATTTTTTTTTTCTTTTAAAAATAATTATTTCAGCATTTGGAAAGAAGAACATGGAGTATATCTGATGGTTTAAAGGATTTATAAGCAATAAAAGTTTACTTTTGAAACAGTAAAAGAACTGTGTGAGCATTAAGTAGCCTTATTTCCTCAGCTGTAGAGGGAAAGCCCAAGGCAAATGCTGCTTTTATCATTTCATAAGAATGCACACATATATTCTAAATAAATACCTGAAGTCAGATATTGTTGTATTTAAGGGATATCTGGTACTTACTTTCAGGACATAAGTACCAATGTGTAGCTGTTACAAAAATGACTTAATTGTTCATATTAACATGCCTAAATCCATTACCTGTCAAGTTCTAGGGTATCAGTTCTTCTGCCAAGACACTAGCTACACTCAAGTCAAGGAAAGATGATTTCTATCCATCCTGTGAAGAAACTAAACTTCTCAAGAGAGGCTATTTACAGTCCCAGGAGTGTTTTACCTCAGTCAGAAAAATATAAGGACACTGGGTATAACAGACACCAGTCTCAATGCCAGCAAATTGGATAACCTAGAAGAAATGGATACATTCTTAGAAACATACAACATACCAAGACGAAATCATGAACAGAAAATCTGAACAGACCAATACCAAGTAAGGAGGTTTAATCAGAATTCAAAAGACCTCCCAAGAAAGAAAAGCCCAGGACTAGATGGTTTCACTGGTGAATTCTATGAAACTTTAAAAGAAGGATTAATGCCAGTCCTTCTCAAGTACCATGGCTAATCAACAGGGAAATCCCATCACAACCACAATGAGGTATCCCCTCACACCTGTTAGAATGGCTATCATTAAAAAAAAAAAAAAGGACAAGAGATAAGTGATGGCAAGGATGTGGACAAAAGAAGACAATTTGCACAAGATTAGGGACAATATAAATTGATGTATCCACTATGGGAATGATGGTTCCTCAAAAAAATTAAAAATGGAATTACTAAATGATCCAGTGTAAGTGCTAATAGTTCCTCATGGTACTTAAAAAAATCAAAAGTAGAATTACTCTATGATCCAGCAATTTCATTTCTGGGTTTATAGCTAAAGAAAATGAAAACAGGATCCTGAAGAGATATCTGTACTCTCCTGTTGTAGCATTATCTTAGAATTATTCACAATCACCAAGATAGGGAAAATAATTTAAGTGTCTTGTGAATGGATGAGTAGATAAATTAAGATATATGGTGTGTGTGTGTGTGTGTGTGTGTGTGTGTGTGTGTGTATTATTCAGACATGAGAAAGGATATCCTGCCATTTACAACAGCACAGGTAGACCTTGAGAGTATTAAGCTAAGTCACAGAGAAAAGCAAATACTGTATAATCTTACTTATACATGAACCTTAAAAAAGCCAAGCTCAAAGAAACAGAGAGTAGAATGGCCTGTAGTTACCAGGGCCTGTGGACCAGGGGAAATGGAAAGACATCAAAGAATACAAATTTCCACTTGTAACACAAACAACGTGTTGAGAGCTCATGTAGAGAATGGTGATTATAATTAATGTTACAGTATGATGCATTTAAAAACTGTTCATCTTTCTGACCCTTTCTCAAGGCCTTCCATGCCCCAAAGTATCATCTTACTTCAACGCCCACTCAAATTCAAGGACCTTATCTTTTACAGCAGATCCAGGTATGCAAGAAGTTCCTCAGGTATAGTTCCTTCAATACAGCCAGGCAAGTGCAGCTCTTCTCAACCTACAGAAATGAAGAAACAAGGTATTGGCACCCCTCTACACAGTAATAGATCTGATAGAGGATCACTGCTATAGAGATCAAAATGTTGGATTTTCCTTATTAGGTCTCAGGGACTAGAGCTAATGCCTCCTGTGCCTTCACTCAGCCCTCCAAGATTTGGTTCTGATCTCTCAGTCACCCTTCCCATTTCATGAAAGTTCTATGTGTTTGCAGCTGAGTAGTTCTCTCTGCCTACTTCTTGTCACTGTAATTGGAGGTATCTAAAAGTGTCCTTTTGTTCTGTACTCTTAACTCATTCTGTCAAAGCACTGGACTTTGAAACACTTGGCGAACCCTCTGTGAATCTTTCTAGGATCTACTCCTTTAGAAAAAAAAAAAAAAAAAACAAACCCCACATAAATGTCTGTGAGGTAATCCTTTGCCTTTTCCTTCTGTTGGGATTGCTGAGGACAATGTCCTTAAGCATTCTGGAAGTCCTTTTGTTTCATTCAGGAGATACACACCTTCCATTCCTGTAGGGGGTATTTTTCCTACTAGTACTCTGAGATACCAACTTCCATCTTGATGGAAGGTCTTAAAGGAAAGATATGACAATCATACCCTCAGCTTTGGCTTCGGGTCATGTTTTTTATCTGTAGAGATTGGGGAGTTTCAGAATCATCAACTTCGGCCTCCTTTTTATTTTATTGTTCCCTTTTGATTTGATCGGTCTTCTCTCACTTTTCATGTAGAGCATCAGGAAGAAACCATATGGCACGCTCACTGTGTTGGGAAATCTCTTCAAATTGCCTGCTTCATTAGGTACATTTTCCACATTCCACAGAACTGCAGGCGGTGGTGTTGCTAAAATATTCTGCACCTGTACCGTTTCCAGTAATATTTACCTCACTCTCCCAAACCCTCGCTGGAGGTGTCCAGTAACTTCTTTAAGACACAAAGCTTTCGCTAAAGCTCTTCTCAAATTCCAACCCCCAGTTCTAAAGCCACACCTACATTTTAGATTTTTGCAACAGCCAAGCTCCACTTCTAGGTACCAGAATCTGGATTAGGTAGCTCTTACAGCATAACAAATTATCCCAGAATGTAGCAGCTTAAAAAAAATTATTTACAGTTTCTGTCAATCTGGAATCTGTTAGCAGCTTAGTAGCTAACTCGGGGTCTCCCATAAGTTTGCAGTTAAGCTGTTGGCTCTGTTGGGGATGGGGAATCAATTTCTAAACTCACTCAAATGGTTGTTGGCATGGGCTCTTCCATAGAGCTGCACAACATGGCAAGTTAACTAAGGAGACAGAGTGTGAAGGAGAGAGTGCTTATGACACAAGACATGGTCTTGGAAGTGATAGAGCTCACTTCTTCCTTATGATGTTGAGCACACAGACCAATCCTGTCACAGTGTGGCGGACAGCATGAGCATGCCAGGGCCAGGGGCAGTGATCACTGGGGACAACCTTGGGGGCTACCTAAAGTAGGTCTCAGTCATAGGCAGAGCTTGAGTCGTGAGAGAGATGGTATGGAGAGATGAGTAGAATTAGGAGATTGAAAGTTTACCAAAATTAAATGGATGCTTGTCTGATGCCAAGTGCAGCCTTCACTGCATTAAGGCTGGGAGGCTGAACAGGTTCCAAAGATTCAAGAAGGGGGCATGTACATATCAAGTGAATCTAATTTTTGTGTAATAAATAGCTAATATGAACACTAAGAACAATCAAATAGAAGACTGCACATAATTTTTAATATTCAATATATGGAATATTTTTATGTAGAATACCCTATTATCTAGTGAGGTGACACCAATATCACCAAACTTCAGCTGATAATCCTGATAGCCCCACTTACCTTTTTACTTAGTTCCACTTATTTCACCATCATGAATCTGCTAACTAAGATACTAGAATGTATCTGAGAAAATATCTAATTGTCTTCTTACAGATGAGGATACTGATAATTTGCTCTAAAATGTCCCTGTCAGTAGAGATTTCCTCATGTTTTGTCCTATGTACCCAGAATTAGGAAAGGATGAGACGTAGACAAGTCAATCTACATTTTTCTTTAAAAAAAAAATAATAAAAAGGTAGATTGGGAATGGGTAGCTGTGGGGAAGAGGTGGGCAATGGATTTCAAGCTTTCTGTAAGTACGCTAATTCAAAAAACTCTTTCTCTTCTGTGATTACCCAGAACAATCTGGTATATAATATTTTTTCCCCTTGGTGTGCTATATCCTACATCTCTCTATTCATGAATATACCCTTTTCCAGGACATAAAACTGAAATATACACTTAAAAGGAATTAAAATGTATTAATAATATAGACCAATAAAAAATTTATTGAGGTATACTTGTTACAATGGGTCCTAAACAACTATTTTGATGGCTGAGTCATCAAATTTCTGTATTTGTGAACCCAAAGGATATTGACTCTCCTATTGGTGTACATGATATGGGATTGCACAGAAGATGGAAGTGAATTATTTAAGAATTTGCATATTTACACGTTTTATGTTCTAAAGTAATTCCCTGACCAACTCTCTTTTTTGGGGTTTGCAAGTTATGGTAGTCCAGTTGTCTGGTTCACACAAACGCTAAATGTTTGTCATGATACTTTATTACTAAATAAATCTAAGAACTTTTCAGAGTCCCACTTTCATTTAACTATTTGAGAAGTTAAGAAAAAGGAATTAATTACTAAATGAAGGGAGGCAGCATAAGCAAGCTCTATATTTTCTTTCAAGAGAGAAAACACTCTTGGCAAGGGGCTGAAGAATGATTTATTATTCAACTTGGTGTGATGTCACAGAGTGAGTAGTATGGAGAAATCTACAAATAGATACTTGTATCAAACTTATTGAGGATCATTCGTACTTTGAAAGTTGTTTTTCTGAGATTATTAATTTCTTCTTTAATATATATCTCTTTTATCATTTCTTAAAGTAAGGGCTCTTTTCAAAATACTTCTGATGCCTTGACACCAGAACCCATATTGAATAGGGCTCATAGTGTCTTATTCTTGGGGTATTATAATTATCTGGCATATAAGCGTGTACATTTTTCTGTCACTGAGGAAGTCTCAATGGGAATAATTAATAGAAAAATTATTCCACTTTAGTAAGAACATTTTTTTTTCTTTCTTTCAGTAGAGAACATTTTTTTCTGATTAATAATTCTCTCTGTACAAAAATATTTCTTAATATAATCACAGTTTTTTTTTTCTTATTTTTCTTAACCTCAGACAACTAAGGGAAAGTGATTATGTTGACTGGATTTCAGGGTCTATTATAATTATGTGCTTAACTGCTGTGAATGACAATATAAACCCTTTCTATTGTAGTGTTGAGGAATTATTTTCAGTTCTGATAAAATATTACTCATTTTTTTTAAAGATTTTATTTATTTATTTGACAGAGAGAAATCACAAGTAGATGGAGAGGCAGGCAGAGAGAGAGAGAGGGAAGCAGGCTCCCTGCTGAGCAGAGAGCCCGATGCGGGACTCGATCCCAGGACCCTGAGATCATGACCTGAGCTGAAGGCAGCGGCTTAACCCACTGAGCCACCCAGGCGCCCCTAAAATATTACTCATTTTAACACACACGGTGCTTTACATTTGTTAACTGTCACGGTCCTCACTTTTTCTGCAGGTGTTACTATTGTTGTTGCACAATAAGTATGGAGATTCTCTTTGTCACTTGCTTGATTAAAATAATGGAAAACATACAGTGCAAAGAATATTCCACTGCAATTCACTCATTAGCCAAGCTTCCTTTTATGACCATCCCTCTTCCAGTAGCTTCACAAAGAATATTAGTCTGTGTGCTCAGAGGTGATTTACAAAACTCATTAAAGATATGGAAATTATTTTAGCAACCATCTAAATTGAATTTAGGAATGGTAATAAATCTGATGTATGATTTCAAACAATACACGTATCTTGTAAAATAAAGCTTTTCAATAAATATGGAAAAATAAGACAGGGTTTTCTAAGACAGACAAAATTTTAAATGTTTTTCATGATGTATTTTAAATTGGGACCAAAAAAAGTAATGATCCTCTCACTTAGGAAAGAGAATGTGGAATGTATCTGAGGTTTTTATTTTTTTTATATTTTTTAATTTTTTTAAAAGATTTTATTTATTTGTTTGACAGAGATCACAAATAGGCAGAGAGGCAGGCAGAGAGAGAGGAGGGGGAAGTAGGCTCCCCACTGAGCAGAGAGCCCGATGTGGGGGCTTGATCCCAGGACCCTGGAATCATGATCTAAGCCGAAGGCAGAGGCCTTAACCCACTGAGCCATCCAGGCACCCCAATATCTGAGTTTTTTAGTCAGTGGACCATTTCTGCCCTTTTTTGGCTCCTGAATACTCTATACATCAGGGGAAAATGAATCTAGTCATACTTCTGTTTGTACCATTAAATGACTAGCTGTTACTCTGAATAAGAAAATGAAACAAAACCCAGTTATCTAAGTGACTCACTAAATTCTGTTTACATCCCCACCTTCTCTGTCGCTGTGTATGTTGTTAAATCCCATAACAACAGTCATACTGCACTTTCAGTCACACAAAAGGCATAATCCCTGTGATCTTGCATTGTCCTGTGTGCTCCAATATCTATCCTGGTGCTCCAATATTCTTTTGCATTTCTTGATCTCACTTGGCAAAATCCTAATCATGTTCCCTCTTCCTTATTCAGAGTTTTCCCAGTATAAGTAGAATCTAAACTGGATGGGTCTTGTCTGCTTGCTATCATAGTCTCTTGTCCTTCCATAGACCATGTCACATTTTACTGCCTTTTCCTATTCCCTGATCAAACCTCTTGACCTCACTGAAAGCATTGTGAAAGCAAGTACTGTGTTTAATTGTTAGACATTGCATTCCTTACACAAGAATGGTATATAACATACAGAAAAAGAAAACAAAATCAATATTATTGGTTCCCTGGAAGAGTGAGGAAAAGAGCCAATGAATTAAAGAGTTTCACCTCAGTTTTCTGTTTTGAAATACTTGGATAAGATTTTTTGGGAAAGTCAGCCAGTTGCCTATTTCTAATGTCTCAGGCTCTCTCTTACTCTCTCCCTGTTCTCCACTTCCTCCTCAGGAACCCAATCTTGAAATTATTCAGTGGTGAAATGTGACACTTTTGTCAGTATAGTCAAGCCATTATGTTTTGGCCAATGTGCTACTAGAAGAAACGCTGCATGCAATTTCTGTGAAGGTTCAAGATTCAAGTTGGAGGAGGAGGGAGGAACCTTGCTTGCCTCTCTACTTTTCTCCTCCTCTATTCTATGTAAGAATGATGGGAATTCGTGATTGGAATTCCAGCATCCATCTTCAACCGTAGTGACCTTAACAACAGAAATGACTGTCGGATGACGGAGCAGAAAGGTAGCATAGCTTGAGTCCTTGGTATCACCAGGAAGCCAGCAAAGCAGCCCTGGACTGGCTCTGCTCAGACTCGTTTTACCTGAGAGAAAAGCAGACTTTTAATTCCCTTCAGTTCATGTGATTTTGTAATGTTCAATTTTATGCTACTGAAATTTCATCCGAACTTAGCATTATTAGTGAAAATCTCTTGAAGTAACCCATGTGACGTTATTAATACGATGCTATTAAACATCATTAAATATAGTGAAATGAAAGTGGGAAAGATGTTGGTTTTTTTTTTCTCAAGAATAAACTATCAATCAACTTCAAGAGGGAGAAAAATAAATCTTTATAGCAAAGTATATAGCACATGGTCCATGGAACTCATCTTTGAGAAATTACTCTGTACCCTCAACCTTACCAAGATGTGGCTAAAATAAATTTTTTAAAAATTTTCTAAGAAGGTAACAGATCAGTGTGATTTTCCAGAATTATGTCCTGCATATATATCTTAGCATCAACATATACATAAAGACAGACCAGGCTGCTTTGGGTGTGATAGTCATTGGGCACATGAGGGAGACATTGCAAAAACACGAAGACCCAGTGTTCCAACTTTTGAAGTCCCATTTATATTAGTTAATAAATTATTGTATTGAATATGCAAGATGCATATTTTTTCTTAGTTCCTTCAAGTGCTTATTGATGAATACTTAGTTATTTGTATTAACACATCTGTCCTTGATTCCAGAGATCACTCTTTTCATCATAAGTTGAAAAAATGTTTTACTTCTACAAGGTGATTACGTTCTAGAGATCTACTGTGCAACATTGTGCTTGGAGTTAATGTTATTATAATTATATACTTAAAATTTTGCTGAGTGTAGAACTCATGTTAAGTATTCTTAATGCAATTTTTTAAATGTTAAAAAATATTTATTTTCAGGTGCCTGGGTGGCTCAGTCAGTTAAGCATCTACCTTTGGCTCAAGTTATGACCTCAGGCTCCTGGGATTGAGCCCCAAATCAGGGGGCTCTCTGCTCAGCAGGGAGTCTGCTTCTCCCTGTTAACTTTCCTTCTGTGCTCTCACACTCTCTCAAATAAATAAAATCTTAAATCTATATATATATATAGATTTTTCTAATGGCATCATGCATTTTTATGTCAGATGAGTAAATCATAAGTAATTACCTTGATCTGATTTACATGCAGGTTGGGCTTAAGTTTTTATTCATATATTTAAGCTTAAATCACTTCCTCTTTTTCTTCTTAAATATGCAAAATATGAGCATCCCATAAAGTACCACCATAGACTGTTCCCTGTTCTCCCAGAGCAGAATGAGTGTTTTAATGACATTTATATTTCAACTAACACAGTGCCCAGCTTGTTGTGGTACTGAAAAATACAGCAACAGGATAGCAGAGTACTTTAAAAATTTATTTTCTTATAAATTTGTTACAACAGATTAAGCTCTAAATTGATATCTTGTTTCTGATCATTCAGGCTTTTCCAAAGAATTCTTAATAGATTTTCCTTCACCTCTCAAATTATCATCCTTAGTCAGTATTGATTAAGTATCTTTTTTAGCCCTGTTTCCTTGTACATACTGTGCAAAACAAGTTCAGTCAGCACTGTTTCTTCTCTTAAGGAGCCTTACATATGAGAGACACCAATGGTCAACTCCTTTTCTTTCTTTTAAGGTGCTTTTATTAAGGAACAGGAATAGGACCCATGGGCAGAAAGAGCTTCCCCCCGGTCAACTCTTAAAGGACCTAGGGCAGCATATGGTATCCCATTTTTTATCCCAGGGAAAGGATATTTGTGAAGCTGAAGGGAGAGGGGGCCAAAGATTGAGTAGGGGAATTTGCGACTTCCTTGGCTTTGGGTCTTTGTGTGATTCTGACTGCAAAAGTAAATGCCTCTGTGAAGAACCACAGAATATAATATTGTTGTTTGGTTTGAAGAAAACTTAAACTCCAGGTCAGACTCTAAAATTTGTGATACTGCTTTGGAAATAGCTGAGTACGTAGAGGGCGTTAGCTAAAGATGTGATCTCATTTTGTCTCTTCGGGGGCTCGGTTATGATTGTAATGATAATTGCTTAAGGTCCTGTACTCAGAAAACTCTTTTTTCTAGGTCAGCTTTAATTAAACATTTGTGTGGATAGGAGTTAAATGCAGCAGTGAATGGGAACCAGGAGTTAAAATGCTTTTCATGCTTCTTTTTTAAGAAATTGAACATCCTAAAGGTCTTAACAATGAAAATATTTTAAAGATAATAATAGTGATAATGATGTTCACTACAATTGGTACTATTACCACCAGTTTTTTAAGCACATACTGGGCAGGTACTATCTGAAACACTTTGTAACTATCATGTAATTTTAACAGTAACTCTTCAACATAAATGTCTTCAAGCCAGCTTAGCTACAAAAATTCCTCTAGCAATTTTTCCCTAGATATGTTTTTTCTTCACTATAAACCTCAATTAGGCAAGGAAGGTTTGTGATCGTGATAGATATGGTGATGCCCTGAATTTTTCTTTCCTGTCAGCAGAGAATTTTTATCCCCTGCGAGAAGTTTGTTTTGTTGTTGGCTAACGATTTGATCTCAGAGGAGAGAATGAAATAACAAACAATATGTATCATATATTTTATAGAATTACTCTTCATGGTAGTAAACCATGAAAATTCAATATCAATTCTTGAAGTTTTTACAAGCCCACTTAAAGTAAAAAATAACAAATACCAAAAAAGCTGTAATTAAGTTTTTAAGTATTCATTTATACAATTATTCTATCTACATTTCTTCATAATAAATTAGTTTCTTGTATCTCTACTTGCAGATTATTGGAAACTTGGGGTTAGTATCATTTCTCAGTTTTATTTAAGTTTATTGAATTCAATAAATACTTGAAATAATAGTGCTCATTCTTGCTCATTCATTAATATAATAATATAGTTTATATTTGAAACAAGCTCCCTCTAAAGGACAAATTGATGGAAAACAATACCACCTATATAAATAAGAATCAAAGCTGCTAAGTTACAAAATGTCAGGCTATTATAGCCAGTAGAGTAGGAGGGTATTTACTGGTTAAAAAAATATATCAGAGGGGCGCCTGGGTGGTTCAGTGGGTTAATTAAAGCCTCTGCTTTCAGCTCAGGTCATGATCCCAGGGTTCTGGGATGGAGCCCTGCATCGGGCTCTCTCCTCAGCAGGGAGCCTGCTTCCTTTTCTCTCTCTCTCTTTCTGCCTGCCTCTCTGCCTACTTGTGATCTCTGTCAAATAAATAAATAAAATCTTAAAATAAATAAATAAATATCAGAAATTGCCACTTTGATACATAGTAGTTGTTCACAGAACCCATTCAAACATATTTGCTAGCCTTCAAAAAGTATTATTACACTAAAGTCTAGAGCAAAAATACTACCATATATTCAGTGCAGAATAGCTGATACTCAATACAGTTCTTTATATATATTAATTTATTTAATCCTTTTATAAGTCAAATAATTTAAAGCATATTTTCTGCTTACATTAATTTTTCTAAATTCTTTGGTGTTAACTGTGTTCATTTAAACTGTTCCTTTATGAGGTTGCTCTAAAGATTTAAGTATAACATGTTCCTTTGGCCTTACTAAAAACAAACTAAAAGCATCTGGATGGTGACCAAATTAAACAGATAGGATATTCATTTTGCTTTATGATGTATGAACACTTTGCACTCTACACCAAGAAGGATGTTACTTAAAATGGAGTGTATATTGTTGTCATTGTTACTCTCAGATACAGCTAACTTAAGATCCTAAACTTCTAATGCTAATGAAAGTGCAATTAAAATTATTTTATATGATTTTGAAATGGTGCCATCAAAACAGAAATTTATGTTGAAAGTTTCAAATCCATGCATATTGCTTTCCACCTAGCATATCCAATGACTAAAACAAACCAATCAGTGGCATTTAAAACATGTTTGTATAAATGGCATAATTTTATTGAGCTGGCATCTCAGTAATGTAGTTGAAATTTTAAAGAGGATGATAATTTTTAAAAATTTGTGCAAATATATTTGACTGTTTGGAAGATCTCGAGTTTGCCATAGATTACACAATCAGCAATAATTTCTTCTCCTTTCTCTGTACCCATGGCCCCTGGAATGTGATTTTGAGTCTCCTCCTATGAAGAGTAGGTTTGCATGTACTTTCTGTTCCTTGGATCTGTGCTAGCTTTGTGATTTGCTCTGGCAAACACCATGTGTCAGAGGCAGTGTTTTGGTACGTGCTTTCCTTGGGAACCCAACCATTGCTGTATAAATGAGCTGAAGCTGGTCTGTGTGATGGTGAGAGAGAAAGAACCTGTCCACCCCATTGGCCTAGCTGACTGCATCCAGTCAACAGGCATGTGAGTAAAGCTCTTCTAGACACATCAGTCCCCAGCTGACTTACCACTGAGTGCTGACTCAGGAGCCTGGCCAAAATCAACCCTGAGGGCAAGAATAACTACTTATTCTTTAAAGTCACAGATTTTGAAAAAAAAAAATCTTCTTTTAACAAGAGCTGACTTATATAAAATTTATATAAGAGAAGACTACCTCACTTACAGGATAACAAAAGATTACAAAGAAGTAGTACAGTAGCCATGGGGTGCCTGGGTGGCTCAGTGATTTAAGCCTCTGCCTTTGGCTCAGGTCACGATCTCAGGGTCCTGGGAACGAGCCCCATCAGGCTCTCTGCTCAGCGGGCAGAGGCTCTTCCCTCTCTTTCTCTGCCTGCCTCTCTGCCTACTTGTGATCTCTGTCTGTCAAACAAATAAAATCTTAAAAGAAAACAAAACAAAACAAAAAACAAAGAAGTAGTACAGCAGCTGAAAACTTATAAGCCTCCCGTATGGAGCCTGTGTTATTTCCAACAGTTGAGTTTGATGGTCCTACTGGAAGTATTCAAGAGATAAACACCATTGTTCTCATCCATAAGGGGAGAAACCACCAAAGATGGAAGCTTAGACTAAGTTCACATTCACTGGAGCCCTGCGCAACTGGCTAAGAAAGGCAAGGGTCCTGATGTTAAGCCATGGTTTTGCTTATGGCTATAAAGATGACAAAGAACAAGGAATAGCTGTCTTGTTACCCAGTTCCACTGGATAAGGGCAAGCATCCGCCCTTCTAAACTTTGGGCTCTTAATGTGTATTGATTTAACTGGCAATCTACTGAGACAGAGAAGACTTTGTTTGAAAACTGCCTTAAACATCTAGGTAACATCGTGAACTCCGTAGGAGCTGTCATAGGACAATGGGCCTCCCGCTCGGAGAAAAAAAGAGCATGAAGGGGAAGGAACATCATTTATCAATAAACAAGTGCAGAGGCAAAGATGGGAAGTTTCAAGGAAAGGTATTTATCATGAGATATTGTTCTATTAAGCTGGCTTTATTTTGGTTATGTCAAGTGATTGATGTGCAATAGATGTAATCATTTTGTCGAAAAGATGTTAGCCCCGCAAAGTGTCAACTGTTCACTGTACCATTATTAAACAACTGCATTCTGATTGACTTCTGAACAAGAGACTTTCAAGCTTCTGTTAATCAGAAATAGGCAACCCAAAAGCAAAGTCAAAGGGAGTGACAAAAGTACTTGATAGACTTTTAAAGTGTTAAGAGAAAGAACCACATTACATTAAATACAAATTATCATTAAAGCAAAGGCAAAAAGAAATCACATAAGGCAATAAGTGGAAAATCATACACTCTAACTTTTTTTGATTATTGACTTGCTATCATTATCTCTCTTGGGGAAGATAATTAATCTTGGGAAATTGTTGATAGCTTTAAAATTAAATGTCTTTGAAAAAACAGTGGTAAATTTCATATTTTAAGAACAACAAAAAAAGCCATTCTGACTTTGGACCTAATTCAAACTGAATATTCTTGGGTTGCTGATGTTTAAAATACAAAACCAAACCAAAAAACTTTGACATTCGGGTGAGTCTCCCATGACAGAGACGAGATTTTGAAAAAGTTTCTCTGATTTAGAAAATGTAATTAACACTTATTTTATGAGCATACACTGAGTATCACACACTATTTTAGGCGGGATATAATGGTGAATAAAATTGTGACATCACAGGATTTAATTTCCTTTCTTCCTGAATTTAACCAAATTGACTTTGGAAACAGTTGATAAGTCCCACTTTTTAAGACCGTACTAAGTGTACTCCTGGGTATCAACCCTAGGTATGGCTGCGTACTCCAGGGGTGTAAGCCATGGAATTTGTGAAACATATGCTATGAAGTTAGATATATACACAGCGTTGGTGTATGGCCTCATCATTTCCTAGCTTGTGATTTTCAGCAAGACATAAAATCTTTTGTTCTGCCTTCTTCATTACTAAAGTGAGGATTATCATCCTTCTTGTATAAGACCATTAAGAAAATCAGGGTTACTTGCTCTAAGCTTTAAAGAAAATCTCTATGAGGTGTCTAGGTAACTATCATGTAATAGTTGCTCAACAAATTAAAGTTAATATAAACTATTGAGGAAGAAGGTGTTTAGATTTTGGGGTGTTTATTTGGGATTCTTAATTTTGTTTTTCCTTTGGAAATGCAATAATATGACTTGACCAGTTAATGGAAGGCATAGAAGGTTTTCAGACTCATTCCTCTATGTATAACCATGTAGAAAGGAGAGTTGTAGACCTAGAAAGATCTCTAACTGGTGAGGGAAATGCTGTCAAAGGGGAAGAAATTACTTCTTTGACTTTGTTTCAGTCACTTGATGTGCTTTGGTTTTCATTCTCTTTGTTCTGAAGTACAGGGTTTGGTCTACGGTGGGGAAAGTGAGTTACTTGCCTCAGGGACAAAACTCAAGGGGACACTAAACATTTACCTTTCAAGGTAAATCATATTTTAATACAGTATATTTTAAATTAAAATTAATGTTGGGAAATCCACAGTTAACATACTGTGAATTTTTTTAAGAGACAGAATCAATATTATGTAATTTTCCTTTTGTCGCAGGCAACATACACACCACATAGTACACATTAAGTTTATAGCCCACTGGGTCTTCACAGACCACACAGTCCTTGAAACTAATGTTCAGTTCAAAAAACAGAACATGGTCAGTATCTCCAGAGCCGCCTCATATGCCTGCCCAGTCACTAATCCCTCAGGGTTGCCAAAATCTTCACTTTTAACACCGTCAATCAGCTTCACTTATTTTTGTAATTTATATAATTGGAATCAAACAGCATGTTCTTTTTTTGCCTGGCTTCTGCCCAGCGTGATGTCTGTGAGATTTGTGTGTATTTTTGCACAGTTATAGGACATGTGTTCTCACTGCTGGACCGTGTTCCACTGTGTGACTAGAACATGCTTTATTCATTTTACTACCGATGGGCATTTGGGCAGTTTCCTGTACCAACTTAAAAACACAAAAAGAAGGTGGGTACAGCAACACAACAAACAAACAAGGCAGATCAAGCAAACAAAACTGAAACCTATAACCATTTATAGGCATTTGCTTCCTTTGTCCTCTTTGTTTTTTTGTTTTTGTTTTTGTTTGTAATAGCACCTCAGTTTTCCTTTGGGAAGCTTCTCCTATAATCCATATTGTGCTGGGGGAGATCTTCATAACAGTGCTTTCCCCCGCTTCCCAACCTGGGTGAGTTTATGACCCACATTGAAACAATCCCTGAAGGAGTGCGCTTGTCATGAAGAGTCCCGGATGGTGTATGGCATTGTTGAATCACTGTAATTGCACACCTGAAACTAAAATCACACTATATGTTAACTAATATTAAAATAAAAACTTAAAAAATAATAAGATGACAAAAGGCGAAAACAAATCCAACTCCTGGAATTAACTTTTCAGCATAGTGATATTCAGCAAATGTTAACACAAAAAAAGAGATTGTGCACAACTACCTGCTACTAATATTTTTTTTTAAATTAACATATAATGTATTATTTGCTTCAGGGGTACAGGTCTGTGAATCATCAGGCTTACACACTTCAAAGCATTCTCTGTAACACATACCCTCCCCAATGTCCATAACCCAGCCACCCTATCCCGACCCCCAACACCCCAGCTACCCTCAGTTTGTTTTGTGAGATTGAGTCTCTTATGGTTTGTCTCCCTCCCAATCCCATCTTGTTTTATTTTCTCCTTTCCTACGCCCCAAACCCCCCACTCAGCCTCTCAAATTCCTCATATCAGAGAGATCATAGGATACTTGTCTTTCTCTGATTGACTTATTTCGCTCAGCATAATACCCTCTAGTTCCATCCACGTCATTGCAAATGGCAAGATTTCGGATTTTTTATGGCTGTGTGGTATTCCATTGTAGATATATACCACCTCTTCTTTA
The DNA here is from genome assembly GCF_964662115.1 of Mustela nivalis. Classification (NCBI taxonomy): domain Eukaryota; kingdom Metazoa; phylum Chordata; class Mammalia; order Carnivora; family Mustelidae; genus Mustela; species Mustela nivalis. The sequence continues at coordinate 24,235,413 of NC_139037.1, read as the reverse complement.
TCCATTCATGTGTTGATGGACATCTAGGTTCTTTCCATAGTTTAGCTATTGTGGACATTGCTGCTATAAACATTAGGGTGCACGTGCCCCTTTGGATCACTACATTTGTATCTTTAGGGTAAATACCCAGTAGTGCAATTGCTGGGTCGTAGGGTAGCTCTATTTTCAACTTTTTGAGGAACCTCCATACTGTTTTCCAGAGTAGTTGCACCAACCTGTAGTCCCACCAACAGTGTAAGAGGGTTCTCTTTTCTCAGCACCCTCTGCAACATCTGTCATTTCCTGACCTGTTAATTTTGCTACTGATATCTTTCAGTATGCCAAGATTCTTCTCCCAGATAGCCAGTCGTTCACACTTGCTTTTGATGTGTGAGCTCCCCAGTGCCCTTTCAATCAATTGCTTGAAAAGATTAAGCTACCCGAGTTACGTTTCTGTTGCTTGTGCCCAAAGAATCTCAACAGCGAGAAAGGAATTAGAGCGTTTCACATGGGAAGAAAAAGACAGCTAACCTGAATAAATATAAAAGGTAGGAAATGTAAAATTGTGTTACTTGTATGTAGGAAGAGTTTTAAAAATTCCTTTAGTATGAATAACAGTAAGAATTAAAAATATCTGAAAAATCTAATGAGGATTTATGCTTTAAATGGAATTTTAATCATCATGGCTGACATCCTGTCTCTGCAGGCTTTGGAAAGTGTAATGATCCTGACTTTTGGAAATGTCTATGCAGATGTTTTATCACACGTTTTTCACTGTATTTCCATAAGTATCAGCAGGGTGAGAGTCTTACATGAGCAACTCGTTGAGTAGCATCCTAAAACTGTCCTGTCTGGAAGGATTACAGTATCTGATAATGGAGGCGGACCTTCCTGTGGCTTTTCCAGGTTGGAAGCCTGTCTGAAACATGTTTGGGCATGACTTTAAGGAAACACAAAGCCCAAAAAGTTTATTGCTAGCAGCACAGAATATAATCTGTCACATTTCATTTCCTGTTCCTGAAGACTTGGAAACATTCCTGGGGCTTTAAGGACACACACAATAGCTCATCATGGATTGTTGCAAAAGGACTTGTCAATCCAAGGAGACTCACTGCTGCTTGCCTCTTTGGGATACCTGGGAAAGTCACTATGTTATTATTGGGAAAGGTAAATGTTCCTGTATTTTTTTTTCTGCCTTTATGTTTTTAAGCCTTTAGACAACTCCTATATCCATGGTAGCTGAACTTTTCCTATGTTATCATGTCTTCTGAGTGGTTGTCAACCACGGGGACACGTATAAAAGTCATGAAAATAGTCACTGTGAATCTTGTCTACTTCATCTCTGTTCTTTTTGTGTAGAAGAAAAGGCTACTTGATATAAACCATATGTGCCAGCATGGCATTTTGGAATAAATAGCTCTACATTCAAGGGTAGATATTTTGTAGTCAAATTTAGGATGAGTTTTACATGTAGAAGTAAAATAAATGGAATGTAGTATCTATTTTTTTTATCCTTAAAGCAGGTTGAATAATGTTGAAGCATCTGTCAGCTTTCTTAAATAATTTCAAAGCTAGTCTTTGCTTGCAAGGGAAGTGTAGGATGCTGGCTGATTTCTAATACCAGCACTTAATTTTAGTTCTACAAATAAATAATGAACAATAGCTCCTTAGAAATTTGGACTTTGTAGATGCAGAATAACTTTATGTTTCTAGATTGCTTAAATTTTACCTATTCATCAAATCTGTAGGCCATATGTCCAAGGAAGTTTCCTATGATTGTTGATTAGTAAACTCAATATTTCAATTGAGCTTGAGTCCAATTTCAATCAGAAATAGCAAGCCTGAGTTCAAATACGAGTTTGGTAGTTGTGTGACCTTGAACAAGTTACTCTCTTTAATCACCTACATACTTCCTGACACTGGGGGTAAAAATACCTACCTCGTTCCGTAGATGTGAGAATCAAATGAGATAATATATGTAAAGTGACTGGAAAATGTGTGAGGCTTTACATGCTTTTGTGCTCTCTCTCTCCAGCCTTAGAACCTTTGCATATACTCTTCTCTCAATCTAGAATGCCCTCTGTCCCTTTCTACCTTTCACCTTCAGAACTCCTGTTTATTCCAGTTGCTTCTTAAATGCCCTGAGCCTCCAGATGAAGTCTGGTTTTCATATCATGCACATTCAGGACCTTTTTAGTAATATTTCTCATAGACATTGATTACAACATTATATGAATTTATTGCATTTAGCCTTGGAAACTATAAACTCTGTAATGATAGATCCTATGTCTATTTTGTTCCCATTAGATCATAAACAGATTTCAGCATTTGGCACATGTTGGAGGTAGAATCCTCTCTCTTGTGATCACTGTCCTTCCTTAAAGGCCAATATCCCTTCCAAGATGGTAATGGTGGTGTTTGGTAGCAAGGATTTGGGACAACTAAATAACCCCTGGATGGAAGTAGTTTGCCCAAACCATGGATTGTGCTCCAAACTTAGCCTACTCAGTCCTCTGCTTTAGACTGTTGGGTAGAATTTTTCCTGTTGTTTTGGGGGAGATATTTTTTGGCTGCAATTATTTATTAATGTGATTAAAACAGTCATAAATTTTTTGAGGTTTCTGCAAAACATCATTTTTAGTCCAGCCATATCAGTGATTGCCATCCACAATCTAGACTTTTTACCACATAATCACCTATCTTGTTGGACATATATATTGTGTATGTGTGTGTGTGTGTATATATATATATATATAATATATGTTATATATCATATATATTATATATGCTTATATATGTTACATATGTACTATGTAACATAGTAGGGGACAGAAATTAATTATCAAATGATTATACTATCAGTGCATGTATACCTGTTTTTAAAGAGTTGAATAATCCTTTTGCGGGGGGGTAGGAGGAGGGAGAGGCAGAGAGAGAGGGAGAGAAGGAATCTTAAGCAGTCTCCATGCCCAGTGCAGAACCTGATCTCATGAACCTGAGACTACGACCTGAACCAAAATCAAGAGTCCGATGCTTTACTGACTGAGCCACCTGGCTGCTCCAAGAGTTGAGCAATTCATAAAGTATCTAAGTAGATGTTTCTAATGTATGATAATAGCTATAGAGTTAGTACAGAGTTAACATTGGCCATTAGCACAACGACAAGTCACTAATCGACCCCAGGCCTATCTAATTCCAAAGGTTCCTCATTAGTTCCCCAGTGTGCAACAATACTGATTGAAGTTAGTTACTTTTACAACTTCTCCCTTGCATGCAGCATGGAAAAGATGGTTAGGTGAGGGGAAGCCCTGTTATTTCTAAGTCCATGATTATAGGACTTTGCTGCTAGCACAGGACCTAGTAATTAAATGTTTAATCATGAGCAGTGACCGTGAATATGAAAGATGAATATCAGGGCTAATTTGGCCAACAAAGTAGGCAAAGTCTCTGTTTTCCTGGAATTTACTTTCTGTTGGGGGAGCACACTTGTATATTTATCATTTTAACTACATCTGTTTTTAAAAGAACAAAAAAAAAGGTCTGTCTGTCAGAGCACACAGAGAGACCATGGATATCAGCTGGTCCTTGACAGAAGAAAGACTTTCCTGGCCAAGGAGACACTTTAGATGAGACTCAAGTGCCTTGAAGAACATGGAGGAACTTTCTTGGCCCTCTTCCTCTTTCATAAGATGCAGGGTGGGAAAGAGGCCTATTGAGATGACCAGATCAGCTGATGCAACAGAATGAAAGAAAAGAGTTTCACAAAAGAGGTATGAAATCATGGACTGCCTCTAAGCCTCACTTGCCTTATCTACAGACTGGAGCGAATGGTGATTACCTACATATTTGATAAAGCTGTCAGAAAACAACGGACACTCAATATAAGGTTACATGTCTATTTTAATCTGATATATAAAATGCCAGGCAGTCAAATTCTATAATATCACACACACATGCATGAGCTAGCTGTACAGTGAGAGAACAATGGGTAATACAGTTGTGCAAATGAAAAATGAATCTGTGTGGAGCCACTGCTCTGGGCCAGTAGAACTGAGTTTAAATTTTTTACAGGGAGGCACCCAGATAAGAGGAATCTTAACAGTTGTTCCACAACTCACAAGCTGATACTATAACAAGACTTTGAGCAGGGTTTATTTCAGACCCAATTTGAGCTATTGAGTACATACCAATACGAATGCCAGCATTCATTAGATTTGGGGAGACAGATGGTCTGGACTGAGACAACCAATTAATGTAAAATGTGTTCTTTGTTGGCACTTACCACAAAGGAAGATCTTTTTTTGAAGTACCTTGTTCTTAAAGTTTATTCTATTTTCAGACTAATGTTCCTTTATGTAGAAAGTAAAAGTACTTAAGACATTTACAGGGGAAATTTTGGCTAATTTTTAGGACATTTATAGAAAGCTAGTACGTATGAATTAGAAATTTTTTTTAAATTTTTAAGAATATGAAATAAGATACTTGTAATATTCTGATATCCCATTAATCACATTTTTCACCTGGAAAAAAAAAGTATAAGGAAATTACTTTCCCAAAGATTGCTCATTGCAGTCATTTAATGCCTTCCTAAAAGTCTTTGATTCAATTGAATAGGTGTCACTGGATATAAGAATTGCTCTGGGTTGTTTGCAGAAGAGAAAAAAATGCAAATGTATCCTTTATTTACAACACCTATCTTTTTAGGTCCTGCCTATGTGATCAAACCATGGAAAATATTTTTATAGCTGAAAATGTTCTAAGGAATCTTTGCCAAATTTCCTATTATTTAACGGTTTTTGATGCTTGGGTCACACAGTGAGTGTCCCCTTACCCCTGACCCATGTCAAATCCATGCACAGGAGAGCATGTGTTTATCTGGAATGGCAAAAGATAGATAGGAGGTAGAACTAGGGCAATATCTTAGTGTCATGTATTTCACATTAGACCTTGAAAGCTAAAGTTCACAGATTGGATATTATCTTCTGAGCCAAAGTGAGGTGAGAAAGAGACTTTACTGGGTTGTAGAATGAAAATATTAAAATATATTTTAACATATTTATCATCTTTTAAAATCTATTTTTAAAACATCTTTTCAAATGTTTTATTTTCTGCATGTCTTATGATGTATAGATATATTAGTGTGGAAGACTTTATATATTATTTACAAATAAATACATGTACACTGGTGATATGTGCTTACATATATTACTGATGAGCAGCTGGTGAAAAAAGTGTCAAAATCTCTCCTCTGGGCACGAAAGCATTCTATTGCTTTTAGAAAACATTGAAGAAAAGAGAAGAGACAGAAGGAGAGAAAAGGAGGAATAAATAAACATATGCATATCACACATCACACGCTCATGTATATATATATCAGATGCATGTAGACTGATAGCAATGACCATCATGGATCTGGAAACAGCTCCACATATGGTCCCACAGCATGTGAACTTCATAGACTCAAACCAGATTACTCTCTACAGTCAGCCTGATTTTACCACAAGAGGTGACATGAGCACTGTAAAAGGTCATATAAGCCTTGGATGTCATGTTGTTTTGTGATCTAGTGTATGTTGTGTTTGTATAAGTTTTGTAGTTGTTAATGTGCAACACTAGAACATTGTATCTCAGAAGTATAGTAGCAGTGAGAAGGTTGAAAGTGCTAATAAGAAGTGGCTCAGGGGCGCCTGGCTGGCTCAGTGGGTTAAAGCCTCTGCCTTCGGCTCAGGTCATGATCCAAGGGTTCTGGGATCCAGCCCCACATCGGGCTCTCTGCTCAGCGGGGAGCCTGCTTCCTCCTCTCTCTCTGCCTACCTCTCTGCCTGCTTGTGATCTCTGTCAAATAAATAAATAAAATTAAAAAAAAAAAAAAGATGTTCTGCAACATAAATTTTTAAAAAAAGTGGCTCCAATTATTACGGAAATAAAAGAGGTGATGGTGATAAGTATAGTTATCAATTCAAAGTGGTGAGATTAATGTTACCTATGCTTATGGAACAAATGACTTAGCATAAAGAATAACTGTGAAGGAGAAATGGCAATTTGAGCAAAATATGAATATATCTATGCCTAAAGTATAAGAAAAAAATATTTTTGGGAAGTGAAGAATTTTTTTCTCTGAATTGTCTGACTTCAAAAAACACTCACATCCATTTGTATATAAACAATATTAAGAAGCTAGATGTACTGTTGACATATATTTCCCAAGAAAATATAAATGTCGTGGACAGACCATGAAATTTCAATTCAAATGAGGAGCTATCTATCTGACTCCAAAGTCTGACACGAACAAGCTGTTAAATTTGGAGAAGCTCCTTAACCTCTCTGAGCTTAAGGTCCACCATCCATTAATAATGGAAATAATAAAACCCACCTAAAGAGTGTATTAAATGATTCATATGAAGTCCCCAGCTTGTGGGCATATGGGAATTCTTCAATGAGTGGAAGCTATTATTGGAAAATATCTTCTAATCTATAATCACAATAATCAATTACCATAATAAAAATATTAGGCAGAGGAATATTTCACCATTCCTGGCATTTAGTAAGGCATGTAGTGAATGTTAGTCTTCTTGCCTCCTTTTTACTTATTCTATTAATTCAAGTAAGAAATGCACAAAAAAAGTTTCATAGGGAAATAAAAAAATAATTATCAATAATTTGCTTATTCTTACATGATGAATGAATTTTATTCGTTTAATCTGTTGGGATTTTTTTAGCATTCTCTTCTGAGCTCAGAAATGATAGTGTTTTGCCATAGCACATTTGATTAGTAGGAAGATACTGATGCGATCTTTTTCCTTTTTATTAGAATGGATTTTGCAAAGGTATATTAAAAACATGTTTAAACAGAGACAGAAATGTATACATAATGGGGATATATATAAGCTCATGGCTCTTAAGATGAGCAAAGATGACTAGAAAACAAAGTGAATAGGAGAGGATTTTTTTTTTAGTCATAACAAGATTTCATGAATGTACCTAAGCTAAGAAAAAACTGGAAATACATAGTCCACGGTTAAAAATGTGCAGAACGAAGTGCCGCAGTGGTTCAGCCATTTCGGTGTCGGCCTCGCATCAAGCCCCACGTTGGGGCCTTGCTCAGCGGGGAGTCTGCTTTTCTGTCTCCCTCTGTCCCTTCCTCCCATGCTCTCTCTCTCTCTCTCTCTCTCTCAAATAAATAAAATCTTTACAAAATGAATACGGGTGCAGAGGTCAGGGGGAAGTCAGGCATGCTGACGCTGGTTAGATGAAGAGGTTTGAAGGGCCATCTAGACTGATAATCTTACGCAGTTTCAATAGTTCACTAGCCCTGGAATGAAGGAATTACATCCACCAATCGTGAAAATCCCATGACCTGATTACTTCGTTCTTCATTTTATCATGATGCTGTTTTGAATTATCTGGAATGAAAATACTTTCGTTATTTCTTTTTATAGCTAAATAAGTATTCAGTGAACAAGGAAGTTAATCAATTTCCTGGCACTAACTCTATGTACTATATGTGGGAATGTCTGCCTGAGTTTATATGTTCGTGGATGCGTGCCTTTTTTGAGAAGCGTGTGGCTACAGCGAGGGGTGTGTAGGACTCTTTAAGCACGCGGAAGTGAATGGGGACACATAATGTCAAACATAATGACTTTTTCTAGGAAGAGGGATACTGCCCTTTTGTTGATTGAAGAGTTTCAATATGCATTCCCCAGGAGTGTGTTTTGAAGGGGGTGGAGGTATAGAAGATGACTTAACACTAATTCATTTCTCCAGTACTCTATTGCTTAAAAGGTCATACGCAGACAAAGGTTATGAATATGCTCTCAAGATTATGCAATTTAAAAAATGACTGGAGTCGATGATAAGGGTAACTTCAATTCTACAAGAGAAATGGTTGGTAGAGGCCTTACTACCATGCAGCCGAGTCATGAAAACGTATGATTTTGTAATAGACGCACAGGTCGTCTGCAGCTCGAGTGTCCTTTATTCTTCACTTCTTGCCCTCTAAGACAAAAGTAATCATCTCTAAGATGTCTGACCAAAGCACTGACGTACCCGCATTCTTGTCATAAGATGAGGGATTCGTGTTGTTCAGGCTTTATTCTAGAGAGTAGGACACAGTTGGTCCTAAAACCTTAGAACTGAAATTGAGGGTAGTAGATGAAAGTTACCTACTTCAAACAAAGGAAGGGCATTTTTGAAACAGAGAATAAACTCAGGACTGGTTGAGAGGAAAGGATCAGAGAAACAGAACAGGAAGAAGGACATTTTAAATTATTTCCAGGAAGAAGGACATTTGAAAGCAGCCCATAAACCAGGCATGGAGTTTTAAAGATCACGGTTTCGAGGTGTTTCCTCTGAGGCAGTTAACAGAAGCCCTTCTGAAACTCTTGACTTTCACCAACAGCCAATACCTAGCTCAGTAGTGTACTGTATATCCGGTGTGGAGTCGTCCTGGTGAATTTAGTGATGTCTTGTTAGGTAGTGTGATGGGATGAATTCTGAATTACAAAATTGGAGATAAACAAGATTTGTGAATTGGCCCAAGCAATTTAGAGATCTGCCATTCAAAGGGCAGACCAGCGGTGGCATCCCAACCTGGGAGCTTGTCAGAAATGCAGAATCTCAGGCCCTACCACAAGGTTGACGACTCCGAATCTCTAACAGGATCCCTGGGTGAATCGTATGCATATTAATAGTATAAACATGCATTCAGAGAAATCCCTCATTTTTTTTTAAGTAATCTCTACATGTGGAGCTCAGACTCTTGACCCTCAGATCAAGAATTGTGTGTCCTACTGACTGAGCCAGCTGGGCACCCCTGAGAAATCCTCCCTCTTTTACTGAACAAGTTATGAGTGTCTAGCAAGACCTTAGGGATAGTGGCTTGGGTTACACCTTGAACCAACCCAGTGTCCAGTCACTTCCAGTCATACATTTCTGTCAACTGAAAGAGGGACTGAATCCTCTGGAATCTTGGCCTCTGCTCCGTTTGAATCTTCTGAAAGTGCCGGCGATCATCATTGCCTCGCAAATGAAAGCGGAGATTCAATAAACCAAAGTTAGACTCTTCGGAGGTCCTTGTTAAAAGTGTCCTATTTTATGCTCACACGTATCTGGGTTTGGATGATAAAGTATACGGACATCCTAAGTCATGTAATTGTTACTTTTATACTTGCTGGCTCAAAAATGGTTAGTTAATAAATGTATGATACTTCAAAAAAAAATTAAACAGAAATCCACCAAAAAGACTCTCAAGTTATTTACGTAGACCATACAGAACAATCTTGTTGGCAGGGATGGGTGACAGAAGATGAGCTAGAGAGAGAAGAAAGCTGCCCTCCCAGGAGCCGGCGGCCTTCACCTTTGTGCCCCTCCAGAAGGGCCATTCAGGACGTTTTCTAGGAGCGAGTGACAGTCCACCACGCAAAAGGGCGTTCAAGCCTCTGACTCTTGTAAGACAGACACACGTTTCCGATTTTGAAAATGTCATTTCTTTGCAGATTCTTCTCTTTTCGGCGTCAAAGGCTTTAAAGATGGTTGGGTCCGGTTTGATTCAGAGTTCAAGTTGAAGGTATTGTGTGTTCCCTGCCTTCCACATTCTCTGAGGGAAGAAAGATTTACCAGCTGTTTGGCCAAGAAGCTCAGTCTTTGATGACACAGGTGAGATTTCATTTCTCACCTTTTGTGTGTGTGGGGGTTAGAACCACTGCAGCGACCCCTGTGACACTTTTTTCATGGGTCGTCTAACCTCTCTAAAAAGCATTTCTACTTGCTTAAGAGTAAGCATTGTCACATACCGTATCATCTCCTTTTCAAGGTTAGTAAGCCCTTCAGTAAAATCATTGTTTTTCCTACAAAAATAATCAACTCAAATTCAGAGGAAAAAAGAGGAGAAAGCTCCAATATTAGCCATCACCAGTAAAACTCACATCAAATGAGGGTATTTTAGATACCACAATAAGTATTTCTAATAGTCTTTTTTTGAGGTATTAAATACTTATGTCACACAAATGTCAAAATAGTGTTTGGAGAGATAGAAACATAGAGAAATGGTAGGCGTATTTCTGTAATTTAAAAAATTCTGGGGGTGCTTGAGTGGCTCGGTTGGTTAAGCATCCGACTCTTGATTTTAGCTTGTGTCATGATCTCGGGGTCTTGAGATCAAGCCCTGCGTAGGGCTCCGCCCTCTGCTTGGCACTCTCCCTCCCTCCTCAGACCACCCCCAGAATGCTCTGTCAAATAAATCTTTTTTTAAAAACTCTGTTTTCATACATAAATAATGAATCTTGGAACACCACATCAAAAACTAATGTATTGTATGATGACTAACATAACACAGGAACACAATAAAAATTTTAAAAAAAGAACCACTCTGTTTTTCCCGACAAAGCCAGAAAAATAGTAACAAAGCAAACTGTACAATGATAACATTACTCATATGGTTACTCATGTATTCACCCAAAATCATTGTTAGGAAAGATTTCCAACACAATGGAATGCCACCCTCATTCTGCTTTAAAATCAGCAAAGAGAAGAAGATTAGTAGAGGAAAAGAATCAGATGACTACCCCGCTATATTCTTGACTTTTCTTTGATATCCATTATTAAATCTTGTAGATGTTTCCCATTTATTTAGACTCAACAATCTGCACCTCTCTAAGGCATTTGAAACTGATTGCAATAAAATCACTTTTATACGCCTGGAAAGGGTATGCAGAGATTCAGAGAAAACTGGAAGATATCATTAATAGAAAGGTGGTCATTGTACTAAGAGGCAGAGCTGATGCATTTGCTCAGTATATTATACTCCACGCTTCCTGGTGGCCAAGGCAAAGAGGAAGAGGTGGGGAGGGAAGTAGAATGGAAGGAGAGAAGGTGCAGAGGCTCCTCTTCAGAAGGAGATAGACACACAAATTCTGTTGTATAAACAGAGCAGCAATACTTGCTGACTGATCACTGTCTCCATGTAGCCTCAGCCTACTCTTTAACATTGTTCTACGTAAGTAAAATTTATGTTAGGGCATGTGTATTGCCAGAAATGTGTCCTTGCCTTACATATTTCACTTTACGGTTTATTACTCACATTGGCTCTTAAATACAGGAGTTTTAACAGCTGTCTCTAGTTTCTATCAAGGTACCCTAAAAATCCTATAATAATATTTTCCACCTCATTTCCTCTTTTCTTTCCACTGCTTTGTGAGAAAGCACTGTGTCCGATAAGGGGAAGTGACAGCCTTGTCAAAGTCTCTAGCAAGCATTTGCATACTGTTATTTTATTCAGATGATTAGAGCAGCCACCAGAAACTGAAGGAATTTACTTTCCCTAAATAATACATTTTCACTGATTATGGTGTTTTATCCTATAATCTGTCACTCACAAACTACCTCTTTTGTAGCTTGGGGTTTTTTTGTTTTGTTTTGTTTTGGGGTTTTTTTTGGTTGTTAGTTTGGTGTTTTTTTTGTGTTGTTGTGTTTTTTTTGGTTTTTTTTTTTTTTTTTTTGGTAGGGAAAATTGTTCTTTATTTTTTACTGTAAAACCTACTGTTAAGGAAACAAAATCAAGAGAGAACACTGGGTACCATCCTTATTTCTGATGAGAGATTGGATAATAGTCATCAATGTGACTATATAGATAAACCCACTGAATACTTTAGTGTTTTTAATCCCAAAATATGAAAGTGCTTTACAAATCTTAAGTAGATATTGCAAAGGTCAGTGGTGCTTCTTCAAAAGAGTTTAATGGCTGCTTCAGAAAAATCTTACTTCTTTTCCACAGGTCACTTAATATTGCATTGTATGAAAAAAAAAAATCCCTCACTCAAATGTTTCCATATTACTCACTCTCAAAAGGGTAAACTATCTTTTAATGCTTTGTTTCTCAGGTTTATTCATTCAAAAGATGAAATTGGTAGATTCAGCCATTTTTCTCATCAGGTTTTGTGGTAATCAAACTTGAAGGCTATCAACCAGAAAGTTCTGAAAGAAATTATGCTAAGAGCTAGATTTTCTCCTCTAATAATAGTGTATTAGAATGTGTCCTTCAGGAAAAAGTAATTTTTGCAGGAGGGGTCAGAGATCTTTACAAATATTCCAAAACATTTGCTTATAGTAATAGGTACCATTGGCAACTGTAGTTCCTATCTATTTGTCTAGTCACATGCAAAGAGCATCTTCTGAGATCAGACATATCTGTGCTTAGATTCTTAGCCTTTCCTTACTAGTTCTGTTTCCTTTAAGAGTTCCTGAAGTAACCGAAATTCTGAAAATGGAATTTCTCATCTGAAAAGTGATAAAAAGCTACCTAACATTATTTTTCTGCCATACATAAGAGTCTGTGTCTTGGATCCTAGACACTGGAAGAGGTTCATTCCCTACCCAAGTACATAAAGGCATTTTCTCTTACTTATGTAGAATAAAGGAAACTAGAACAAATTTTTCCTGTACAAAAAGATCAGGCCTTAGTGATATGGATGACTATGTTGAGCAAAGCAGCTGACATCCTCAGCAATCACTCAGACCTTTCTGAATCAGCCCTTCATCATTTCCTTATAGCATATTTGGGACTTTGTTCCACGGCTAAGCATCTCTGTCTTTCTGTGTCTGTCTCTCTGTCTCTGCCTCTGACTGAAGACAGACTTGTAGAATACTCTCTTTTCCTGGATGGTGATACAGAGGTATGTATCTAGATTCAGCTAGTCCTGCTGTGAGTCCTAGTTTAGCACCGTACTAGAGATATGGCCTACAACAGCTCACTTAACAACTCTGAATATCATTTTCCTGATCTGTGAAACTGGATTTGTAAAAGTATCTACTGCATAAAGTAGTTGTGAAGATTGACTTTAAAAACTAATATTTGGGGACACCTGGGTGGCTCAGTGGGTTAAAGCCTCTGCCATCGGCTCGGGCCATGGTCCCAGGGTCCTGGAATCGAGCCCCACATTGGGCTTTTTGCTCAGCAGGGAGCCTACCTCTCTGCCTACTTGTGATCTCTGTCTGCCAAATAAATAAATAAAATCTTTAAAAAAGAACCTAATAATTGTAAAATATAAAAGATGAAGTCCATGAGACTAGCCCTCTATAAAATGTCATGACCTTTAGCAACATTAGGCTTTTACTGCACCCTGTTGAATTCTGAAGTCATTTGTTTATTTATTTATTTATTTATTACACACAGAGAGGGAGCATGTGCATGCGCATACCAGTAAGGGGAGCTGCAGGCCGAGGGAGAGGGAGAAACAAGCTTCCCACCCAGCCAGGAGCCCCTTGTGGGTTCTATCCTAGGAAGCAGGGATCATGATCTGAGCCAAAGGTAGACACGTAACCAACTGAGCCACCCAGGTGTCCCAAATTCTTAAATCCTTTCAAGGCAGAACAAAAGCTCTTTTTAGCTTCTACTGCCTCCTCCTACTGCGTCTATGGCCTCCTCATGTTCATAGATCACTACCGGGACCCAGAGTCTCTTCCCACCTCTCACTCCACTGCCCCCCTTCCCAGGACGCATTCCTTCTTCATTGTCTCCGGCTTTCCTGTTATTCAGTCATTCCTGTACACAAGGATTTCCCTTTTGATGAAGTTGAGAGTCACTCAAGTCTTGCACATTAGCAGATGGGAGGACAGGAGAGAGAGAAATATCTTAGTTCCCCCTCTGCGTGAGTATCTCTGGTGAAAAACAACTACAGGGATTTCACTAACAAAAGAGCTGAGGTGTGAACATCATTCTTAGATCTGCATTATTATTCAGCACTGATGACTTGTCAATATCCATTTTCCCAACAGTCCTTGGCTCGAGGGTGTAGTTTTGCCAGCAGTCTCTGATTCTTATCTTTCGATTTGGAGGAGGTTGAAATGGGTCCAATCAGTTACTCACTAAAGCCTCATCATGTTCCATGACCACAAAGAGGATGAGAGGTTAAGAGTCCTGGGGTGATGAATAGAGCAGAATACACATTCATGACCAAATCTGTGTTTTCTCATTATTGTGAATATTTAAATGAAAGAATTTTGTAAACAGCTTTGAACAGTGTTGATCTCTACTTGATTGACGTGTTTCTATTTTCCTTATACAATATTCCAGTTGAAGGAAGACAACAGTTCCATGTATACTCACCACTTATCTCTTCTTATTAGCAGAGTCTACTAAACTATAAGTCTGCAATCAGTGTTTAATCATAATGAGTCTAACAAGGGTTTAACATTTTACATTCTGAGGGGATTAAATGATTGTCATTTTTGTGTTGCCTCTTCTATTCACCATATTCAAATTTCCACAAAAATGCTTGGCAAGATATTTTAGTGGAATTATGCCAGGTACCAAAACAAAATTTACTGACATCTTAAAACTAGGGGCAAAAGAACACTTACATTTCTTTAAAATTAACAAAGTGTAGCATTTCTGATGTTCTACGAAATAGAAACACTTTTATTTTACACCTACCTGTAATTATCGCTTGTTTTTCTTTGCCTGTGTGTATTGCATTTACATTACAATTGAATAAATAACAAAAGCAGGTCTTTCCCTTCTGCTTTCAGAGCTCTGTGGCATTGCAGGTAAATTTCAGAAACAGCTTTGTTTCTCTAGAGACAAAGCTTCCTCCTCTCCAGAATGCAGCCATTGGTTGTAGCACAGGTACATTGTGAGCTGACAGGAGATACAAAAATGGAAGGCTGAACTTAAAGTCAAATGTGTTTGTTTTATAATCACCAAAAGCAGTAGGAAAAAAAAAATGTTAAGACTTAGAAACAATTCTTACTTTGTAACTTTTTAAAATTTTTACTTTTTTTTTTTAAAGATTTTATTTCTTTATTTGACAGAGAGAGACACAGTGAAGGAGGAAACACAAGCAGGGGGAGTGGGAGAGGGAGAAGCAGGCTTCCCGGTGAGCACGGAGCCCCATGTGGGGCTCCATCCCAGGACCCTGGGATCATGACCTGAGCTGCTGGAAGACGCTGAAAGACTAAGCCACGCAGGCATCACTGTAACTTTTTTGAAGAGGGGGAAAAGTAGTTAGCCCTTTCAGATTCTGTGCAATGTGGAGTATCTAGTGTTCTGGGTGTGGATGCGTTATTTCTCTCTCTTCTTGGCATCCTCTGACTATTGGTCCCAACATGCCACCGGCTTTTCCTCTTGCTTGGAGGCAAGCAGCATATTATTCATGTTGGTCATGATGAATACCTATTTCCTGTTATATAGATATTAGATATTATCTTATAAAATAATGTGTCGTCACCAGAATCCCCATAGAATCTGTAGGTTTGTCTTTGTTTTACAAAGCAGTGGCCAAGGATTGTACTTTCCTGAGACCTTCGTTAAGGCTAATGAAAAATAAATCATTTGCAGAGATTGCGGTAGGAATTTAAGCCATACATTGGTCACTTTCCAGATTCACACGCGTGAATAAGAAGGGTACAATAAAATTAAGCATGATGAAGTTCAAGCTTGTTTCTAAACCCACAGAGATCTTCCAAAGTTGAGGTTAGAGAACTGAATTGAAGTGTAACAGTTGAAAAGCAGAAAACAGCCAATTACAAATCTACAGTCTCTAGTGGCAAGGTGTGTCGGAACCAGGTTATGGAATAAGGCGTGATATGGAAGAACAAGCCTGAGTTTTTTGTTGTTGTTGTTGTTGTTGTTGCTTTTTAAAGATTTTATTTATTTATTTGACAGACAGGGATCACAAGTAGGTAGAAAAGCAGGCAGAGAGAGAGGAAGGGAAGCAGGCTCCCCACTGAGCAGAGAGCCCGATGCGGGGCTCGATCCCAGGACCCTGGGATTATGACCTGAGCTGAAGGCAGAGGCTTAACCCACTGAGCCACCCGGGCGCCCCCAAGCCTGAGTTTTGAAGTCAAACGTAATTAGCTTTGAATCTCAGTTCTGTTCTTTCTTAGCTTTGACTTAATTAAGCCCATTACTCAAATTTTCTAATGTCTGTTTCTTTTGTGGTTCTTGCTGTTGAGGAATTAACATGTACCTCCCAAAACTTTTGAAGACTCAAACCAGAAAATATAAGTAAAATGCTTAGACACTATGTGTCTGACACATAGTGGGTATTCAAATACTTACTCCTTCCCCCACTGCTTCTTTCAGAAAATCACATGAATTCCTGCTGCCTGTTCTTTCTACGGCAATACTTTGTGAGTGCTAAATTAATCCTTCTCTATGTGAGTTTCTGACATGAAGGCTTTATCATTTCCCATATTTCCTTTAATTGTGTTTGTGTGTGTGTGCACCCACACGCAGGGTCTAGCCTCCATTTAGTTGCTCTATTTCCAGAGAGTTCTGACGTAGGTTGTGGGGGCAACACGACAGTAAAGTTTCAATTAGCAAAGAAAAAATATGACAGAAAGATTTCTTTGCAACTCTTCAAAGTCATCCATCAAAAAGTCACTGGTATGTTTTCAAAAGGAAATAGCCTCTTTTTTTTTTTTTCCTGTGTAAAATAAATTATAAAAGTTTGTTCCTTGAAAACTGCCAATGTTGGGGAACTTCTCCCATTATTAGAGGTCCATAGAATTATCAGACTGCTCTAATTATTAAAAAGACAAAACCAAACCAAAACAAATCTAGAATCTTTGGAGTAGGCCAAGATTGTTGCATCAGAATGCAGAATTATTAGCACTTATAAAGAAGCACTAAGAGTAAGACAAGTACTTGAAGAACTGTCAGTTTACAGAAACATTTTTTTTTTTAAAGGCAGCTCTCATACTTGGATCTTAGAATGAACAAAGATTTTGATTTATTTCCAAATTGAGTGTAACTTCGGATGACACATTTATGTTCTAATTCTGGCTTTACTAGCTGTAAAACCTTGGAACTTTTACTGACTTTCTTCTTGAGTCTGTTACTGCTTGCATAGAAGGTAAGATAAATGAAGTTGCATCAAAGGCCGTGGGAGATGCCCGATAAATTGTTCTATGTGTTCATGTTTACCTAGAGAACTGAGGTGATTATCTTCTTCAGTTCTGACAAAAGATCTAAATAGTAGGTATTTTAATTCTTAATTTTTCTAGTTGGGAAATGAGAGAACTTAATTCCATCAAGGACACTGAAGTCGTCATTCGTGGAGTCAGGTTGTAGAATCAAGTCCATCACCGTCTTTCATACCATAGAACTGGGAGGGCATTGCAGAGTGAGAAGATGACAGGCACCGAAGTTTCTGAAGGGTCTACCTTCAGTTGTTTTGTTCGTTTGTTTGTTTGTTAGTTTCTTAGCCCTTCTGCAGGCAAGTGTGAGGTAAGGGGAAATCCAGACTTCAGGCAGAGAGCAATGCAGTAAAGCAGACTTTCCATATATTTGTGTACAATGAGGGGGGGAGAATATTGAACCTACAAAAAAGAATTGACATTCATCCCTCAACTGTATTCCTGCTGCTTTTCATTTTTCATTATAGCTTATTGAGATTATTTTGGATCTCAGCACTGATGTTGATTTAAAATCCACAGGTATGTGGTTTCCATAACTTGATCCAAGTCTTAGATCAAGACAGAGTCAAAGATGAGACCTCACAGTGAAATCTATTACAAAGCATTTACTGAATATGGTCTCAGTGAGCTCTAAGGCATGGTTTTCATATTTATGGTATATTTAGAAGTACAGTGATCTGGTTCACAGACTTGTAAACTTTTGACGGTTGAAATAAAAGTCTTGTGACATCTGTGCCATTTACTTATATGAAATTTCTTTCAAAGACAAAGGTGGTAACCAATATTCAGAAACAAAGAGGTCCAGGAAACATCTGCCTTATTTGTCAGTTTTATCCATGGTATCCATTACAGTATCTCGAACATGTATTGTTCAATTGATATCCACGAAAGGAATTATTTTTATTAAGCCAAAAATTAGTTGTTATTGTCAATACAGCATGATTTGTCCCTTCCTTCTGTTTGCATCTAAGTGCTTGCTAGAGGGACTTTTATCAAATATGCAATGCTGAACAACATGAAACTTAACTCATCCTAAAATTCCTAAAAAAAAAAATTTTTTTTGATTGAATGAAGTCTGTTTTAGGTCATATAGAGCTAGAACTTGATGCTTTCCTCTGTGTTCCTCTGTCTTTTGCTTCCATAAAACTAAATCTGTATTACGAGTCATGGCCTCAGGGACCTTCTTGGAGAGATAACCACTGGTATGTCAGTTGCTTAGGATATATTCTATGAATCAGTCCCTTAGATGTTCCACTGGGGTATGTACTATTTCTGACCTAGTTTTACAGATAATAAAATTAAGTTCAAATAATTTGTGTTTATCAAATTCTTCTATTGCTAAGTGTTATTTCTCATGATTTTGTATTACTTGTAGACCTTGCAGGAGTTTTGAAAGATTTTAAAGGCTGAATGTGAGAAATAAGTGATTAAAAATAATCATTAGTCAATTTCTGGAATTAGTCAACTTTTCCTAAGCTTGGAAATGTCTAGTTAGTGGTCTTTGTGGGGGGTAGGGGGGTGGTTCAGGTAAAATAGAGATTGGGAAAATAAAATTTAGCCATGAATGAATCTCCAGCCCCTCTCCTCCAAAGAAAGAAATTATGAAAAATGAAATGGAAATGTTTAGTAGTTATCATAACAACTCCCAAGAGGAACTTCATCCTGGTATCGATATCCATATTTTACAATGAAAACAAGTATGTAAATAATTTCTCCATTATTTCTTTTGCTTTTATGAAATGAAATTGGCTTCTATAACTATATTTGTTTTTATTTTTTGGTCATGAAATTACTAGTTCATAAAAAAACATTTTCCAATGATCTGTATATTCACTTCTTTGAGAGAATCATGCTTTTGTTCTGTTTTCCCCCATTATTCAATTTAAGGATAATCACTTGGAATTGTGTTTTTACTTTTATCAGGATGATCATGCTTTATGAGCTTATATCCATTATATTGATGTGCATTTATTTTTTTAAGGATTTTATTTACTTGAGAGAGAGAGCAAGTGAGAGAGAGAGCAAGAGAGAGTGCATGGGTGGGGTATGGGACAGAGAGAGAAGCAGACGCCACACTGAGCAGGGACCTGGGTTAGGGGCTTCATCTGGGGACTCAGGGATCATGACTTGAGCCAAAAGTAGAGGCTTAACCAGCTGAGCCACACAGGCACCTGATACATTTAAATTTATGAAAATACTTCAAAATATTCTGACATGTGAAACTTTTAAAAAACACCGTCCCTAAAAAAACAAAAAACACAAAAACACCGTCCCTAGAGGAATCCTTAAATTAAGTGTCACCCTGTGCTCACTGTAGTATTTGCTCGATAAATAGATAAATAGATGTAGAACTATATCTTTTTTTTTTTTTTTTTTTTTAAGAGAAGTCACAGTCAGAGAAATGAATGCTGGGGAGATACTAGCAAAACAACAAGGTTAGCAAACATTTCTCTTATTTAAATGAGCATGCAATGTGGAAAAGGGGTCACTTATGGATTAATTCATTGAGTGGAAAATCTTTCCAGTCACTCATAGCTACTCTGAGTTCAATGAAAGTTTGCTTTGAAAGCATTTTAATTGAGTGCTACTAGTTAACTAGAATTGGCTTTATAACATAGATGGTTCTTTCTAACTATCAGATAACATGAGAGTTTTACAACAAAATGATCACTACCTTTATTATCTGTGACATTTTGTGATGCAGATGTTGCATTCTTATGCAAAATGTAATAGATAATTGTTATAAAATACTATGCTGAAATTAGGCTGATTATTCTATTTGATTTAAAATGTCATGTAGTAAAGGTTATTTTCACTCATTAAGATTGAATGCAAGTGGCCATATGTTAGAACAGTCTTTTGAATTGAAAGTATACTCAGCTGAAAATTGTCAACAAACTCAGAAATATCCAAAGAAAAATAGCATTCTTTTTTATTTGCCAAAGCATCTTCTCTCAATTACAGTGTCATTATGTTGTACTCATGGATGATACTTCATTATGACAAATCTGATCTTGAAAACAGTAAATCCTTCTATATATAAATTTGATGGTGTTCTGATATTAAAAATGTGTAAAATTTGTCCATACTCCAGAAATGGAACATCAGCAAAGAGGATTATCGGTCTACTCAAATAATAATGTAACCATTAAGAGGATAACATTTTCCAATTGCAATTACATGCCCTAATTTTAAAGGGGCTATCATTTACAATAATTTGGCAGATTTGGTCCATATTTCTTTCAGAAATTCATTTCTTCATTATGCCTCAAAACAATTTATGGTGCATTTATGTTGGTGAAGATAATTTGCTTATTTTATTGTGAATGGAAATCAGTAATTACATACAATCCCATTTTCTGCAGACATAAAGTTAATTCATGGTAGTAATTTTATACAGAATATTAGCTTGTGTTAGTTATGATGAAAATGTAACTGTGGTAAATGCTTCCATTATAACTGAATTTCCTTGGACCTGATAGGGAAAGAAATGTTGACTTAATACTAACAATTCCATAGATGATTTTCTGACAAGCCTGTGGAACACTCCGCTCTCCTTGCGGTGTTTGAACGGAGTCTGAAACCTACCTTCTCTGTTTCTAGGCTTTGTGACTTTGAAACGAACACCTTCAACATACGCATGATCACAATACTTATCTCATAAAGTTACTGAGAGGGTGAAGTAAGAAGACCCATGTGCAATTTTAGTTTGTTTCCCATATTTATGGATATATAACCAGGGTTTAAAAAGTACCCAACAGGGCGTCTGGGTGGCTCAGTGGGTTAAGCCTCTGCCTTCGGCTCAGGTCATGATCTCAGGGTCCTGGGATCGAGTCCCGCATCGGGCTCTCTGCTCAGCGGGGAGCCTGCTTCCTCCTCTCTCTCTGCCTACTTGTGATCCCTCTCTGTCAAATAAATAAATAAATAAATATCTTTAAAAAAAAAAAAAGTGCCCAACAATGAGTTAAAACTATTTATCTCCACTCAATTCTCTGACTACAAAATATTTATATTTGAGGAAAGCATACAATGAAAGACAGAGAGAGAGGAAGGAAGGAAAGAAAGATGAAAAACAAAGAAGGGAAAGAAGAGGGAGAGGGAAGAAAGGAAGAAAGAAACTTGAAAAAGGAAAGAAGAAAATTAATGTTGACGGGAATAAGAGAAGGAGTACTTGAGTTTGTGCTTAGAACCTAATGTTAAAGATTTTATTTATTTGAGAGAGAGAAGGAGCACAAGCAGGGAAGCAGCAGGGGGAGAGGGAGAAGCAGGCTCTCTGCCGCGCTGGGAGCAGGGACACGGGGCTCAAGTCTAGGCACTCCCTTAACCGCACCCAGGAGCTCCCGCCGGAAACTAATATTACACTGTATATTAACTAACTGGAATTTGAATTAAAAACTTAAAAACAAAAAAGAATACCCCACTGTTAATAGCTTTGGGGGGCGTCGATTGCCTTGGTTTTCCTGTTACATTCCCTATACCTTTGTGAATCACCGTTTTATAAAAATTTCTTGACATTGCACAAATTGAATGAGGGAGTTCTTCCCCCCGACCTTCTACTACCCTGACTGTTAAAGAGACTGATGAAGAAATGAGGCATTATGATTTAAGCTTCCCCTCAAGTTAGGGTCAGAACAGGAACCTGGGGCTGGGTTAAAACTAGGGTGTCTAAGACTCCACTACTTATGGTTAAAAAGAAGAATTCTAACTCATTAAATCTAAATTGAATTAGTATTTTATTGAGTATAATTTACGTAAATATTCAGTCTGATGATTTTTGACAAACGCATACACTGTTGTAACCCACATTCCTAAAAAGATATGAGACATTTCTCTTATCCCCAAAAGTCCACTCCTGCTACTGCCTAGCTGGTCCTCCCACCAGACATGAGAGGCAATCACTTTGTTATTGGTTTTGCCTGTTGTAGAGCTTCATGTAAATTGAATCATACAGAATATACTCTTCTGTGTCTGACTCCTTTCATTCACAGTAGAATTCCTAAAATTCATCCATGTGTTGTGTTTATCAGTCTTTTTTTTTTATTGACAACTATTACTCCATGCTGTGAATATACCATTATTTTAAAATCCATTTCCTGTTTGTGGACTTTTGAATTAGTTCTCCTTTTTGTCTATTCTGAATAAACTGACATGAACATTCACATATAAGGTTTTGATGGACATAGGTCTATTTCTCTTGGACTGAAGTTTTGGGATTATGTATGTATAACTTTGAAATGACAAAAATGTTTTCCAGTTTACTTTATTATTTTACATTCATACAGAAATGTTTAAAAGTTGCATTTACTTCAGCTTTTTGCCAAACGTTGGTGTTACCAGTGTTTCAATTTTAGTTATTATAGTGAAAATAATAGAGGTGTGTCATCAGGGCACTAATTTGCATTTCTAATGATGTTGAGAGCTTTTCTGTGGACTTATTTGCCATTTGTATATCTTCTCTTGTGGGATCTTCTTTTCAAGTCTTTTGATGTCTCCCTTTTTGTCTATTGGTTTTTCTTTTCAAGTAATGGAAATCTTTGAATTCGTGTAATTTGGATACCACTATATTTTGCCTAGTTTTTCACTTTGGTGTCTTTCTTATTCATTTTTTAATGGTACTTTTTTGAAAAGAAAAGGTAAATATTTACAAAGTATAGTTCTTCACTTATTTAAATAGTTGTTTTTTTTTCCTCTATGTCTACTAAACTGTTGCCTATTCCATTGTTCAAAAAGATATGCTCCTATGTCTCCTTTAAGATCTTTATATTTAGCTCAACAAATGTATGCAATTCTTTTATTTAAATTTAGATTTTTGTTATTAATTATTTTTATTAATATATAATACATTATTTGCCCCAGGGGTACGGATTTGTGAATCATCAGGCTTACACACTTCACAGCTCTCACCACATCACATACCCTCCCCAATGTCCATAACCCAACCACCCTCTCGACACCCCTCCCCAGCAATCATCAGTTTGTTTTGTGAGATTAAGAGTCTTTTATGGTTTGTCTCCATCCCTGATCCCATCCTGTTTCATATTTTCCTTCCCTATCCCCTAAAACTCCCACTCTGAATCTCAAATTCCTCATATCAGGGAGATCATACCATAAGTGTCTTGCTCTGATTGACTTATTTGGCTCAGCATAATACCCTCTAGTTCCATCCACGTCATTGCAAATGGCAAGATTTCATTTCTTTTGAGGGCCGCATAGTATTCCATTGTGTATATATACCACCTCTTCTTTATCCATTCATCTATTGATGGACATCTAGTTTCTTTCCATAGTTTGGCTATTGTGGACATTGCTGCTATAAACATTCAGGTGCATGTGCCCCTTCAGATCACTACATTTGTATCTTTAGAATAAATACCCAGTAGTGCAATTGCTAGGTCATAGGGTAGCTCGATTTTCAATTTTTGAGGAACAGCCGTGCCTTTTTCCAGAGTGGCTGGAAATGACACCCTCTACAACATCTGTCATTTCCTGACTTGTTAATTTTAGCCATTCTGACTGGTGTGAGGTGGTATCTTATTGTGGTATCTTCTCCCATTCAGTCTGTTGTCTTTTGGTTTTGTTAACTATTTCCTTTGCTGTGAAAAGCCTTTTGATCTTGATGAAGTCCCAATAGTTCATTTTTGCCCTTGTTTCCCTTGCCTTGGCAATGTTCCTAGGAAGAAGTTACTGTGGCTGAGGTTGAAGAGGTTGCTACCTGTGCTCTCCTCAAGGATTTTGATGGATTCCTGTCTCACATTGATGTCTTTCATCCATTTTGAGTCTATTTTTGTGTGTGGTGTAAAGAAATGGTCCAGTTTCATTTTTCTGCATGTGGCTGTCCAATTTTCCTCAATACCATTTGATGAAGAGACTTTTTTCCATTGTACATTCTTTCTTGCATTGCCAAAGATTAGTTGACCATAGAGTTGAGGGTCTATTTCTGGGCTCTCTATTCTGTTCCATTGATCTATGTGTCTGTTTTTTGTGCCAGTACCATACTGTCTTGATGTTGACAGCTTATAATAGAACTTGAAGTCTGGAATTGTGATGCCACCAATATTGGCTTTCTTTTTCAACATTCCTCTGGCTATTCGAGGTCTTTTCTGGTTTCATATAAATTTTAGGATTATTTTTTCCATTTCCTTGAAAAAAATGTATGGTGTTTTGATAAGGATTGCATTAAATGTGTAGTTTGCTTTCGGTAGCATAGACATATTCACAATATTTGTTCTTGCAATCCATGAGCATGGAACATTTTTCCATTTCTTTGGGTCTTCCTCAATTTCTTTCATGAATACTGTATAGTTTTCTGAGTACAGATTCTTTGCCTCTTTGCTTAGGTTTATTCCTAGGTATTTTATGGTCTTGGGTGCAATTGTAAATGGGATTGACTTTAATTTCTCTTTCTTCTGTCTTGTTGTTGGTGTATACAAATGCAAATGATTTCTTTGCATTGATTTTGTATCCTGATACGTTACTGAATTCCTGAATGAGTTCTAGTGGTTTTGGAGTGGACTCTTTTGGGTTTTCCACATAAAGACCATATCAGCTACAAAGAGTGAGAGTTTGACTACTTCTTTGTTGATTCAGATGCTTTTATTTCCTTTTGTTTTCTGATTGCTGAGGCTAGGACTTCTAGTACTGTGTTGAATAGCAGCGGTGATAATGGACATCCCTGCTGTTCCTGACCTTAGGGGAAAAGCTCTCAGTTTTTCCCCATTGAGAATGATATTTGCTTTGGATTATTCATAGATGGTTTTGATGATGTTGAGGCATGTACCCTCTATCCCTACACTCTGAAGAGTTTTGATCAAGCATTTTGTCAAATGATTTTTCAGCATTTATTAAGAGTATCATATGGTTCTTGTTCTTTCTTTTATTAATGTATTGTATCACATTGATTAATTTGCAGGTGTTGAACCAACCTTATAGCCCAGGAATAAATCCCACTTGGTCGTGGTGAATAATCTTTTTAATGTACTGTTGGATCCTATTGGCTAGTATTTTGGTGAGAATTTTCACATCTGTGTTCATCAAGGATATTGGTCTGTAATTCTCCTTTTTGGTGGGGTCTTTGGTTTGGAGATCAAGGTAATACTGGCTTCATAAAAAGAGTATGAAAGTTTTCCTTCCCTTTCTATTTTTTGGAACAGTTTCAAGAGAAGAGGTATTAATTCTTCTTTAAATGTTTGGTAGAATTCCCCTGGGAAGCCGTCTAGCCCTGGACTCTTGTTTGATGAGAGATTTTTGATGACTGCTTCAATTTCCTTACTAGTTATGGGTCTGTTCAGGTTTTCTATTTCTTCCTGGTTCAGTTTTGGTAGTTTATATGTCTCTAGGAATGCATCCATTTCTTCTAGATTGTCAAATATCCTGGTGTATGGTTGCTCATAATATGTTCTTATAATTGTATTTCTTTTGGTGTTGGTTGTGATCTCTCCTCTTCCATTCATGATTTTATTTATTTGGGTCCTTTCTCTTTTCTTTTTGATAAGACTGGCCAGGGGGTTGTCAATTCTTTCAAAGAATCAGCTCCTAGTTTCATTGATCTGTTCTACTGTTCTTTTGGTTTCTGCTTCATTGATTTCTGCTCTGATCTTTATGATTTCTCTTCTCCTGCTGGGTTTAGGCTTGCTTTGCTGTTCTTTCTCCAGCTCCTTTAGGTGTAGGGTGAGATCTTTCTTGTTTCTTGAGAAGGGCTTGTATTGCTATATACTTTCCTCTCAGGACTGCCTTTACTGACCACAGATTTTGAACAGTTGTGTTGTGTTTTCATTTTCATCTGTTTCCATGAACTTTTTCAATTCTTCTTTAATTTCCTGTTTGACCCATTCATTCTTTAGTAGGATGCTCTTTAGCCTCCATGTATTTGAGTTCTTTCCAACCTTCCTCTTGTGATTGAGTTCTGGCTTCACAGCATTGTGGTCTGAAAATATGCAGGGAATGATACCAATCTTTTGGTACCAGTTGAGACCTGATATATGACCCAGGATGTGATCTATTCTGGAGGATGTCCCATGTGCAGTAGAGAAGAATGTGTATTCTGTTGCTTTAGGATGGAATGTTCTGAATATATCTGTGATGTCCATCTGGTCCAGTGTGTCATTTAAGGCCTTTATTTCCTTGTTGATCTTTTGCTTGGATGATCTGTGCATTTCAGTCAAGGGGATATTAAAGTCCCCTACTATTATCGTGTTATTGTCGATGTGTTTCTTTGATTTTGTTATTAATTGATTTATATAGTTGGCTGCTCCCATGTTGGGGCATAGATATTTAAAATTGTTAGATCCTCTTGTTGGACAGACCCTTTGAGTATGATATAGTGTCCTTCCTCATCTCTTATTTTAGTCTTTGGCTTAAAATCTAATTTACCTCATATAAGGATTGCCACCCCAGCTTTCTTCTGATGCCCATTAGCATGGTAAATTGTTTTCCACCCCCTCACTTTAAATCTGGAGGTGTCTTTGGGTCTAAAATGACTTTCTTGTAGACAGCATATTGATGGGTTTTCGTTTTTATCCATTCTGATACCCTGTGTCTTTGACTGGGGCATTTGGCCCATTTATATTCAGGGTAAGTATTGAAAGATATGAATTTAGTGCCATTGTATTGCCTGGAAGGTGACTGTTACTGTATATTGTCTCTATTCCTTTCTGGTCTACTACTTTTAGGCTCTCTCTTTGATTTGAGGACCCCTTTCAATATTTCCTGTAGGGCTTATTTGGTCTTTGCAAATTCTTTAATTTCTTGTTTGTCCTGGAAGCTTTTTATCTCTCCTATTTTCAATGACAGCGTAGCTGAATACAGTATTCTTGGCTGAATGTTTTTCTCAATTAGTGCTCTGAATATATCATGCCAGTTCTTTCTGGCCTGGCAGGTTTCTGTGGATAAGTGTGCAGCCAATCTAATATTTCTACCATTGTATGTTACATACCTCTTGTCCCAAGCTGCTTTCAAGATTTTCTCTTTGTCACTAAGACTTATAAGTTTTACCATTAGATGATGGGGTGTAGACCTATTTTTATTGATTTTGATTGGGGATTCTCTGTGTCTCCTGGAAATTGATGCTTGTTCCCTTTGCCATACTAGGGAAATTCTCTATTTTTAGTATAATTAGTATAATATATTCTTTAATTATATTTATATTATTTTATAATTTATAATTATAATTATGTTATTTAATGTATAATTATATATAATTTAGTATAATTCTCTAACTTAGTATAATTCAGTATAATTCACTCCAATATACCTTCTGCCCCTCTCTCTCTTCTTCATCTGGAATCCCATTTGGGATTCTAATATTGTTTTGTCTTATGGTTATCACTTACCTCTTGAATTCTCCCCTTGTGGTCCAGTAGTTGTTTGTCTCTCTTTTCTCAGCTTCTTTATTCTCTTTCATTTGGTCTTCTATATCACTAATTCTCTCTTCTGTCTCATTTATCCTAGCAGTAAGAGCCTCTATTTTTTTTTAAGATTTTATTTATTTGACAGAGAGAGATCACAAGTAGGCAGAGAGGCATGCAGAGAGAGAGAGAGAGAGAGAGAGAGAAGGAGGAAGCAGGCTCCCTGCCTAGCAGAGAGCCCGATGCAGGACTCAATCCCAGGACCCTGAGATCACGAACCAAGCTGAAGGCAGAGGCTTAACCCACTGAACCACCCAGGCTGCCCCAAGAGCCTCCATTTTTGATCACCCGTCATTAATAGCTTTTTTTTTTTTTTTTCATTTCAACTTGTTAGATTTTAGTTCTTTTATTTCCCCAGAAAGGGATTTTATTTTTCCATACAGCACTTCTCTAATATCTTCCATGCCTTTTTCGAGCCCACCTAGCACCTTGAGAATTATTGTTCTGAACTCTAGTTCTGACATAATACCAGTGTGCATATTGATGAGTCCCTACCTGTTGTTACTGCCTCCTTTTCTTTTTTTTTTTTTTGTGGTGAGTTTTTCCACCTTTTCATTTTATCCAGTTAAGAATGTATTAACAAGGGCATAGAATACTAAAAGTGTGGAAGAGACCCCAGAAAAATGTACACTAACCAAATCAGAAGAGATCCGAAACTACCAGGGTGAGAAGAAAGGGGGAAACAGATATAAAGAATAAAAAATTATTATATATAATATATATTATATATAATTATATTGTTATATTTATAAATTATGTTATATCTTTTATATTATTTTAAATATACTATATAGTATAATAATAATAAATACATAAAATACATATTTATATATGTTAGACTGGTGACTAGAACACCCACTTGATTTTGGGTATATCTTGGTCTCTTAGAAGAAACTACGTCCCAAAATTTTAAAGAAAGAAAAATTTATATATATACAAAAATAAGGGTAAACACGATGAAGGGATAGAATATAATTGTAAAGATGAAAATTTTAAAAAATTCTAAAAAAAGGAATTGATAAGATAAATTGGTTAGAAAAAGAAAAAAAAGAGGAGAGAATGTGCTGAGGCTGAAAACTAGAACAAAGCCATGTGCTAGATTTGAGTATGTTATGATCTAGTAGAAGAAATTGTATCCCAAAATTTAAAAAAAAATCCTGTATGTATATAAAAAATAAGGTTAAATACAATGAAGGGATAAAATATGACTATAACAATGATGGTTTAAAAAAAATTTTTTAGAAAGGTATTGTTAAGATAAACTAGTTAAAAACGTTAAAAGAGGGAAGAGGGAAAGTTAAATAGAAGAAGAAAAAAATTTTAAAAGTTAACTTTGTGAGAAATTTGTGCCCTTTCATTGTCATGCTGGAGTTTGATCCAAAAGGCCCTTCCAAGGATTATTCAGTGATCTGGACCTTTTCTTGGCTCACCATTTGCTATTGATCAGGACCTAGATTTACTGAAGTTACTTGGAGATTTGTGTCAGATAGAGACACAAATGATTTCTTTTTGGTAGAACAGATAACCCCAAAGGGTATGGGTATGGAGGGGCCTAAACCAGTTTTGAAGATCTAACCGAGTAGTCATCTTATTCCACATTCTTCTTCAATAGTTGTAAATACCATACTTCACATGCTCCTTGAATCAGCTTATCTATCTGCCTGTTCCTTCATGAATGAGTGAAATAAATCTTTGGCACATGTTTAAAAAAAAACTAACTTTGCAAGACTAAAGCATCATGGGGAACAAGCCATGAATTTTATGCATTGCTTTCCCCTATCTCTCGAGTTCCGCTGTTCTTGATCTGTGAGCTTGGTCTTGGCTGGATGTTCTTGCTTATCTTCTGTGGGAGGGGCCCATTGCAGTGATTCTCAGATATCTTTGCCCAACACGGAATTGCACTATCCTTGCCAGGGGCCAGGCTAAGTGATCTGCTTAGGTTCGCTCTGGGAGCTTTTGTTCCCTGAATGCTTTCTGTACTGCTTTGGAGGACAGGAATGAAAATGGCAGTCTCCCAGTCTCCAGCCTGGAGGAGCCAAGAGCTCAGTGCCCCTCCTCAGTACATCTTAAGAGATAAGCAGTCAATCACTCCCATCTCCCTGGTCTCCAACAGTGCTCTATGTTTACCTGGCCTGTGACCAAGCATTTCTATCTCTGGCACACAGCCCCGTTTGGAGTCTCCAAACCCAGCAGATTCCTGTTATGCTGCTCCTCCTGGAGGAGGAAGGTGACTCTCCCTGGATCTGCCACTTGTGGAGTCCCTTCTCAAAGAGCAGTGGCCTGACTGTGCCTTGAATCATGGTTTAGGGTAACCCCAATCTGAAAGCTCCCTCTTCAGCTTTGTCTCTGTAGTTGGTTTCCCTACTCCAATACCTGACAGCTCTGCCACACTCAGACACGCCCAATCTTTCTATGACCCCACAGGACCTGAAACCACACTGTCCCTGTGAGGGCTCCACTCCTACTTAGCCTATGGAGCAATGTCCCTCAGTGGAGCCAACTTCTAGAAGTTCTGATTTTGTGCTCTGCTGCTCTGCTGCTTTCTGGGAGCCAGCCCCTCTCCCCACAGTCTATCTTTCCATCACTTTGGATTCACTTCTCTGCTTGTCCTACCTTTCAGAAAGTGGTCAATTTTCTGTTCCTAGAATTGCTGCTCTTCTTCTCTTCTATCTTTTACTGAGTTTGTAGGTGTTCAGAATGGTTTGATACCTGTCTAGCTGAACTCCTGGGATCTGATATCATTTTAGTTGGCTACTCCTCTGCCATTTTGCCTCTCTAACTCTGGCTTAATCTATGCAATCCTTTTCAAATTAATTTATGCATATCCTGTTAGGTTCCTTTCTTTTATACATGAAAGTATCATTATTCCAGCATCATTCATTGAAAAGAATTTCCTTTCCCCAAATTATATTGGAGCGATTGTTGAAAGTCAGTTAACATTATATGCATATTTGGGGATTTTTTTTTTTTTCAGATCCTCTTCTGTTAATGTCCTCTGATTTAAGATTGATCAGGTCAGAAGATATTCTCTGATTTCAGTTCTCTTATGTTTATTGAGAACTATTTTATGGTTCGTCTGGTCTGCCTTCGTGAATATTCCTTGTACATGTGAAGATTCTATGTATTTTGCAGGTATTAGGGCAAATATTCAATAAGTATCTGTCAAAATTCTTTAACAACATTTTCCTAGTCTTATATTTCATTTCATATTTTAAAGTCTTTTATTAATTAATGATAAAAACATTGAAATCTTTTAAATACAGATTTCTTCAAATTCTGTAAGTTGTTGCTTCATGTATTTTAAAGCTCTATAATTAGGTTCATACACATTGAGGATGGTTGTACCATCTTGATGAATCAATCTCTTAACATTATGAAATGTTCTTCATTTCTCATGGTAAGACTTTATGTCCTGGAATCTATATTGTCTGATATTATAAACTAGACATGTCAGCTTTGGTAATTTCTGTTTGCATGATATGTTGTTTTGGCATACTATTTCTTTTTTTTTTTCTGTGTCTTTATGTATGTGAAGAAAGCTTTCTTTTGGGAAGCATATTGTTGGGTGTTGTTTTCTTACCTATTCTGAGAATCTCTACTTTTTAATTGCTATGTTTAGACTATTTGTATTTAATATAATTATCAATATGACAAAGTTCAAATCCATGATCCCTAATTATTTTCTATTTGTACCATCTGTTTACTTTTCCTTCCCTTGCCCTCTTTTCCCTCTTTCCTTTTGGATTAATCAAATAATTTTAAATAATTTTAGTTTTTCATTTTATCTCCACTAATTCTCTTTGCTTTTTTTTTCTCTTTCTCTGACGGTGCTAGGATTTAAAGTATATTCTTACTAAAGAAAAAAGCCTATACTATACTTTTTTTTTTTTTTTTTTTTTTACTTAAAATCTGCATCCAACATGGGGCTGGAACTCATGGCCCTGCGATCAGGAGTTTTGTGCTCTACCAACTGAGCCAGCCAGTCACTCCTGTTCTGTACTTCTTTTATGCACATGCTTGTTTTTTTTTTTTAATTCATCCATGTTGTTGCATATAGTAATATTTAGCTACTTTTCATTGCTGAGTACTAATGCACAATATGGATATATCAACAATTTTCCTATATAGTGAGAGTTAATGGACAATTGGATTACTACCAGTTTTTGGCTATTGTGAACAAATTCACATACACAAATTTGCATGGATCTTTATTTCCATATCTCTTAGGTAAACATAGAAATAGAAATGCTCTCTCTCTCTCTTTTCCCTTAGTGTCTCTAATCCATTAACCTGGTATATCTCCAATATTTTAATTCTTCTACAAATTTCCCTAAACCATCTTTTGTAGGTTTGTGTGCGTATGTATGTGTGGTAATCTTACACATTTTTTGGTAAACCTAATCCTACATGGTTTATGATTTCTGATGCTGTTGTAAATGGCTTTTTCTTTGATTTGCCAGTTGTTCATGGAAAATATATTTTATGTTGTCCTCATAGTTTGTGGTATTCATTAATTCACTTGTTAGTTCGAGAAATTACTTTGGAGTTTCTTTGTGATTTCTACATATGTACTAAAGGACATTTTACATCTTTTCCAGTTTTATACTTGAATATTTATGCAATTTATTTTCCTTGTGTTATTGTTACACTGGATAGGACATCCAGGCCAATGTTAAATAACAGTGGTCAGGACAGCCAATCTTATCTTACTCCTGATATGGAGAAGAATTGTTATTCTTTCAATATTAAGTGTAATGTTCATAGTAGAAGTTTCATAGATATCTTTATCTGTCTGAAGAAGTCCTCCTCCCTTTATTTTCTTTCTAATTTGCTATGAGATTTTTTTATCATGAATGTAGTTTAAATTTTGTCAAATTGTATTTTTGCGGGTGCCTGGGTGGCTCAGTGGGTTAAGCCACTGCCTTCGGCTCAGGTCATGATCTCAGGGTCCTAGGATCGAGTCCCACATCGGGCTCTCTGCTCGGCAGGGAGCCTGCTTCCTCCTCTCTCTCTCTCTGCCTGCCTCTCTGCCTACTTGTGATCTCTCTCTGTCAAATAAATAAAATAAAATAAAAAATCTTTAAAAAAAATTGTATTTTTGCAGTTGTTCACGTGATCGTCTTATTTTCTTCTTTATTCTGTTAATGTTGACTGATGTTCAGTGTTAAAGTGGACTGCCATTCAAGGATCAAACCAAATTGGTATTTTTTTAATTTTTATTTTTATGTATTATATTACTGGATTCAACCTGCTAATATTTAGCAAATTGTGTGAGGCTATTAGTTTGGGACTTTATTTGCTTGTTCTGTGCTTTTCTAGTTTCCCTATCAAGGTTATGCTGACCTCTTAAAATTAAAAGGAGTTTCCTCCTTCCCTGTTTTCTGAGTTTGTTTAAGATTGATAGGATTTCTTCTAATAATGTTTTCTAGAACTCAACAGTGAAGCCATCTGCACCTGAAGATTTCTTTGTGAGAAGATTATTAATTTAAAAATTCAATGTCTAACAAATGCATCAGTCCATTAGTGTGTGTTTTTCAATTAATGTATCCTTTTTATGTTGTTAAATTTATAGCTATTAAGTTGCTCATAATTATAATTTTGATATTGATGCTGCTTCATTCTTTTCTGATACTGTGTTGTTGTTGTTTTTCTTAATCAGTCTAGTTATGAGCTTCTTAAGGTGGTTATATTTTATTTTATTTTATTTTATGATAATATTTTTTTATCATTAATGATGAATTTCATTTTTTTTCCTGTTAGTCATCTGTTTCTATTTCTTTTCTTTCCCTTTTCATCTTTATTAGTTCCTTTTTTTTTTGGATTAATTTTAATAGTTAATTTATTTTCACCAGGTTTTTATGGCTAACATTTTGATAATTAATTTTTGGCCTCTCATCGTTTTTAATAAAAACAAATCGAAACTATAGTTTTCCCTATTAGCACCACTACTATGATACCCCATATATGCATATATGCCTTTTTTATATGCCTTTTTCCTATCATTCAGTTCTAAGTATCTTTTTTTTGACATATAGTTCTAAGTATCTTCTAATTTTGTTAGCTCTTATTTCAACCATGAGTTATTTATGAGTGTATTACTGACTATCCATCCCAGTGTTTTAAGATTTTCCGTATCTTTTTTTTTTTTTTTTTGGATGCCTAATCTAATTCTGTCATGCTCAGAGTATATACTATATGATGTCAAACCACTGGAACTAGTGAGACTAGTACTATGGTCTGTCATTTTTCATGTTCTATATGACCTTGTAAAATACATGTTCAGCATTTGTTGTGCACAGTGTTCTATAAATATCAACTAGGTTCTTAATTATATTTAAATCTTTTATATCCTTACTGAATTCCTATTTTTTCTATCAATTACTGAGCATTCAGTGTGTGTCTGCTTATGGAATTGGCCTTTATTATTATGAAATGCCCTCTTTGTCTTTGACAGTAAGACTTTCCTCTTGAAATCTATGTTTGATGTTAACATAGATGTTAACATAGATAACTTTCTCTTGCTTACTCTTTCCATCGCTCATCTTTGTACTGTGTCTTTATGAATTAAAGGTATCTCTTGTAAATAGCATATAGTTGGGTCTCTCCTGTTTTTTTTTTTTTTTTTTTGGTTTTGGTTTTGGTTTTGGTTTTTTTGGTAATATCATATGAAAATATCTTTTCACTGGACTTCAATAGAATTTTTACATAATATAATTATTGACATGCTTTGGTTTATGTGTACCATTATGTGATTTTTAAATTATCTTTGTCCCAAAAATAAATAAGTAAATAAATGATCTTTGTCCCATCTGTTCTTTTTTTTAAAGTTTTCATTTAAATTCCATTCAGTTAACATACAGTATAATATTAGTTTCAGGTATACAATATGGTGATTCATAACTTACATACAACACCCACTGCTCATCACAAGTGCCCTCCTTAATTCCCATCACCTATTTAACCCATCACCCTGCCTACCTCCTCTCTAGTAATCATTAGTTTATTCTCTATAGTTAAGAGTCTGTTTCTTGTTTTGCATCTCTCTCTCTCTCTTTTATAGTTAAGAATCTGTTTCTTGGTTTGCTCCCCCCCTTTTTTTGCCCCTTTGTTCATTTTTTTGTTTCTTAAATTTGTGTATAAGTGAAATTACACAGTATTTGTCTTTCTCTGATTGACTTATTTTGCTTAGGATAAGACTCTAGTTCTATCTATGTCTAGCATATGACAGATTCCATTCTTCTTATGGCTGAGTAATATTTCATCGTGTATATATACCATATCTTCTTTATCAATTCATCATTTAGAGGACACAGCTCTTCCCATTATGTGACTATTGTCAGTAATGCTGCTGTAAACATCACTGTCCCATCTGTTCTTATTTCAACCTCCTGACTTCTTTTGGATTAACCAAGTTCTTATTTTTATTATTCTATAAATCTCAGCTATTCACCATTTTTGTTTTATCTGTTTGTTTTACTTTCAGCTGTCATCTCAGGATTATGGTATTCAGTGTCAACATCTGCAGTCTACCTTTATTGGAATTTATCAGCTTCACATAATATACCTCACTTTCCAACCATCTTCCTTTTTGTTTGGTTGTTTTTATTCTAATTCTACATTTATTATAAATCTCAATACATTGTTGTAGTTTTGCCTTAAATAATCAATTTCCCCTTAAATATTTCTTTTTCCCCACAGGAAAAGACTGGTCATCTATATTTACACACCTATTTACCAATTTTCTTTTTTGTCACTTATGCGGACCTGATATAGTCCTATATGCGGACCTTCCTTTTGCCTAAAAATCTTGCTCTAATATTGCTTTTAGTTCCAGTTTGCTGGTATCAGATTCTCTCAGTTCTTATACTGAAAATGTCTATTTTGCTTATATTTTTACTACTATTTTCTTGGACTTCAAAGATGACTTTTTAATCTTTAGTAATTTAAAGATATTCGGTTGGCTCCTCCTTGCATTGTTCTGATGAAACATCAGCACCCATTCTTATCAGTGTTCCCTTGTATATGTTTTCATCTTTCTCCATCCAGTTATTTTCGAGATTTTCTGACTCTTAACTTTTCACTGATTTAAGCAACAGAGTGCTTAGATTTGTTATTTTTGCTTACACTGTTTGGGATTTGTTTTGCATCTCAAATATGTAGGTTAATATTTATGTAACATTTGGAGATGTTTTTCATTCCAAAACTTTCTTTACTTCTACTTTATTTTCACATCCATTTCTTCTGTTAAATCCTTGAATATATTTACATTGCTGCTTTAAATCTCTATTCTGCTAATTTTTATAATAGTGTCATCTCTCAGTCTGTTTCTATTGATTGTTTATTCCTGGTTATGTGTTACAATTTTTTTAATTGCACCATATGTATAAAAAGCTAGATTTCATACTCAAGAGCTTTCACTTTTGCTGTTGAGCCCTTAATTAACTGTTTGATCAGATTAATTACCCTGAAGCTAGTTTGAGGTTTTGTTGGGAACAGTGTAAAGTAACTCTTACTCTAAGATTACATCAGCTCTATTTATAGGGAAAGGCTTTCCTGGGGTTTTAATTGGATTAGTGAGTATTCAGTGATATCTCTCTAAGTAGTTGATTAGAATTCAAATCCTTCCCAGTACTGTTTGACTTCCATAAAGAAAGTTGTTCTCTGCCAGTTCTCACAGAGTCCCATCCTGAATATATGAGTTAGTATTCAACCAAACACTTAAGAGCATCACTATCCAGATATCTGTGACTCTTTCTCTGTCCCACACATTTTTGCTTATTCAACAACACTGAACCCTGATCTCTGTTTCTTCTGCCCCATGAAACTATTGTTGTCTGGCTACTTCTTTATGACAAAGTTTGGAAAATGCCTCTAGACAGATAGAACCTACAGTAGATATGCAGTTTATACCATGTATTTCCATTCTTTTTGTTGTCCAATGCCTACAAATAGCGGCTTCATAAATTTAATCCGTTGATATGGTTGTTTATGGTTGGAGTGTATGTAGGCTATCCATAACTCTTGTCTTCACCAGAATTGGAATGTAGGCTATCCATAACTCTTGTCTTCCCCAGAATTGGAAATCCATTTTAATTACATTTACTTCCCATTAAATTTTGTTGAACCTGTTCAGCATGCCTAGAGTAATAGCCCTCCGTTAGGGAGTCTCCCTTTGTTTATACAAGTAAAAGGACTAGATTATTTGGTGAATGTGGATAGATTTTCTGATAAGCATCAGTGACAGCAGATTTTGAGTATTTGTATAGTTTGAAAGTACAAAGAGTCTTCAGACTTGGCAAAATGAAACCTATATGTTGTCAAGTGATTTGTCAGGGTTCACAGGACAGGTTTAGTAGGTGAGGAACAGATCCAAGATGAAAACTTAGGACTTCGACACTCATTCTCAGAGCCTTAACCTTCTAAACTGAAGTTAGAGTGAGGAAATAATAGGAAATAGCATGTGATGAAGTCATTTAAAGAATGCCAGTGTCATTAGAGGATTTAATTGAAATATGTCTCATTTCACACATTGCATCCTCTGCCTCTGATGGTTAAAAGAATATGTTGTACTTTAACTCCCGATCACCAAAGAAAAAAAACTACTGAAGTTTCCCTAAACTCTTCGTCCCACAACAGCCAGTTTCTGTGTGACATTTTGTTGCTATTGGCTTTGTTGTTGTTGTTGTTAATGTTAAGTACCCACCATCACACATATCCATCAGGAGAACTCTAAATGCAGAATCGTTCTTTTATTGTCATTGTTTGCAGGGATAAATGCAAGACCTTATTTAAAAGATTTTCATTTCTTCATCTCTTTAATGTTTTGTTTAGAAATTAGAGTTAACTATCAATTAAAAATAAAGGTATTCTAAGAAAAAAATTCTGATATGATATGGTACAACTATAAAATGATTTCTTCTTCTCCTTGAGAAGTTCTGATTTACATAATATTTTAACTATCGTTTAGATAGAAAGATACTTTTTTTTTCTTTTAGATAGAAAATTCCCATGCTGGAGTTCTGAATGTGTAACATTAAAAGCTTGGAATTCATTTCTTTCTTTTTTTTTTTTCTTTTTTAAGTTGCTAACTCTGAAGATATAAGAAACAGACTGACACTAAACCACTTCAATGTTTTGCTTAGAAATGGAGCAATGGATTGTGCACAATGCCGTTCATTCATGTTGGCAAAGGACTGAACTCCTCAGGGATCCAAAGTGGCAACATTTCCCTTTGTACGATTTTTCACAAATGTTGGACCTGTATTAAATAAAGTTTTTGACATGATGCCCTTGAAAAATTCCAGCCTATTATCAGCCAAGTTCTAGCTAGTTCTAATTATCTTGTTTCACAATTTGAAGAACTTTTTTTTTTTTTCTCCTCATAAGAAACTGCCAAACTAGAAGTAGGGATGGTTTATCTAGAGGGCATGATGATTTGGTTGGCAGAAGCCATTTTCAGAATCTCCTGGGTACCTGAAATTAGACTTTACAGTTTTGATGACTGAAAAGATGCCTCCAGCCTTCTAGGGGGATGGTTGACCCTCCCTGCATATAACTATGAAGGAGTTTTGCAAAAGTTTAGCTGAAAATGATTCCACTATAAACAAACATTTAAATAGCAACAACTTATTTGACCTAAGTTAAAGCCCATTAGTGATTTTGAATGCTGTGTATTAGAGTCTTTTCTAGGAGAGGAAAAAGAATGTTACGTGTTCTTAAAAGGCTCAGAGTATTTCTGCCTTTAACATGAACTCCAAATGATGATAAACAGTTTATATCCATTAATTCTAATCCTCATAAATAGCCATCTCACTGAATTGTAATAGCTCCATTCTAGACAGGAAAAAGAACATTAGAGAGATTAAAGAATGTATTCAAGTTCACATAGCAAATGATAGGGCAGAACCCAAATGCAGACATTGGTGAATGTGATCCTCATCTGATACCCTTTACATTATGCATATTAGTTAAATGACCAAGAAGCTCAGAAAATGTCCTCCAAAGCAGCCTTCTTTTCTTCTTTACATTTATTTTATCCTTCTGCACATTAATTGATATTCTTACCTCCTCAGACTCAAAAACTTTCAGTGATCATTGCTTTTGCCCTTTAACATATCACCCTAATCACGCTGTTTTCAGTTCCTCTCCCTCATCTGCTCTTTCACAAAATAATCATCTGATTTTTCTATTGTTTTCCTTGAGTTCACTGTGTTAACTTTCTTCTTTATGCTCTATCTCCTTAAAATGTAACCTTCCTTCTGCATTTTTAGTAATCCTTAAGATTTGGGAGGTGCTTGCTTGTGTGACTCAGTCAGCTAAGCCCCTGACTCCTGATTTTGGTTCAGGTCATGACGTGGGGACTGTGAGACTGAGCTCTCCTGGGGCTCATTGCTCAGTGGGGAGCCTGCTTCATATTCTCTACCCCCTTCCCGCTGCCTAACCTCCCATTCACAAGTGCTCTTTCTAAATAAATAAATAATATTAAAAAATAATCTGTAAGATTTTGTTTTTAAAGATTTTGTTTATTTATTTGACAGAGATCCCAAGTAGGCAGAGAAGCAGGCAGAAAGAGAGAGAGACGGGAAGCAGGCTCCCTGCTGAGCAGAGAGACCAATGCGGGGCTCGATCCCAGGACCCTGAGATTATGACCTTAGCTAAAGGCAGAGGCTTAACCCACTGAGCCACCCAGGCGCCCCAATCTTTAAGATTTTAATTCTAACCTCTATTGCCTCATCTCTCATCATCTTTTCCAAATCTCTCTCAAATTTATAACACAGTTTTATGTGCTTGCTTGCTTGTTATGTTTGTTTCTGTCCCTACTCCCAGACAAAACCACAAGGTTGTGGAAGGTGGGTTTTCTATGCAAGCAACATAATATCATAAACCCCCCCTAAAAAAGTGATGAGAATAAACATTTTCTGAACATCTTCTATACTTTAGTAGGGGCATAGGGCTAATTCCTTAGGTATTATTTTAGTTAATTCTCTATAAAACATCCAATGTCGACCCTTGTTTTAAAAACTGTGTGTGTATAATTCAAGGGGTTTTAGTACCAGATAACGAAGGGCTGAACTTTTTTTTTTTTTTTCTTTTAAAAGCACTGGTCTCTTTAATTCCAAACCTATGGTCATTATATTATATGAAAGAGCTTCTTTAACATTTCTGGTTATTTAACTTTTGTGTTAATTCAGTTTCAGGGTGATAGAGGAAGGTTATAGGTCCAAATATTTGAAATGGCATGCCAATATGTATTGATATTAATAAATTTAGAAACTCTCAGAGAATGTATTGTGAATTTCAGCACTTACTGACAAATGATATAAATTGGAAGTAAACCACATTCTTTATAAAATAAGAAGTGTAGAAAATAGAATCAAATAAAAATTATGATATTAACATGCATCTCTTCAATAATATAAGTAGACTCATCACCAAAGCAAAGAATTTTAAAACAAATTAATTAATTTGTAAAAGTACCAGACATTTCTGCTATTAAACTAAGACCATACAGTCACTGAAGTCTGTTTGAGTTCTTAAACCAATAGAAAATGTATATATATAACCTTAGCCTTTAAAGGAGATTTGAAGGCATGCAATGTGGCCTGGATGATAAATTGAAATCTTCTGTCCTTTTTAACTCATTCTTCTTCATTTTCTGTGGGTAGACAAGGTTTACTAGCAAAACTGGCCCAGTAGACACACTTACTAACAAGAAGTTATTCTGATAGGAGAAGTTCAGATTAACTTGCAAATCAAAGGGAATTGTTACCAGGAGCAAGATGAGATCAGATTTGCTTCTTTAAGCAAAGTTTCTGGAGCTCTGTGTTTATGTTACTAAATAGGTGGAGGCCAGCATAATTTACAATGAGAATGGCAAAATTTAGAGGGAATAAACTCCATCTATCTTACTAAACCCTAGAAAAAGGATTTCAAAAAAAAAGAAGGATAAAGTTGAACATACCATTGATTTATTTGGTATTTCTTATAAAATACATTATTTTCATAATAAACCAATTGTATTTTTTTTATTTTTGTTTTTTGTTTTTTTTTTGAGAGAGAGGGAGCATGAGTGAGGGGGAGGAGTAGAGGGCAAGAGAGAGCTCCAAGAGAGAGAGCCAGGCAGGCTCCATGCTTAGTACAGAGTCCAAAGTGGGGCATGACCTGAGGCAAGCCAAAATCACGAGTCCAACACTTAACAGACGAGCCACCCGGGTGCCCCTTCAACTGTATATATTTTTTTAATCTAGCCAGAATATTTTATCTGTTTGCCCCATATTATCCCCAGCACCCACTATTTGCTGCATATATTGTATATGTACTTGTTAAATCTACCACAATCTTTAAAATATTTTTAGTGACTTTACTGAGATATATTTCACATAGCATACAATGTGGTAATTTGAATTGCAGAATTCATTGTTCTTTAGTATATTCAGAGCTGTGTGAACATCATCAAAAGCAACTTTAGAATATTTCCTCACTTCAAAAAGAAACCCTATCCTGTCTAGGGCATCGTATCTAAGATAATGTCGTATATAAGCAGTAATTGCCTAACTTAAAACCATAAAGGTTACTCCTTTGTTTACTTTTTCTGAAAGTTTTATAATCTTACTTTTATATTCATGAATCCTTTGGCATTTTACTTCCCATTTCTCTCCAACCCACCTACCCTAGGCAAATGCTAATCTTTCTATAGATTTGCCTCTTTTGCACAGTTCGTATAAATGCAATCATATACTTTCAGTTCTTTTGCAACTGGGTTCTTTTCATTTGGTACAGTGTTTTCAAGGTTTGTCCATAGTATAGAATATATCAGCACTTCATTCATATTTATGGCAAAATACTATCCCATTAAATATATACATAACATTTTGTTTATCCATTTGCCATTTGATGGACACTTCGTTTATATCCATTTCCTAGCCATTACAAATAATGTTGCTATTAATATTTATCTACAAGTTTTTGCTGGCTGTATGTTGTCATTTTGGGGTGTATATAGAAGTAGAATTGCTGTCTCACGTAGGAACTTGTATGTTGAGGAACTGATGCACTGTTTTCCTAAGTGGTTGTATTATTTTACAATTCCAAAAGCAATGTTTCAGATCTCCAATCTCCCCACATCCTCACCAATGCTTTGTTTTTTGTATTATAGACATCCTGGTGAGTATGAAGTGGTATCTCATTGTGGCGTTGACTTGCGTTTCCTGAATGACCAATGACATTGAACATTGTTTCATGTGCATTAATTGCCATGTTTATATCTCTTCCTTGGAGAAATGTCTGTTCAGATTCCTTGCCCATTTTTATTGGGTTATTTGTCTTTTATTTTTCATATGAAGCAGTTTTATATATATATAATCTGGAAACCATTCTTTCATCAGTTAAATAATTTGAAAATATTTTCTTCCAGACCATACTCACTCACTTTCTTCATTGTGTCCTTTGATGCACACATTTCTAATTGCAGTGAATCCACTTTTTTTCTTTTTCTTTTTTTTTCTTTTTTTTTCAGCAAAGCAAGGTTTATTGAACAATAGATAGTAAAGTAGTAGTACAAAACTCCTTAGGAGGGAAGGGACCCAAGAGGGTGGCCCTCGGTGAATCTGATTTTTTCTTTCGTTGCTTGAGCTTTTGGTATCATATCTAAGAAACAGTTTTCTAATCCAAGATAATGAAGATTTATACTTCATTTTCTCCTAACAATTTAACTAGTTGTACCATTTAGGTCTCTGATCCATTTTGAGTTAATGTATATAATGTGCGGCGCGGTTCCAACCTCACTTTTTGCATGTAGATATCCAGTTGTCCTAGCACCATTTGTTGAAAAGGCTCCTTACTCCCATTAGGGCTCTTTTCCATTTGTTTAGATCTTCTTTAATCTCTTTGAAAATGTTTTATAGTATTTAGAGCACGCACAAGTTTTTACTTTGTTGTTAAATTTATGTCTAAGTTTTATTTCTTTAACACTATTATCAATGGAATTGTATTCATTTCTAAGATTTTATTTATTTATTTATTTATTTATTTATTTAAGAGTGAGACGGAGAGCAGTTGTGGGAGGGCGGGGGAGAGGAACAAGGAGACTCCACATCAAGTGCAGAACCCTGTGGGGAGGCTGGATCTC
Organism: Mustela nivalis; assembly: GCF_964662115.1. Taxonomy (NCBI): domain Eukaryota; kingdom Metazoa; phylum Chordata; class Mammalia; order Carnivora; family Mustelidae; genus Mustela; species Mustela nivalis. Next base: position 24,192,990 of record NC_139037.1, on the reverse strand, counting down.
AAGACCCGGAGATCATGACCTGAGCAGAAATCAAGAGTTGGATCCCCAACTGACTGAGCCACCCAGGTGCCCCAATTCTTAATTTCACTTTTAGTACCTTCATTCATTTTTAGTATATTCATTACAGTGTATAGTGTATAGACATATAATGGATTTTTCTTTGTTGATCTGGTATCCTATAATTTTGCTGAACATGTTTTATTATTTTTATAGGTATTTTGTGAATTCCTTAGGATTATCTGTATACAAGATTATGTCATCTACAGGCAGAGATATTATTGCTTCTTTGGTTCTATTCTGGCTGAGCTTTATTTATTCTTATTGTCTGATTGCCCTAGCTAGAACCTCCAGCTAATATGGAATAGAAATGATAAGAATAGACATCTTTGAGTTTGTTTTGTTTTTTTTTTAAAGATTTTATTTATTTATTTGACAGACATATCACAAGTAGGCAGAGAGACAGGCAGAGAGAGGGGGAAGCAGGCTCCTTACTGAGCAGAGAGCCCAATGTGGGCCTCGATCCCAGGGCCCTGAGATCATGACCTGAGCCAAAGGCAGAGGCTTTAACCCACTGAACCACCCAGGTGCCCCCCCCCTTTTTTTTTTTATTGGAACATGTTCAATCTTCCATGATTTGGTATGAAGTTGAATCCAAGTTTTCCTTCAGTGGTTCTTACCGGTTTTAAGAGGTTCCAGTCTATTCTTACTTTGATGAGTGTTTTTATCTTGAAAGTGTATTGGAACTTTTTTATGGTCTAGCATATGATCTGTCCAAGACACTGTTTCATGTGCACTTGAAAAGAATGTGTATTGTACTATTTGGAGTGCAGTGTTTATGATGTATTTATTACATATGGTTGATTCAAATTTTCAGTTATCTTATTGATCTTCTGCCTAGTTTTACCCTCCGTTATTAGTTGGAGTTGTAATAAAGAGACTGACTTATTTTTTGATGTTCTACTAGTGACAGTTTTTAAGCTCTCTCTCTCTGTCTTCCATCCACTCTAAGCTGATGAGAAAGCTCAGGTGCTCCTTTCTTTGGCATTGACAAGTAGTGTACATCTTTCGTGTGAGCCTTCACCCCTGCTCTACCCCTTAATCCCCATAAAAACTCTAAGCCAATCTCCTCTCTGTGCTCTCAAGTCGTTTTTAGACTTTCTGGGGAAACTCTAAAGTCTTGCTCTCCTTCAGAGAGCCTCATTATGTGAGTAACCAAAATTTTATACTCTCTTGGTGGATATGTAGAGTCATCAGTCTCAGTATCCGTACCAATTTATAGGTGGTGGTCCATCCTGCATCTTTGGGAAGACCACAACAGGAATTCAACTCTCTAGCTGTTGTTGCTTCATTGTGTATTTCTTCCTTAATTCTGTCGGGTTTTTATGAACATATTTATGGACTCTGTTGTTAGGTGCATGTAGATAATCATGTTCGTGGCAGAATCCTCCTTTCATCATTACAGAATGTACTTCTTTATCACTGGTACCATTTTTGTTTTGTTTTAAAGTCTAAACTGAACTCTCTGCAGTTTTTCTGTAAATCTAAAACTGTGCTAACAAAGAAGTTTAATGTATGTCAGATGACACATTCTGTCTTATAGATGAGGAAACTAAGTGCAGAGAAGTGAAGCAAATTGATAAAAAGTTCAAGTTATTGGGTATTAGTGAATATGTTTGGTTTATCACATCATACTGTGTCTTACCTCTAACTGTAGCCAGAAAAGCTGATTTCCCTGGGTTTACTTCAATTTCAGTTTTTAGGGAGGAATATAATTCCTTGCTGCCTAAAGAACTAATAGCTGTTAAAAGTTCATAAAAGCAACCAGAATAAGATCATTTTGCAAGACCCTATAACAAATAATCAATTCAATTTAAAAGATAGTCTCTATAAAAGCAAGTGCACCTGTATTAAAAAGAAAAAAAAAAAGCAGTGCCACAATGATTAAGTATGTATTTATTCAGCAAACAACAAGAGTATGCCCAAGCTTTGTGTGAGATGAAAAGGTGGTTAGGGCACTGTTCCTACCTTTGATGAAACAACATTTGCACATGAAAATTAAAGATTGGTGATGTACACCAAATCAGTCAGAATGAGAAATCCTTTTGCTTCCTTCGGGTTCTTCTTACTCATCAGGTAGAAATAAAGACCTCAGATTTGAGTTGGGGGATATTATGTGGTAAGTGAGAATGAAAACAATGTTTTTGTGTCTGAAACACATCCAAATAGGACCTGAAAGTTGGGTAGATTACAGAAAGAATGAGCAGAAACAACTGTAACTTGGATATTGTTACAGACCTTTGGCCAAGTATTTTCACACTTTAACCTTTATAAGTGATTGATGGAATGCAATTATGCATTTAAAATTGGTTCAATTTTGATGTCCTCAAGGAAAAATATATTTATAAATAGTCATAGTATTTCAGCTATCATTCTGAAAACCAAATATATAAAAATAATTCTAATATAAACATTTTATTTTAGAAAGTACACTTGGTGAAATATGTATATATTTAGCACATTGCAAAGGGTATAACATTTTTTTAAAGATTTATTTATTTATTTATTTGACAGACAAAGATCACAAGTAGGCAGAGAGGCAGGCAGAGAGAGAGGAGGAAGCAAGCTCCCTGTTGAGCAGAGAGCTGGATGGGGGGCTTGATCCCAGGACCTGGGATCATGACTTGAGCCAAAGGCAGATGCTCTAACCCACTGAGCCACCCAGGCACCCCAGGCTATAACATTTAAATCAAAATTCGTTTATTATCTTACCTCTTTCCTTCATTTCATCCTGATTTTTGGACCCTTCTCTGGAGTTAATCACTGTGTATATTTTACTTTAGATTTCTTATAAGACTTTATTCTAAAATGTCTTCATTCTATATATTGAATGCATATTAGTTTCCTTATATGAGTCAACTTTTTAAAAAATACCTGAATGTTACATGTCTAAATTAGGAGAAATCACCTTTAAATGTCAAGTACTATATCTGAACTAATTGATAGTATATTTGCATTTATGTCATGGTGGCATATATTTCTGGTTCCTCTTACTGATGATTTAAATTTAGTCAGCGTCTTTTTCTTTTTTTTTTTTTTAATTGATCCACAAAAACACTAAATCATTAATTTTTTAAATCAACTTACTCTTTTCCAGATTTTTTTATAGAAAAAAATAATTATGTGAACAGATTCCCTTTCTATAATTCATGTTGTTGAACTCAGCTCACAGACAAGAAAGTATTTATATTAAACATCAGCAACCAAAATGAGGAAAAATTAGCACGTGTTAATATGAAATCTACTCAGAATTAAATTATCTTATGGATTATTGAAGTCTTGACAAAGCACCATGTAGAATATAAGAATATTATTCTCTACACTGGTCTCATACCACATAAAGTGAAAATGTTCTTGTTTAATTTTTTTTCACACCTCTTTTAAATGCAAACATTTAGAGAAACAAGAATTTTCAGAAGTATTAGACCATAATATCAAACATTATAGAAATAAGAACTATCTAGTTACCAGTAAATAAACGTTAAGTAAGTACTTAGAATATTGTACTCAATTAGAAAAAAAATACCGTCATATTTCAAATTGACAGGGGAGTTTTAGAACATCAGAGTGGGTCTTAGGAACCCAACATGGTTTTTCTTTTCTCCACGTTTGTCAAAATACTAAATAAAACATTGATATAAAAGTTTTATACCTTGCGGGGCGCCTGGGTGGCTCAGTGGGTTAAAGCTTCTGCCTTCTGCTCAGGTCATGATCTCAGGGTCCTGGGATCGAGCCCCGCATCAGGCTCTCTGCTCAGCAGGGAGCCTGCTTCCTCCTCTCTCTCTGCCTGCCTCTCGGCGTACTTGTGATCTCTGCCTGTCAAATAAATAAATAAAATCTTAAAAAAAAAAGTTTTATACATTGCAAGGTTTTTCATATTTTAGGTATTCCATACGTGATTACTAAATACAGATCTTTCCCAGAAAACTTCATACTAATGAAGTTAACAACAAACTAACTAATAAAAAAGAGAAAAGAGAAAAGGAAATAAAAGCTTTAAAATATATCATTGCATATAATTTTTCTTTAAAAAAATTCTATTCGGGACGCCTGGGTGGCTCAGTGGGTTAAAGCATCTGCCTTCGGCTCAGGTCATGATCCCAGGGTCCTGGGATCGAGCCCTGCATTGGGCTCTCTGCTTAGCAGGGAGCCTGCTTCCTCCTCTCTCTGCCTGCCCCTCTGCCTCCTTGTGATTTCTGTCTTTTAAAAAAAAATTCTATTCCATGGAGACTTGGGGAAACTTAGAGTAAAGGAAACCATTCTTTTTCATTTCTAATTCTCCATGAAACCACAGTCATGCTTGGGCTGGTTCATTGTGAGATCCAAAAAGTATTTTCCATACCAGGGGTCCCCATTTTAAATAAAATTAACACATTTCCCTCACACATAATATGTATTCTGTGGGTGCTTTAAAAATACTAACTACCTGAGTAAATAACATTGTCATGATTAATTAGGCACAGCTCAATTTTTATTTAAAAGTCATTGAAAAGAATCTGAAAGTTTATTAGCACCATCTCCAGCACCCACAGGTAAGAGATAGAGCTCTCAAAATAATTGCATATTGTACTTACAGGCCTCTGCTATAAATTCTCCTCACTATCTATAAATAAAATTTAGAGTGAGTCTAGAAAGGACAAGGTAATAAGTCCTTTCACAGATGAAAGAAGACATATGTCGATTTAAATCATGCAGTATAGATGGCAAATATAGACAGGCATAATCTGTAATATAAGTCAATTTATACTGTTTTTCTTTTTTTCTCTTTAACAAATAATATGCCATCTAGAGTGTTTGAAATATCATCTGTTAAATAAAAATATCAATTTGTTCCCTGCTGTACTGGTTATAAATTGCCTAGACATAGTCACATGTTAACTTCAAAATCTCTTTACTGTGTAGTATTTTTTACTATTTTCAGTGAAGGTAGGGCACTTATTCAAATGCCTCCTCACACTATTATGCGCTCAGAAACCTATATTATGCTTAAATCATCTGTCTAAGCAGGAAAGAGAAAGTAGGCTCTAAATGGTTTGCTTATATAGGCCTCCTAAAAATACAAATTCTGTTTTTGTCATCTGGGCATCAACCAAACACCAAATGTAAAGCATTAGTTATAGGAAGTACGGTAACTTGATTTTGCTTTTGAGGAAAAAAAAATTTTTTTTTTCAAAATTAAAAAGAAAATCAATCTTCTCTGTATCTATGAATTGTAGAAATTTTAAGTGTAAGTAATGCCACACAACACTTCATCAGAAAAGCTGGTTATCTGTCAATAGAAAAACTGTGAAACAATAAGAACCTTAACATCTAAAATTTTTCCTCTGCAGCTCGGAAGTGTTATATTTTAATAAACCACAGTTCTAAAACTCTTATAGACATATTTGTTTTCCAAAGATGTTGAGCCAAGTATATTTATTTGCAAGCTAAATAAAGAAATGGTGGGGGGCGGGGGGGACAAGGTGATTTGGTAATGCTCATTCACATATTTTCAAATGGACGATATTCATGGAAGTGATGGGATGAAACGCAAGCCTCAATTAAAAATCAAGAAAGGATGGGGGTACCTGGGTGGCTCAGTGGGTTAAAGCCTCTGCTTTCGGCTCAGGTCATGGTCCCAGGGTCCTGGGATCAAGCCCGGCATCGGGCTCTCTGTTCAGCAGGGAGCCTGCTTCCTCCTCTCTCTATGCTTCCCTCTCTCTATGTCTGCCTCTCTGCCTACTTATGATCTCTGTCAAATAAATAAAATCTTAAAAAAAAAAAATCAAGAAAGGATGAATACCCAACTTTTGTAGCAACATGGATGGGACTGGAAGAGATTATGCTGAGTGAAATAAGTCAAGCAGAGAGAGTCAATTATCATATGGTTTCACTTATTTGTGGAGCATAACAAATAACATGGAGGACATGGGGAGATGGAGAGGAGAAGGGAGTTGAGGGGAATTGGAAGGGGAGGTGAACCATGAGAGACTATGGACTCTGAGAAACAACCTGAGGGTCTTGAAGGGGTGGGGGGTGGGAGTTGGGGGAACAAGGTGGTGGGTATTATGGAGGGCACAGATTGCATGGAGCACTGGGTGTGGTGCAAAAACAATGAATACTGTTACGCTAAAAAGAAATTTAAAAAATTTTAAAAAGAGTGTTTTATATTTGATTTGCTTAAACAATGAGAATAATCATTCTTCAAGGATGCTGAAAAGGTCACTAGTCTTGGTAAAGGAAGGCTTCCACAGTTTCCTTTCAGTTGCTCTGTCTTTCCTCCTTAATGCATAGGATATACAGTTGGGGGTTGGGGTTAAACTGTGAGTAGATTGTTTTCTTCCCTGCCTTCTCTTAAGTATCCACCCATCAACCCCCTGTTTCTTGTAGACCACAACAGATAGGGAGGTAGGTAGAGAGAGAGATTGATAGACAAACAGGCAGATTCGTTTTCTTTCTCTTTTTTGGCTGTGACAAGCTCTTTTAAAATTTGAAGTGGGGATCCTATGAAAGGCACCCTGAAACTTTAGCAGTGGTAGCACTCATGTGCTGGCCACAAATCAGAGCTCTGTTTTATTGGAAGAGCAGCCCAAAAACAGATGCAAAAAACAAAAAGTAAGAAGTAATGCTGCCCCTTTTAACAATGGATAGATTACCTTGCCTTCCTTATAACCCCTCCTCTTTGAGAAGAGTCTACCCACTGCTGCTTCTCTGCATGCAGTAATGTCCACCAGCGGCCCCTGGGCACAGGGGAATTATCTTAGTAAATGTAGTGTTTCTGTGATTGGGGTTAAAAGGACTCTTTGAGAAGCTACATACTCATTCATATGTTAACAGTTCTGGATAAACCTGTGTCAGATTTTCTACATCTTACTGGCTGATCTGCTTTTGTCCTAAATACACGTGCATATGGACCTTGATACTGGCATTTTTTGGTTTGCTTTGGAAATGTTAATGAATTTCTCAGGGTAACCATTGATTTGGAAAGGACTAGGAGTCTAAGTCATGGTCTGTTGTTATCTGGGCTTATCTGCTAGAAAAAGCAAACAGTGTGAAATGAGGACACCCACACAGGTCCTCTAGCCCATAGAGTCCTCTGTAAGCATTCAGTTCAAATTTGATTGAAAAGTTTAAGGTAGTGTTCATTTAATTAAGGAAAGTCCAAGTAGGGCATTTGCAATAGTACCTGGTAAAAGACTCTGCTTTAAAAGCATGTCACCAGTTTTCAGGGTAATGAAATAACCCAGTATAACCAGTGAGAATGTCTTCCTGACAAAGATGTCAATAGTCAAAAGTGGTTGTGTATTTTTAAACAAACTTTGTTTTAATACATTTTCTTCACAGTGGCTTCCCCAGGCTCTGGAGTCAGGCTGTCTGGGTGTTTATTCCAATGTAAAATACATCACCTGTTTGTTTTCACTTTCTTCTTCTGTGTAATGGACATTATAGTTTACCAACATGAAATAGACAATGTGAGGATTAATTATTCCATGTAATTTACTGTATAGCCTATTGCCAGGACATAGGAAAGTGCTCAATAAATTCTACATAATAATGATAATAACAATGACAATAACAAATGATAATAAGAACGACCACGACAATTGCAGTGTCTGCTGTCTGTACTCAACATTCAGGCACCTAGGTTGAAAAGAACAAAGAAGAGAATAGAAAAAAAAAAAAAAAAAACCTTTCCAAAGTGCAAGAGTCATCATAACCAAAGATAATAAAAATTCAATAACACTTATGTGACTGAATTGAAATCTAATCTGATGAAGAATGCTCAAAATCATTACTACCTGGGATTTATCATCGTGAACTATTTATTCTGTCCACTTCAAAATAGATCTTGCCTTTTTTTAATTTGCATACGACTTGAAAATGAGTATACATGGGTAATTAAATTTTTTGGAGACATTCTCTTCTATCCAAAAATGAAGTAACAGGGATCAAATTTGTTCTTCCACCTAAAATAAGCAAGAAATACAGTGATCTTTGGAAGAGGAACAAGTGAAGTCAGGCCTATAGTTGCCACACTTTACCACCCCGAATTTCCAAGCTGAAAGAAATCAAAGATCTAAGCAAAGGGAGAGAAATACCATGTCCATGGATTGAAAGACAACACAGGTAAGATGTTAACTTCCTCCAAGTTTATATATATGTTTAATATAATTCCTCCCAAAAGATCAATGATTTTTTTGGTAAATATAGACATGATTATTTTAAAATTTATATGGAAAAGAAGAGGATGTAGAATAACAAAAATAATTTTGTAATAGAAAAATAAGAAGGAAGTAATCAGGTGACCTGATTTTAAGACTCACTGTATATCTATTGTAATCAAAAATCTATGATATTGGCAGAGAAAGAGCAGTGGCACAGAAAGAGAATGCAGCAGTAGATCCACACAAATATGCCCAACTGATTTTTGGCAAGACCAATTCTGTGAAGGAAATTCGATCATCTTTCAAAAAATGGTTTTGGAGCAGTTAGACATCCAAGTGGAGGGAGGAAAGAACTTTGACCAAACTCTCATACCTTACACAAAAGATTAACTCAAACTGAATAGAAACTTAATGTAAATCATAAAACTAAAAATATTTGAGAAAAAAAAATGGGAGTTCTAGGACCTGGTAAAGAGTTCTAAGACTTAACACCAAAGAGATAAACCCACAAAAGGAAAAAAATTGATAATTGGACCTTATCAAAAAAACTTTTAAACATGATCTTTCTTTAAAGAGGGTGGAAAGGGCGCCTGGGTGGCTCAGTGGGTTAAGCCGCTGCCTTCGGCTCAGGTCATGATCTCAGGGTCCTGGGATCGAGTTCCACATCGGGCTCTCTGCTCAGCGGGGAGCCTGCTTCCTTCTCTCTCTCTCTCTCTCTGCCTGCCTCTCTGCCTACTTGTAATCTCTCTCTGTCAAATAAATAAATAAAGAGGGTGGAAAAATGAGTTATAGGAGGGGGTAAAATATTTGGGAAACACATACCCAACAAAGCATTAGTGTTTAGCATATATAAGGAAGTCTCAAAACAGAACCATAAATAAGCAATCCAGTTAGAAATTGGGCAACAAAAGGATAAAAATGGCACATAGTTGATACAGAGGACAATCTGAATGAATCTCTGAAGATTTAGGCTGGGTAAAAATAAAACCCAGGCCCCAAAGATTGCACAGTCTATGATTCCATTTATATAACATTTTGAAATGACAAAATTATGGAAACAGAGGAGAGATTAGGAGTTGGCAGTGGTTAAGGAGGTGGGGGAGACAAGAGGGAAATATATGTGGGTCTAAAAGGGAATTGTGAAGGACCATTTTCTGTACAGTTACTGTTTGAGGTAAAATGGGCAAAGGTTACACGGAATTTCTGTTATTTCTAATATTTTCATGTGAATCAGCAATTATTTCAAAATTTAAAAAGTCTAAAAATTATCAATATGAATTTTTAAAAGAATCTATAGTTAAGGAAATGTCAAAATTTATTAAAGTATCCTCTAGCATTGAAAAATACTCCTCAATAAATAGTAAGCAATTTTGCACTCAGTAAATATATTTCATTTGAGATTTGCTGACTGTTCTTACATTGACAATAAATATTAAATTGTATCAATTTAAAAATACCAAAAAGGTTATAAATTTCATAAGAAATATGAAAATATATGCATACTCTAAACAATCAAAAATTAGAATTCTATAGAATAAAAAAAATGAACATTTTCTCTTTCCTTCCCATTACTCCTAAATCTCCTCCTTATTGATAACTACTTACAGGAAAATAGCATATATATTTGGGGTGGGGGGTGTATTTTGCCATGGCATTCATATATGTATATATATGTATATACATATATATGTGTATATACATACATATGATACATATGTATGTATATATGTATATGTATGTATTTATATGTACATATATAATAATATATATTTATTTAATATCTATTCATTTAATGTTTAATGTTATTAAATATTTAATATATACATATATAATGATATATTATTAATTTTATTATTTATTTATTGTTATTATATATTTTATTATTATTTATATATATTATAATATATATTTATTTTCTTTGTTTTTTTATTCATCATACACTTAAAAGGTATTTTTATTCATTTTATATAGAACCTCTCTACTACTGTGTATAAAGTTCCATAAAATGGATATATACTAGGATCTATTCAATCATAACCTGACTTTAAGACATTTGTGGGGTTTTCTTTTTCTATGTAATAATAATAAAATACCAGAACAATTCCATAATGCCTACAGTTACATTGATCTGAATACCTTTGGGATAGTTTCTTTTGTTTAGATTCCAGAAAGACATTTTTGGATCTAAGTACGGGTGCTTCCTTTTACATGGTTACCGTAGAGCTCTCTGAAAAGGTTTCCCACCTGTGCAGCATCTGCTTTGTGTCAGCTCCACACCTTTTCTTTTATACGCCGTTCTTTCAACACAGAGGGGTAAAAGTCTCCAGAATACCTTAGGCCAACTGGAAACTGAAGCAAGTAGAAGGCTGGAACTGGTGGATTTCTATTGAGGAGTAGTCGAGGCTTCTCAGGATCTGCACCAAAATCTCCCCTCTGCTTCTTCGTTCCTCCAGTCCCTCCTACTTCCTCGATTTTGCTCTTCCCGCCCTTCTAATAGCTTTGTCAGAGGTTGCTGCATGCAAACACATAAGTGAAATGAAGTGCTCTTGCATAAGTAATGAAATCTCTTAGTCGTCTTATTCTACAAGGAAAGTCAAAGCCAAAAACTTGTTATTTGAGAAAATTAAAATTGTTTGGATAAAAATATACCTAAACTCACTGAGAGAGAGAGAAGTGGTAGTATTTGGAAAGCACCTGGACTACAAAAGGCTTCCAAGGGACCTAAGCTTCCTGACGGCCAATAGGGAACAATTGGGCATGAGAGCTGAGTAAGATCAAGCTTTAATCTTTTTTTCTGGAAAGAAAACAAGTGTTACATACTTTTCTCTGGGCTCAGAATTGGTGCAGTGCCATATGGCACGAGCATCTGTGTGATGTCAGGACACGCTGCTTTCGTTCCAGAGATGCAGCATCCCAAGCATCCCAAGCACCTCGTGACCAGCAGCAGAAGAACTGAGCAGAGTGCCCCCTTCTTGCCACCATCAGTATTGTTGTTGAAACCCGGGGAGTTACATTAGCCATTTTATTAAGTATGGTTGTTTAGTATGGTTTTTACTTTATATGGGGAGCTTTCTCTTCAGGATAGCAGTTTCCGATGTCAAGGATCGAATTCAACAAGGATGTGTATGTTGCTGGGGCTGAAGAGCTGTGAAAGGCTTTTCTTTCGGCTAAAAACACCAAGAGTAGGCCAACAAGAGCGAGTCCAATTTCTTGAGGCTAATAGAGAAAGAAGCAAGGCTTAAATCCTTCAGTTGAAAGCCAAGTTTCACTTTTATTTTACTGAAATAACCTGCCTGCCTTATCCTCAGCCTTGTGGAAAGCAGAGCAAGGATTAGGGAAGAAGCTTTCTTGAAATAGCCCTATCTTAAAATGCAACGATTATTTTCTCTGGGTCAAATCAGATGAGCATCCTGCCCTGTCATGTACCTCTGAGTAGAGACTGCCTCCTTGGCTCAGCAGACTGGTCTTTCCCTTTCACCTTTTCCCTTGGCCTGTGAGTCTTGAAACGACATTAGAACTCTTTATGTTTGGAGATTAAATTAACTATTTAGCCAAATCACTAAAGTGGAGGATATAATGCTCAGAAGTAAGCATTTCATTTACAAAAATGCACGTTATCTAATGCAATAAATGGTGATAGTGTGTCTTTAGGCTCTGGTTGTTTCAGTGTTTGGGGAAATAATAAAGCCTTTTTATTTTCTCCCTTAGATCATAAGTGCTATGTTATTAGTGCCGTCTCAGCGTTAAACCAGGTTGCAAGCTGCTTATTCTTCAAAATGAAGCTTTATTTTTTTAGTTTAATTGCTTTTTCAGGAGCATTATTAACTTCCAGAAGGGGAGAAAAAAATTTAAGCAGCTGAGGCTTTGGTTCAGTATATTTGAAGCTAAAAAAACACGTTTCAAAAACTAATGCAACAATACTGTACCAATTATCAAGAATAATATTAGGGAATATACATAGTGTGATAATTATAGAAAGAAAGATCTTTTAAATACCATGTGTGAACACCATCTGTATTTTTCTGTTCTGTGCTCTCAGTATGCTGAATAAAGAATTATCCTGCTATCCTGAGAGACCAGATAAAGCCCAATCTCCCTGAACCTTTCCAAAATAAATCTCCAATCAAAGTTTATATCCCGATCAACCACCAAGTTCTAGACTTAATTCCTAGCATCTCTGAATTCCTCCTCTTCACTTTTTTACAGACTTCCTGTCTGTGTGAAAACTGGGACATTGACCACCACACTCACCCTCACCCCCGAAACTGGTCTCCTTGTGTTCCAATCCAGTACCAGCTGCAGGATAATCTGAACTCACTCAGTTCTGCCATTCTGCCAGAAGGTTTATGCATCTTGATAAGTTCCTTTTCTTAATGAAGTTAAAACAAAAATGCCAGCGTCCAAAATTTCATAGGCTGATTTAACCATCCTGTTGCTTCTCCAGTTCTCTGTGAAAGGTTCAACTGCTCTCTCATATATCTCCATTGCTCCATTTAGCCGAACCTGGTCACCATATGTCTTAAACCTATTACATGACATCGTAGAGTAAGATTGGAAGACTGGGAGAAGGAGGTCATGGGAGGAGATATATGGATAGGCCTAAGGGAGCTGGCACAAAGTGTAGGGATCTTATATCTTATATCACACATCAGCGCCTAACAGAGGTCATTCACCGAAATGAAAAACAGTGAAGAGAACGGTGGGTATCAGCAAGCCTCTGTCCTTGGCCACCCCAGTGCTCATGAGGCGGGCTTATGAGTGGAGCAGTCCTAGTGACAGAGAGCTGCCCTTGGCCAACCAATACTTGAGATAGGCTTTATAGCATGGGTTCCCTCTTACCAAATTTGGTTGAGCTCCTACTAGTGCCTAATGTTCAACCTGTCAGCAAAAGGGACCCATACTGTGCCCCTGATATACTACTGTCCTTCAAGGAGAACAGGCAGCCACTTGATAGAAAGTTGATAACATTGGGCATCTTCTGCCTAGGAAGGGCAATGATACCCTGATGACATCAACCTATCAATGCAGGTTCAGGGATTGTGTAACAAATGTACCATTCCAGTATGTGGGGGGGGGGGGGGGTTGGTTGGTACTGGAGAAGGCTCTGTCTGTAGAGTGGCAGGGGACATACAGGAACTCTCTGTACTCTGTGCTCGATTTTGTGGTGAACCCAAAAGTACTCAAAAAAAAAAAAAAAAACAGTCTATTTAAAACATTGGATGAAACAGATTCCGAAGATGACATTAGAAAGCCCTACGTTCCTTTATTTATCCTCATCTCTATGAAAGAAAGGAGGAAGGAGTCAGTGAAAAATCAAGATATACATGTCAGTATAAAAATTTCATTAAATTGCTATTTTAATTAAAATCCTCCTTGCCATGTTCATAAAACATCTTATGCATATTATATATTTATAAAAATTCTCAGTTTTAGTTCACACTTTATGGTAAAGTATTTTCACATACATTAGCTTTTTAAAGTACTTCCAACAAGTTAATAGTGGTTTTTCAGTGTCACTTAGCTCTTTTGTGATGAAGATGGGGTTCAAATTCTGATTAGCTTTTCTCACAGGCAACCATATGAAATTCATCTCAGACACAGAATCTGTTCCAGAGCCCAAGAGGTATACACTAAAAATTTTAAGTGTACTTGCTAAATACATTCAGCTCTCTTTCCATTCTGATTTTCCAAACTTAAGTCATTGGTGGACATTTGCTAGAACATGAGACTAATTTAGAGACCCAAGCTTTCTTGATAAATACATCCACTTTTGAAGTTGTCTAACATTTCCAAACTTCATAAATGTTAATGTTAATTAAATACATGCTCTGAAGGAGAAAAAAAATCCCTTAGATAGCATATGTTACAGTTCAGCTATTTTTGAAGATGGTATAGGAGTTTTGTAATGACTACTCTCTTGAATATCACATTGTTTCCCAAACTGCTGGTGGTCTGATGCCAACTGGTGTGATTTGCCACCATTTGGTTTGTATGCCTAGGGAAATGTCAAAATCTCTCTAAATTAAGCAGTTGCAATTCTGTAACTGCCTCCTTTACCTTGGCATCGGTTTTTGATACCGTTATGTTGAATCTCATTATTAAACGAGAGATGTTATTTAGTTCTCAAGTCTCCACTGATTTCTCAACTATTAAAAAATCCAGTTATCCCTTGGTGCCTTCAACATATATATTATGAAGTATTTGATACATTCATTATATGACAATACACGGAGAAAGCCTCCACTTTCACAATCTAATAGAATTATTCAGAGGTTGACGTGAGCATTTATTGAATTCTTACTCTGTGTTAAGCACAAATTTGTCAAAAGGTCTCCGCCAGATAATTGAAGAAGGGTGTGTTTATACCCAAAGAGAAGTTTTAAATATTTAAAACTTTAAAAGCGCCGAGCTATGAGGGGGAAGATGACAAGAGATAGTATAAAATTCACAAGTTAGTAGCCACTGTGATGTTTCCATCCCGGAGCCAGAAGTGATATGGTGAAGTCAGAAAGAGACAATCATAGAAGATCTTGCTAGTCAATATGTGGGTCACAGAATTGCAATATTTGTATCACCTTGAAGCTAAACAGAAAGGAAAAAGCTCCACGCCAATGCTAGACCTGATTTAAAATTATATTTTCATAATCTCCCAAGGTGATTTGTACGCACATTAATGTTTGAAAAATACTGATGTATAGGCTGCCTCTCTGAAAGTAGTAACCTGGGGCATTGACCTGGGATATAGCCAGCTCAAGATGATCTCATAGGGGAAACATGGGGAATAAATATCCTGACCTACGGTCTTACTTCTATCCTTTGGCCCCTAGAAGAGATCCTCATTAACCAAATTAAATAGGATACAATGAGCGGGGAGAACTGTTGATAGGGTTTATGGAGATCAGCTACCTGGGGCAGAAGATTAAAGGGGACAAAGTAGCCAATGGACCTGAATGGCAACCGGAATTTATTTGAGCTAGTTACTGCAGGTCTAAAGATGAACAGTATAGTTCCCTGACCTCAAATACCCCAACATGTTTGTTTGGGTTTTTTTAAATCATGTTTTATGGTATAGGCGTTCTTACTATTGAAATTGCGAACAAAGGTGATACTATTCCAATACAATATCTGTAACCTATTCATCTTGAGAACACTTTACCTAATCCTTTTTGTTATTAAGTAAAAGTACAAAAAAAAGTTCTGTCAGAACTAGCCAGACTGGCTAGGATTCTCGGATATATTCTCCTGTTCAACTTTACTTTCAGAACCATAGTTTAATTTTTCTTTTTTCTCCTTACCTTTTGGGAGTGAGTGCCTCATTACTATGTGATTTCTGATGTCTGGGAATCCCTGCTATGTCTGAAGCCTATTATGTTAGATTAAAAATCTTATGTACTTTTATCAAGCCAAATTGAAAGTCTGGTAATATGGTAGCATTTCCCACTGTTTGAGCTCAAGACTCTAATCATTCTGTTTCTCAAAGACCGAATTTACTAGATGAGAGCTTTTTTAAATGGCAAAATATATCACATAATTATCTGTGCTGGTAAACTAGAGGTGGTACAGGCTCTGCTGAGAAACCCTGGGGAGTCCCATGCATATTAGCTTCCAAAATAAAATACAGCTTTTATACACACCATAATGGTTGAGGCTGGAAGCTGAGGTTGAGTGGGTATGGGATCCCAGTGAGCACTTACCTATAATAAGACTTGGAGCTTTCACAAGAATTAGAGCCAATATCTGAATGCTTTGTACTGTAGAAATGTAATGATAGAGTAGGGCATTAAAAATACTATATTAATTATTGAATGCGAGATATATGTTCAAGCACTATGCAAAAGCTGTATGTATGCTATCTTTATACTACCTGAAACAATTCTATGTGATAGGTACATTCACTCAGCCAGAATGATCCAGGGACACCAACAGCACCAATGGGAGGCCGTCCCTACGTTACTCTATTCACTTGTTTCTCTCATTAAGCTTACTCCCTACAGGCACAGCCTCTTGCACATCAATCAATCAATCAGTCAACCAAAGTTTGTAACAAGAATTTATTTTTCTTCAAGATGTAATCACAATGGAGTTTTTGATCTATTTTATTTTACTTCCCTGGAAGCATTATTTGTGTATTATTTGCTTGAATCCTAGTCCTCTAGTGACTATAGCTTTGGATAGAGAGTAGGAAGCTCAGGCCAAGCATTTCATAATGTGTATAAATGTCAAACCATTGTTATACACCTGAAAATAATAGAATTGTGTGTGTCAAGTGTACTTCAATTAAAAATAAAAGAGCATAATGTATTAGCCACATTCAGATCTCTAAGAAGAATTCAACATTCCTTCTCTCTGAGAGAGAGAATGTTCAGGTAAAAAAGGCTTTCTTAAGATCAGTTAAGCTCCTTCAGAGTGCCTGGGTGGCTCAGTCGGTTAAGCAGCTCCCTTTGGCTCAGACCATGATCCCAGAGTCTTATGATAGAGCCCCGAGTCAGGCTCCCTGCTCAGCAGAAAGCCTGCTTCTCCCTCTCCCATTGCATGGCGTTCTGCCTACTTGTG
Organism: Mustela nivalis; assembly: GCF_964662115.1. Lineage (NCBI taxonomy): Eukaryota > Metazoa > Chordata > Mammalia > Carnivora > Mustelidae > Mustela > Mustela nivalis. The sequence goes on along the minus strand of NC_139037.1, from coordinate 24,176,236 downwards.
CTCACTATCTGTCTGTCAAATTAAAAAAAAAAAAAATCTTTATTAAAAAAATTAGTAAATAAAATAAAATAAATCTTATAAAGACAAAAACAAGCAAACAAACAAACAAACAAAAAAGACAGCTGAGAGAGGGAGCCTGAGTGGCTCAGTCAGTTAAGCAGCTGCCTTCGACTCAGGTCATGATCCCAGGCTCCTGGGATTGAGTCCCACATCGGGCTTCCTGCTCAGTGGAGAGCCTGCTTCTCCCTCCCCGCTGCCTGCTACTCTGCCTACTTGTGTGCTCCCGCTCTCTCTCTCTCTCTCTGTCAAATAAATAAATAAAAATCTTAAAAAAAAAAAAATCAGTTAGCTCCTTTATGGGGTCATTGTACAGAGAAATAGTTAACTGATTGTAATATTCCATTTTACCGATAAAGCACAAATAGATTAAACAAATATATTAAATTAAGTTCCTTCACTTGGTAAATGAAAAATTTAGCTTCTACTTCTGTGCTAGAATATTTTGAAATAATATTTACTTTCAAATTAAATTAAAGCTTACTTTAGAATGCATAGTTGCTGGAATTGTGATTATGGAATTATACCAGTTTTTTCCTTTTCTTCTCTTTCCCACTCTGATGAGTGGGCTGGCAGGCTGATGGTAGTAGAGTATGTAGTAGAGTATGTACTAGAACAGTTATTGAGTTAGATGGTAAAAATCATTATGATTGGATTTTAGCTGTCAATGTTACCCTAAACACAAGAACCATTGACACCACTTCCTTGTTTTCTGATCCATTTGAAATATCAGAAAATTGAGGACTCTAAACAGCGTCATGTAATAAGAAGTAAGAAAGATTCAGTTCATGAATTGTTGTTTATTCCAGAGAAAGAATGTTTTTTCCATGAATAATAGGCAAAGAGCAAAGATCTAGATGGAACAGGGAAGAGACCTCTATTTCCCACTTAAAACCTAACAACAAAAATTGAATAGTGGTCAAGAGGCTGAATTTAATGGCTTCTGCTGTTTCCAAGCACTGAATGATGCGCTGAAACTTTTCATATGTGCATTGTTTATACTCGAGTCTCTTGAAAAACATGGGTTCATCAAATCAGTTATTAGGTACCTACTCTGTAGCAGACAATATTCTAGGTATTATTGGCACAATGGTAAGAAATCAAATTCTTTGCCTTATGGGAGCTACAGATTTGATGGAAGGAGAGACGTTACAGTACTTCTTCGTATCAGCTTTCAGGTGTTGATAAGTACTGTAAGTGCTAGTTAGGAAGGACCTTTCTGATAAGTGGATACTTAAGTGGTCCCTCAGCCCAAACCTGTTCACTGGCAGCCTCCTCCTTCTCAGGCGGTAGATACTCACTGACGACCATAGACATAAAGGAATAGCCAGAAGGCACATTTTGCTCAAGTTCGGGACAAGTGTTCTGAATTTTTAACTATGTGTTCGGTGTTTTTTTGGTGTGTTTTTTTTTAATTTATTTTTTATTTATTTTCAGCATAACAGTATTCATTATTTTTGCACTACACCCAGTGCTCCATGCCATACGTGCCCTCTATAATACCCACCACCTGGTCCTCCCAACTTCCCACCCCCCCGCCACTTCAAAACCCTCAGATTGTTTTTCAAAGTCCATAGTCTCTCATGGTTCACCTCCCCTTCCAATTTCCTCCAGCTCCCTTCTCCTCTCTAACTCCCCATGTCCTCCATGCAGTTTGTTATGCTCCACAAATAAGTGAAACCATATGATAATTGACTCTCTCTGCTTGACTGATTTCACTCAGCATAATCTCTTCCAGTCCCATCCATGTTGCTACAAAAGTTGGGTATTCATCCTTTCTGATGGAGGCATAATACTCCATAGTGTATATAGACCACATCTTCCTTATCCATTCGTCCGCTGAAGGACATCTTGGTTCTTTCCAGTTTGGCGACTGTGGCCATTGCTGCTATAAACACTGGGGGTACAGATGGCCCTTCTTTTCACTACATCTCTATCTTTGGGGTAAATACCCAGGAGTGCAATTGCAGGGTCATAGGGAAGTTCTATTTTTAATTTCTTGAGGAATCTCCACACTGTTCTCCAAAGAGGCTGTACCAACTTGCATTCCCACCAACAGTGTAAGAGGGTTCCCCTTTCTCCACATCCCCTCCAACACATGTTGTTTCCTGTCTTGTTAATTTTGTCCATTCTAACTGGTGTAAGGTGATATCTCAATGTGTGTTTTTTTTTAATATTTTTTATTTGCTTATTTTGAGAGAGAGAGAGACAGGAGTGAGAGAGAGCATGAGAGGGGAGGTCAGAGGGAGAAGCAGACTCCCCATGGAGCTGGGAGCCCGATGTGGGACTCGATCCCAGGGCTCTGGGACCATGACCCGAGCCGAAGACAGTTGCCTGATCAACTGAGCCACCCAGGCGCCCCCTCAATGTGGTTTTAATTCGAATCTCCCTGATGGCTAGTGATCTGTGTTTTGATTTGTGAAGTCTGACAAACTTAGTTGAAGGCCTACCATGTAGTTAAGGTGTTGACCTCCACTCTGAGTGAGACAGGGAGCTATTGGAAACATTTTTAGCATCCTGTTTTGAAAGGAATGGTCTGTGTGCGTTGTTGAAAGTCATCGAAGGGATGACGAGCACGAGCAGGAAAGCAATTTAGGAAACGTGGAATGATGGCAACTTTAACCAAGGTCTTAGCGTATATTTTGCAAGGAGAAGTGACAAAATTTGATGAGGATTTGGCTGCAGCATTGTGGGAAAATAAATTGTATAGTCAAGGACAGCATCAATTATTTTGTTTGAACAACTGTGTGACAATGTTGCCCTGTCTACCCCTTACACACTCTGCAGCTTTTTGTATGCTATGTTAGACGTTTTGCTCTCGGGATGGAAGAATTTGTTCTTCTTGCTCTCAACTTCTCAAAATTTTATAATGTGGATTAGGTATTCTCCTGTATAGATTACAAAAATAGGGGGAAATTGCTTTGGCCATTACAGGATGATTTGTGGGCTCAAAAGGGTTCATGGTTAATTTTGTGGATTATGTGTGTGTGTATGTGTATATATACATATATATGAATATATGCATATACAACTGTATATATATCATATTAGTTAAACCTTGAACAACATGGATTTGAACTGCATGGGTCCACTTATATGTGAATTTGTTTTTGATAAATGCTGCATAGTACTGTAAATGTATTATCTCTTCCTCATGATATTCTTAATAACATTTTCTATTCTCTAGCTTACTTCGTTGTAAAATACAGTATATATACATATTCAAAATATATGTTAATGACTGTATATGTTATCAGTAAGGTTACTGGTCAACAATAGCTATTCAGAGAGTTTTGGGGAATCAAAACTTATACATAGATTTTCTGCTGTGCAGGCATTGGTGTCTCTAATCCCCATGTTGTTCAAGGGTTAACTGTATTATAGAGAACACATTTTTTTTTTAAAGATTTATTTATTTATTTGACAGACAGATCACAAGTAGGCAGAGAGGCAGGCAGAGGGCGAGGAGGAAGCAGGCTCCCTGCTGAGCAGAAAGCCCAATGCGGGGCTCGATCCCAGGACCCTGAGATCCGGACCTGAGCCGAAGACAGAGGCTTTAACCCACTGAGCCACTCAGGCACCACAAAATACATATATATTGTCACACTTTCTTTCAAAGGGGGTTTTTATATCTTTAGGAGGATGGTGGTTTATCTAGAAAAGAATGTAAGAATCTTATCTCACTACATTCATTTCCAAATACCTTAACCCAGAAAATTATAGTAACTAATATGTTAGTTTAAAATTAAAAAAAAAAATTAAGGGGTGCCTGGGTGCCTCAGTGGGTTAAGCCTCTGCCTTTGTCTCAGGTCATGATCCCAAGGTCCTGGGATGGAGCCCTGCATCAGGCTCCCTGCTTAGCAGGGAGTCTGCTTTCCCCTCTCTCCTTCTGCCTGCCTCTTTGCCTACTTGAGATTTCTGTCTGTCAAATAAATAAATACATCTTAAAAAAATAAAATAATTAAAAAAAAACCCACACAACTTTTTTGGAGGTGTGTGGGTGGCTCAGTCGATTAAGTGTGCAACTCTTGGTTTCAGTTCAGGTCATGATTTCAGAGTTGTGAGATGGAGCCCTATATTGGAGCTCTGAGCTGGGTGTCGAGCCTGCTTAAGTCTCTCTCTTCCTTTCCCTTGGCTTCTTACCCCTGTTTGTGCATGTGTGCTCTCTCTCTCTCTCAAAAACAAGCAAACAAAAACACAAAACAACTTTTTCTATAAATACTCGCTGAAGTCGATGAGGAGACTTTTCAATGTATATACATAAAAAACTCTATTAGGCTTATGCTCCAGAAATACATACTTACTGAGATAAAGTATTTATGGAAGATTTAAAAATGCTGATCATTGAAGTATCTTTCAGGAGGCATTTTGTGTCTAAATTAAAAGAAAAAACAGCATGGACATTTGATACTTACCTCCACATTTGGATCTTTAGATTGGAAACAAGCTTAGATACAATTAGTAGTATCATGGTCAGTAATTGAAAGGGTGAATCCAGGTGACAAGTGATAACAAGCCACTGGGTCTCAGGAGAAAAGGAGCAAGAAGTTGCTGCGGGGGATGGAACATCTAAGGTCAGATTTGGATTCCAAAGCTCCATCAGTCTCTGCAAATCTCCCTTCATTGAAGCTGGGTATTGTTTATCATCAAAGGAGGAACAAAGTCCTGAGCATTCAAATCCTGTTCTCTGGGGCAACCTGCTCAATCTGTCACAGAGGGCTGGGAACCTTTTCCAGTTCCAACAGCTCATGACACACCAGTTTCTGACCCAGACACGTGGAGAAGGGGCCATGCTTTGCTTTCTACAAGGCTCATAGAAAAGGGAGACAGAAAAAGGAGGAGAATGAAATGGATCACAGAGAAGGGATTACAAAGGGATAGAATTTGCAGGCAGAGCTTTCCAGGGAACAGTTCCTTTGTGCTGTCTGGCCAAAAATCCCCTGACCATTACTATTAATTATTTTTTATAAATGTATCCCTCTCTCTATATAAAACCAAGTAGTATTGCAAATGGCATGTTTTGGGAGGGTGGAAGGGTGGGGTGTGCAGCTTGTGTTTATTTGAAATGTAAGTGGAATTTCTTTTCAAAGGCAAATGCCCGAAGAGGAGATCTCGAGTTTCCTTGCTTATGGACCTATAGTGTACATCTTCCTCTTACTGGAAGCCATCCATACCAGACAATATTTCAGGCATGGCGCACACAGGATTTAATGAATCTTATAGCAATCTTAATGTGGAAGTCAGGGCTAGGTTTTTTGCATTTTAGTTGAAGAAGCAGAACCCCAGAGAAGTTTAAAAAAAAAAAAAAACTTTATGAAGATTACAAAACTGGAATGAAACTCAGGAGTGACTAACTCTTAGACCTGAACCAATCCTAAAATGCTGTGCTACCCTTTGAGTGCCATGTAATTTGTATTTCTAACTCAGATATTCTGGTCAAAGACAAATGCTCAACAGGATAGCAGGGCAAGTAAGACTGTTCCAGACATATTGGGACATTTGGGCACTCTCCCTGTGGTAATGAATGTGTTATTGAGTGAGATCACATAATATACCTACCTTGTAAGGTTTTTCTTGAAAATCTGAACTCTAACTTAATCTGCATTTATAAAATGTAGTCTTACAACCAATTTGCAGGAACTGTTCATCACAAATGGTTGATTTCCTGCCTTTACTCAGATTTGTGTAAGTGACTCAATTATAATCAAGAAACAGCAGAGCGTGCAATGTAACTAGGCAATCATCAGTGTGGATCTCAAGCTCTGGTGGGACGTTACTCTGATATTGAATAAAAGCTCAGAAGAGGACAGAGAATAAATGAATGATTTGCACTGACACTTTCTGGAACACGAGTAATGCGTGTTCTTTATTTTACTGGGTCATTCCTCAAATTTACTCTCTTGGTTGTAGGTATTCCTGGGGAGGGGGGGTATGGAATCAGTGTGGGAGTAATAAGGAAGCACTGATAGCGAACATTGCAATTAGAACTACATTAATGCATATGAGAAATAAGGGTCATCAGTAGTAAAAGCTGATCATTGGCAATGTCTCTTTCTCTGTTCTTTCGGTGGCACTGTCTAGGAGAGCTCTGAAAACTGGCTGCCTGGCATTACATCCCAGGCTTCTGCCTTCCTCGGGCGCCTTGGGAATATTACTTTTTCTCTCTGGACTTCTGTGAAATAAGGCAAGAGTGCACTTTAGAAAAAAGACGGTCAGGACGGCTCTGACCCCAGGCTCATTTATCCAGAGCACTAAAAGAGCAAGGCTTCTCCAGTCCATGGTTTCTTCCATATCAAGATACCCACTAATTTAAACAGGGGCAGCATACAACTCTGTGATTCATTGACTATAATGATTAGCACTGGGACAGCAGTGGTACCCAAAGAGTTCGCAAATAAAATAGGCTTGGATTTCCAAACTCTACAATCTCCTCCAAAGGTCCTTTTGGGGACCACATGGGTGGCTCAGTCGGTTAAGCATCAGATCTTAATCTCAGCTTGGGTCTTGATCTCAGGGTTGTAAGTTTGGGCTCTGCACTGGAGTCTACCTAAAGCAAAAAAAAAAAAAAAAAAGTAATTTTGTGTATAGAGTAGACAGAAGAAAGTCCTTGCCAAATGCAGTTAACCTTAAATACTACCACCATCATGCCAAACCAGATTTGTAGGTACATCCCCTTTCCCTACTCATGCCTATCAATATAGGAGATGGTCTGTAAGCAACTTTGTACCTCTTGGGTCTTCTTTAGGTGGTGACTTTTAATATCCTTAAGGTCAGTTGCTGTTGATATTAAAGTCAGTCTGCTTTTCTCAGTCTTTATATGTACATATTTTTTAGCTTTTGACATCCTCTGTTTTCCTTTGATGACTTAAAAAAAATTCTCATTCTTTGTAAAACAACCTAGGACCTACTTTAATATTATTTGATTTCCTATTTGTGGGATGTTTACCTGAGAGAAGGAGATAGTTCCAGGGTCCTTCCAGTCAGAGATTTAAAAACTCAGAGAGATTAATTCCTTTGCCTGTAGGAACCCAATGATGGATGGCAGGTTTGGAATTGGATAACATGTCAGAGTTAGGAGATTCCAGAAGGTTTTTGTTTGTTTGTCTGTTTCCTACCTTACCATGACATCTCTGGGTTCTGAATCCTTGACCCTACATAGTCAAGGATTTTGATTCCTTTTTGGCCATATCCTTATACCTAGAAAAGATGAAACATCCAGGAGCATTCAATAAATGTTTGTTAAAATGGTAACATTTTCACGGTGTCAGTTGAAAGAGGAGTGAGTGCAAATGCTAAGATCACAAATAAGAGAACGTTGAAGCACAGGGTTAGGAAAATAACACAACTTCAAGACTAAGTTCTTCTTTAATATTTGCCTCAAAGTTGAATGCATTTTTTTCTGGATACATATTTGTACGTTTTTGCATATCCTTCATAAAACATACACAACTATGAAAAGATTGCAGTCTCCGTGCAACTTTCACAAGGAGTGAATGCATCCTATAATGTAATGTGGAAGCAACTTACAATTTTGTGGTTTTGTAGTTGGGGAAACAAATTAAAGGACCTGTTTATTTCATAGGTACCATGTTTTATAAATATGTTTAAAAAGCAGTTGGAGGATAATGACAGAGACCAAAGGAAGATGGTTTGACAGGAAATTTAAAAGGACTTGGGGCATATGGCTCTACTGTTATCCCAGAAAAGAAATTAGCTTCCACCTGGTGAAAGCTTCTGACTTGGGGGTTTAAAAAGATACTTCCAAATAATAACCAGAAGAAATCGTTTTAAAAACCTGAAATTGGTACCCGCTAGGGAATGGACAGATCTAGATGGTAGATTGGGAAAGGACAGAAACGTTTATATTTATATTCATATTTATATTTATGTTTATATTTATATTTATATTCTGCTTTTAATTTTTTATTGTTTTTACCCATATGTATTTATCACATTGATTAAATATGTTTGAAAAGTGTGCAAAAAAAAGACTACAAATTGTTCTGTCGGTATCACTGAGTTTTATGTGAGATGGGGTATAAAGCATAGATCTTTAGGCCAAATTACCTCTCATTAGTGACCAGTGAAAATCTAACTCTGAAATTTGGGAGAGCTAATTCGGGGCCTTTTAAACTCACCCATGGCCTGATCCTATGATATTAATCTTCCAATGATAAATCTTATTCCGTGTTATGGCACTATCTTTTATCCAGTTATATTTGTACATTAGCTTGTGCTCAGTGAGAAATGGTTCTAGAAATCTAAGAAGTAGGTAAATCATAGTCGTCAGCTGAAAAGGTTTTACTAGTAACACATTAAGAAAAGATAACTCTCAGTCTATTATCACGTTCCCTGGAGAATCACTAAAGTTGGCACTTACTCAGTTTCCTATACTCTAGCATTTCCAAAGCATATCTGTATACTTGCATAGTGTGTGATGCTCTTTGGGGACCTACAGGATGGGTTCTGTGGTGGGCAAAAGTATGGTCCCCAAGAAGACTCTACATTGGGAATATGGTGACATAACATGCCTACAAATTTATCTTCTAGAGCCGAGAGACTTTGTATATACAATTAAGATTACTAACCAGTTGATCTGAAAATAGGGAGATTATTCTAGATTTCCAGGGTGGTCCCAGTTTAATCCCAGGAGCTCTCAAAAGCAAACAACTTACTCAAGCTTTTAACAGAAGAGGAGGGTAGAAGCAGAAGCCAGAGAGATTCAAGTCACGAGAAGCGTTTGTTGCTCTGTTGCTGGTTTTGAAGTTGAAGGAGACCCCGACCTCAGTCTAGCAATCACAAGGAATGGAATTCTGTCAAAAGCCTGAATGAGCTTGAGAATGTGTTTTTCCTTAAGAGTTTCCAGATAAGCATCGAGGTGGCAAGCACCTTCATGTTGGCCCTGTGAGATTTGAAGCAGAGAATCAGCTCAGCCATCCTGCACCTGAAAATTCCAACCCATGGAAACTGTGAGATAATACATCTCTGTTCCTTAAATTGGTAAATTTGTGATAATATATTAGGACAGCAGTAGGAAATGAACATGAGTTCGATAATACCCATTTAACTGACAAAGAAATTGAGGCTCAGAGAAGTTAAATAGATTATATAAAAATGTGGTTCTCATTGCTAGTCCAGGATCAGGAATCCTATCCCACACTGTGCCCTCATGTTTGTCGCAATAGCTCTCAAACTTTGGCCCCGATCGGAATCACCCAGGAGGCTTTTTAATATGTTTATGTCTAGCTCCCAAACCGAATTTCTGATTCTGCAAGTCTCTGGTATGGCCAAAGCGTTTGTAATTTTCCGACATTCCCAAAGGTTGCTGTTGCTCCTGTAATTTTCCGACATTCCCAAAGGTCGCTGTTGCTCCTTCCCTGGGGATCCCACTTTGAGAACACTGACTTATAGAATGCTGCTGTTCCTCTTAAATTTACTCTGAATATGCTTAGGAAGGGACTTGCTCTCTGTAGTGTAGAGTTGCTATCCTGGTTCTCTAGGGGACCGAACGGTATTACCACGATGCCTTGTCCCATTTGTTCTTCTGTGCCAGAGAAATGGAAACCCAGGCCAGGCAGCATCTGCTTTAACCGTCTCGGAGAGAAAGTTCAATGAAAATCATTTAGTTCTATCTTGTGGCAACAGTGTTAACCACCTCCCCACCTCTATCAGATTTCACTCAAACTCCGCGAGCAGGAAGGTCTGTTTGTCTTGTCTGGTATTTTTAAACCTTTAGCACATATTGACTCCTCGTTGTCAAGAACTTAAGAATTAAAAAGTCAATGGACAAACAGCAGAAAAATCTATGTTCTGGAAATTGCCCAAGAAAAGCAGTTCAAACAAGGTAGCCATGTCCTAAAGGATAATGGGACAAATTATTTCACGGAGGAAAAAAAATGCAGTTGTATATACATACCTTAAGGAGAGCAGAAAGAATCTTGCTGTTTCTTAATTCTCTGCCTTCGTAAGGAAGACAAAACAAATGTTTCTTTTTTAAAAAAATATATTTATTTATTTGAAAGAGAGAGAGACAGACTGTGGGGGGGGGGAGGGGCAGACGGAGAGGGAGAGAATTCCAAGTCCACTCTGCACCGAGCCCGATGCCGGGCTTCATCTCACAATGCTGAGATCATGTCCTGAGCCAAAACCTAGAGTCGGATGCTCAAATGGCTGTACCCCCCAGGTGCTCCAGAACAAATGAGTCTTTATATCTCATCAAAAATGTACTTCTTAATTTTCTTTTTTTCTTTCCTTCTTTTATTGAAATATAATTGACATACAATATTATATAAGTTTCAGGTGTATAACGTAGTGTTTCAACATGTCTGTAGGTTATTAGGTGATCTAGGTTCTATCTGTCATTGTGGTTGTTAAAATACTGTTAACTGTATTCTCTGTGCTGTATATGATACCTCATGACTGACTTCTTTTATAACTAGAAGTTTGTGCCTTTTAATACCCTTTCTATTCTCTATTCTTTTTACATTTGACAAATTTCCAATTTTTAACATAAATTTAACATAAACATAAATTTCCAAATTTTAAAAAATTTATCACGGCATCCTTATTTACAAAGTTTGCTAATTATAAGAGTACAACAGTGTCTTTTCGTATACGTATTTAACCACCAAATGGACAAACCACCATGATTTATTTAACCACCGTGATCTAGTTTTAGATTTTTTTAAGGCCATCACCTCACTCATTTTAAAAATATTTTTTATTCATTTTTTATTAATATATAATGTAGTATTTATTTCAAGGCTACAGGTCTGTGATTCATCAGTCTAGTTTTAGATTTTAATCATCCCAATAAGACCCCTCATTCCAGTTTATGGTAAATCCTCATTCCCACTCGCAGTCCTTAAGCAGCCACCAGTTTACTTTTTGTCTCTGTAGATTTGCCTTTCCTGAACGTTCAGTATGAACGGTGTCAGGCACTGTGTGTTCTTTTATGTCTGGCTTCTTACACACTACATACTTTTAAGGTCCATCCATGTTGTGTCAGAACGTCATTCTTTTCTATTTTCGATGAACACTCCCAAGGGATAGTTCAAATAAAAATTTGGAAGCACATGATAGTCATGTTTTCTTCTCCCCAAGAGTTTGATTTTTAGGTTCCTCTTTCTCACCACTTTACCAAAGACAGAGGTCAGGGAGCAAAAGCATATTGTGTGGAAGAGGCCAGACACAAGGGAACATGTAGTGCATGACACCATTTATACTAAATGTTCAGGAAAATCCCATTTCACCCTGACTCCTTGCCCTTTTTCAAGAGAATGTCCTAAAATAACATTCCTGGATTCTGTCCTAGGAGAGGCAGCACCATTTCCTTTATGTGCATGAGGGGATTGGGCTCAAGCCTCAGCCAGTGATAGGAAATAACTGAAAAGGTTCTCAACATGCTGCTGAAGGGTTAAAGCGGGTAGAGGTTGAAGCTCGATCTTCAGAGCTTCCTGTTCTTGGTTGGGCAGGTCCTCCTCCACAGGTCAAGAGATCTGTATTCTATGAAACAGTTAAAGAGATTGTTATTTTTTCAAAGTTGGGAGTGGGGAGTTGTACTGTGATGCTCTTGAAGTCCCACCATGTTCATCCTTCTGCATCTGTCTCTCTTCTTTGTTTAAAATCCACAGCGGCACTCCATTGCATTTGGATACAGTCCCGAACCCTTTATATGGTTTACAAGATCCCCCAGGAACTAGCATGCATCTCACTCTCCAGACCCATTACTTTGTCTCTCTCCACCTTATTCTCCCTGTTCCTGCTCTTTGGGGGTTCTTCCAATTTCCGAACCTCCCCTTTCTTACTGCTCCTTGCACTTGTTAATTATTTGCTTAAAAACTGCAGCCCAGTATCAGCTGTGGTTATTATAGTAGAGTTTTGCAAAATGTTACTATTGGGAGAAACTAGGTGGAGTGTATACTGGATCTCTGTATTATTATTTTACATCTGTGTGTGTATCAGCAATTTTCCAAATAAAAATTTCCATTTAGAGAAGAGAAGAAACAACCTGAAGCCCTCACCAGGTAAACACTATGAGTCTGGAGCTGCATCTCTCTTGCTTTATTATATTCTTACTGTTATATTCTCTTATTATATTCTTACTGTTTGGCTCAGTACCTTAGAAAAGTTGTCACTCAATGAATATTTGCAGAATGCAATACATTCAAAGATACTGGTATCCACGTACACATGCCTAACTGGCACCAGAGATGATTCGACTAAGATCTGACTCTTAAGAATTTCATCTCTGGTTACATCTTTTTCTAGGCATAGATTTCTGATTTTTAAAATTCATTCATTTATTCTTTCACAGATTCCTGCTAGGTTCTCTGATAGGCCTGAGAGGTCATGGCAAACGTGATGGAAAGGTCCCAGCTACGTGGATTTCTATAGTCTGATTGGGAAGCCTTATCCATCCCATTATGTGCTGGTAAAATTGCAGTACAAAGTAAAGTGAGGGAAGGGAGGGAAAGGGACCAAAGTCAATGAAGGCAAATATCGAAAAAGGTGACCTAGACTGAGAGGTGAGGATAAGCTTGCTGGAGAGCCAGGCATGTGCACTTAGATCTGGATATTGACTTTTGTGTGTTTTGTTTTTATGTTCAATTAGCCAGCATACAAGACATCATTAGTTTTTGATGAAGTGTTCAGTGATTCGTTAGTTGCGTATATAACATCCAGTGCTCATCCCAACACGTGCCCTCCTTAATGCCCATCACCCGGTTACCCCAGCCTGCCACCCTCCTCCCTTCTGAAACCCTCAGTTTGTTTCCCAGATTTCAGAGTCTCTCATGGTTTGTCTCCCTCTCTTGATTTCTTCCCCTTCAGTTTTCCCTAGCCCTTCCCTGGTGGTCCTCCACGCTATTCCTTATATTCCACATATGAGTGAAGTAATACGATAATTGACTTTCTCTGCTTGACTTCTTTCACTCCGCATAATCCCCTCCAGTTCCATCCATATTGATGCAAATGGTGCGTTTTCATCCTTTCTGTTGGCTGAGTAATATTCCATTGTATGTATGTACCACATTGGATATTGACTTTTGACTTCACTTTCAAAGCAGAGGGAACTTTGCATGTGCAAAGGCCTTGTGGCAGGAGGAAGGAAACAAAGTATATCCATGAAATGGAAAGAAAGTCACTGGGCTTGCCACCCACATGGAAAGAGGGAGGTAGCTGTCAGAGCATAGCAAGGCTGCATGGATCCCGCTAATTAAGATTTTGGGCTTTACACTGAGGAATATAAAGCAATGACTACTTAAAAATAAAGGTGGTGGGATGGGATAGATGGGTGATGGGCATTAAGGAGGACATTCGTGATGAGCACTGGGGGGTTGGATGTAAGTGATGAGTCACTGAATTCTACCTCAGAAACTAATATTGCACTGTATGTTGCTGACCTAAAGTTTAAATTAAAAAATAAATTTGCACTGTATGTTGCTGACCTAAAGTTTAAATTAAAAAATAAATTTAATTTAATTTAAAAATAAAAATTAAATAATTTAAAAAATAATAATAAAGGCACTGAGGGATGTTTGGCATGATTCCTTATATACCTGTAGGCGTTCCCTGTGTCTTCTGTGGAGAGAATGGAGAGGGTGGGAAAGTAAAAGAGCATAGGGCATGGATTTCTGTGCAGATGTTGAGGTCCGGGTGAGAGATCATGACGGCTAAGCTGGCCCCGTGGTTCCCGAATGGGGAGTCTGGTTTATACGCTGACTGGCGTAGCAACTGAACATGGTCTAGGAGCCACACTGGTGGCAGATACGTTCTTGGCATAGCTCTTCCCAGAGCAGGACTCTTTCCCTATCTTATCTTGTCCCCTGTGTCTCCTGGGTCTGCTACAGGGACATTACATGCTACCAATGGGGAAAGCACCATTTTGGGAATCAAACCTAAATTCAAATTACATATCCACCTCTGTCTAGCTTTGTGGCCTGGGCCAGTTGCTGAACTCTGCGCCTCCCGAATCTTGGGGATAACAAGATCTAAGTTATAACTTTTTTGCAATAATCAATTGAGATAAACTAAAAATGTACACAGCGCAGTGTCTGGCATCTCCATAGTTACCATATGTTAGTTGAATTTTGAAATGGTCAAGATAGCGAACTACAAATCAGGTGTACGCTATGACTCTAATTTTGCCTATATTGTTCCCAAGATCTTTTGGTATCAGAATATTACTTAGGAAAGGTCTTCAAGATGAATAAATATTTATTAATGCTACTGAACAGAATTCAAAAACTAAGTATGCAGTTTCCAGCAGAGAAACAATGAATTTAAAACTGCCCATTTAATCCTCATTAATAGGCTCGTAATAGATATTTTAGGAAGAAAAACGTGGAAGAAAGTCTTACTCTGGGTATATCCATCAAAACAATTAGATCTGAGGATTCAGCTCGTGTCTCTAATTATAAATAAATAGCACACATTAAGCAAGGAGGACTGTGGAGTTCGCACTTTCTTAATTATGGGTTCGTGGGGATGCTGGATTTGACCCTGTTCATTCCATTTTCATTACTACGTGTTGACATTCTCCTGTAACCTCACCGTAGGTAAGTTTTCTTCCTAGTCATGTACTTTGTGACAAGTTAGCAACAATTCCAACTTCATGCTCCATTTACTCTGCCTACTGAGGCAATTTGCTATCCACACACTTTGTTATTTCCTCTGCTTTGTGGGTCCAACCTGGAAGGTATTTCATGATGGGAACTACACTTTGAATACCAACACTTCAGTCACGCTCCTGGTTGAGCGCTCTCTGTGCCACCCGAGGGGGAGGATTTTAATATATAGGTCATCCTCTCACATTAAATAGTTGGTCAAGACCGTGGGCTGAGTTGTTTAAAAATGTTACCTCATTGTACTTCCTAGGCTTTTGACATTCCACTATCATGACACTCAAGGATTTCCCTGGCTAGGCTCAGCTCATCTCCTACCACGGCCTTGATCTGGATGATTGGAAGATGATTAACAGTGAAACATGCCCTAGATTCAGCACACCATTTGCTACTTATATTCTCTTTACACGGGCCATTCTCTCTGATCATGAGACTCAGCCCCCTCCCTGTTCTCTTGTCTCGCCTAAACAGCTGCTCAACTTTCAACATGCCATTTGGGTATCCTCTCTGCTGGGTGGCCTTCATAATACTTTCCTTTGACCTCCTCACGGTCAGCTGCAATGAAGTCCTCTCTACATGCCCCTGGTTCCCCAGACATCCCTCCATGCCGGAATCACTATGTTGCATTGAAGCTCTCCACTGATAAATACGTTTCTTCCTCCAGATAGTCAATTCCTGAGTCCATGTCTAATCCACTTCTCTCCCTCTCCAGCCTCTCTGTGCTGGAAGCACAAGCCAGTTATGAAACGCTGGCTGAAATGATTGATGTGTTCAAAGAAAGCAAAGAAGGAAAGCAAGGAAAGTGACATCAGTATTTTTCGAGTGTTCACCCTGTTGCAGGCACTATGTTGGGTGCTAAGAAGTCTTAGCATAAGCATAAGCCTTGCTTCTGGATATTGAAGATTGAAAGGAAAATTTTTACACAGATGTAAAAACTCTGTGATGAAGCAGAGACCACCAAGAGGGCCCAGAGAATGCTATCTAAATGAGGTTGTTGGGGCGCCTGGGTGGCTCAGTGAGTTAAAGCCTCTGCCTTCGGCTCAGGTCATGATTCCGGGGTCGTGGGATCAGGCCCCGCATCAGGCTCTCTGCTCAGCGGGGAGCCTGCTTCCCCCTTCTCTCTGTCTCTGCCTGCCTTTCTGCCTACTTGTGATCTCTCTCAAATAAATAAATAAAATCTTTAAAAAATAAATTAAAAAACAAAAAATAAATGAGGTTGTTGTAGAACCAGGGAAGGTACCCTGAAGGTAAAAGAGAAGCTTTGAGTTGTTATTGTTATTATTATTATTAATGATACTTAAATAACATCCAATAATTATTACTCTTGATTGAGTTACTGAGTGGTTACTCCGTACCGACTTCATTACCTGCATTATCTCATCTCTCCCAGCAATCTCAGGAAGTGAGCCCCGCTTTGCCATTTTATGGCTTGGAAAAAGGGGAGATACTGAGGCACAAGGACATTATTATGAACCTGTCACCAGGTTACACATCTGAAAAGAGATACACCTGCATGAGAACATGGACCTCCTAAGGCCAAAGGTGTTTCTCTCACTGTTCTGCTACAGGTGTGTCTCTCCCTACAACTGAAGACATTGATCAGAGAAAGAAGGGGGAGAAACATGCACCAAAAAGTGAGGAATTCCTGTGCAGGTGAAGGGACGTGCTGCATATGGGGGAGCTGTAAGCAGCTCAGTGTTGTTCGAGAGTGCAGACCAATAGGAAATGAAAAAAAAAAAAAAAAAGGAAAGAAAAGAAAAGAAACATCAAATGCTTTCCCAATTCCAAGCCTGCCCCATCTCATTGCCCAAGGGGCAGCCCTGAGATTCCCAAGGGGAGAAGAATGTAGGAGGCAGCACTGAAGAAAATACGTATTGGTTTTCTTATTTAGAAAGCGCTACACTGTTCAGATGTATTGGAAAATGACAAAGCACCTGGGCGCTTCATCTTCCTCCTTCGCTGAGGCTAAAAGGAGAGAATAAATAACAGCTGGAAGAAAAGATCAATGAAGGCCTTGCCAGCAATAACAGGTAGAAAGTACCTGGTGAAGGGAAACCCATAAACGCTAGAGAACCTCATTCTTCATCCTTTGAACTGAAGGTCTCCTCTGACCCAGGCATTAAAGATCAACTTCGGCTCTTCCCCTGAACACAGGTGTTTGCTTTACTTATCCTGGTGCCCCTCGGGCCAGGGTGGCATTGAAAACCTTTCTGCAAACACAGTGGAGAGTTTCCCTGATGGCTAATCCATAAACTTCATAAAAGTTACATTGATCTATCAAGACTCATGCCATGGATATTATACACAGTAGGGCATTTACTCTCTCCATCTTCCCTTAGTAATAACATCAAATATAACAAGTTGGCGGGGACCAAGGTGCTCAGGACACCCATCCAATCATTTTCCTGCCTTTCTCTAGTGATGGATGGAAGTGATTGTGTTTTTCATTCTGAGCTGCTGGGTTCCTTTAGATTGTGCTGTAGGATGACAGGGCTCCTGCCAGAGCAGTTTTCTTGAGCATGATGGAGTGAGGTGGTTTCCAGCTGAGACCGGGAGCCTGTGAGCGACAGCCTGGAGCCCTTTGCAGGCGATCCTGGAGAAGGAGCTGAGTGCATGGTGGACAGGACACCAGAGAAGTCCCTGGATCTCACGTGGAATACCACATAGGCTTTTATATGGGGAATGATCTCTTTAAACAGAAGACCTGAACATCTACCAAATCATGGAGACATGCATAGCCTTAGAGACGGGGACGGGGAACCTCTGTCAAAAATGTGCACACTAGGTTGAAGTTGCTTCTCTGTCTTAAGTTCATTAGTCTTTTCTCTAACACGGGCCTAAAGATGCTTGCTCTCCACTGTACAGGTGTCCTGGGAGGCTCAGCTGAGATCTTATGAGTAAAAGCCCTATGTTACCTGTGAAGCGCTGAGAATAGTGAAACTAGCTACCATTTTGAGAGTACTTCTGTTTATTTGATCTCCCTATTTGGTGAGATAGATATTAGTAAACACAGTTTACTTTGTATTGTCTTTTTTTTTTTTTTTTTAAATCTGTGAGTTATTACAGAGTGCGTGTTGGCGGGGGGGTTGTATGGAGCTGCTAGAAGGATGCTCACTCTAGAGAAAGACAATTGTCCTGTCATAAGGACACTCAAGCAGCCTGTGGAATGACCCACATAGGGAGCAACCGTGGCTGCCTGCCAACACCCGTCACCAACTTGTCATCCCATGAGTGAACTACCTTGAAAGCAAATCCTCCAGGCCTAGACAAGCACTCAGAGGACTGAGGCTATAGCCAGCATCCTGCCTACAAAGTCATGTGGGACCCTGAGCCAGAAGTACTCTTCAAACCACTTCCAAATTCTGAACCTACAAAAGCTGTGAGATAATAGGTGATTATTTTGTTTTCAGCTTCTGTGTTTTGAGATAATTTGTTAGGTATCAATAGGTAGCTCATATAATTTACTAATTAATGTCCGAAAAATTTGGACTTAGGGATGACCAGAGATGTAGACCAACATCTGTGGGAAAACATGAAATAGAATTCCAAATGTGTCCCTGTCACCAATTTTGTTTCTTTCGTTCTTTTTTAAAGATTTTCATTTATTTATTTGAGAGAGAGAGTGAGCGAGAGAGGAGAGAGCACAAGCTGGGGGGAGGGGCAGAGAGAGGGGGAGGAGCAGACTCGCCACTGAGCAGCGAGCCTGACACAGGGTTCAGTCCCAGGACCTGGGATCATGACCTGAACTAAAGGCGGACACTTAACCGGCAGAGCCACCAAAGCGTCCCAGTCACCAGTTTTCTTAAGCCACTGGCCATGTGTGGGTCTGAGAGAGTACATTCCACACTGGACAAGATTTAGGGATATATAGTAAAAAGTTCAGTCGGTTCTTTACTTCCTGCTAGCTTTGCCCTGAGCAAGTTTATTATCTTCACTTTTAGAAAATGAGAAAAATCATCAAATCCTTACAGACACCCCGTAAGTTAGATTCTATGAGAGGATGAAAATAAAAGACTCCATAGAATACAAATGCATAAATATTCACTATTATTTGTGTTTTTGTTTTATATTCTGAGTCTTCTGTGTGAATGAAGGTCTCAGTTTCCACATCTACGAAGTCGGGGTCCTAACACCTACTGCTCTGTGTGGTTATGGGGTTTGCTTTCCAAATGCATCACGGAGAGGAAATAGTCATCTCCAGCCTTTGCCCTGCTGGAGGAGGCTATTCCATGTGGCCCCACATCAACAAAGATGGACAGGGAGTTACCTGAGACTGTTGTAGGGTGAAAAGTCTAAGCCATCTATATTAGTTGAGAACGCTCACCAAAACTTTATAAAGTACATGTTATCGTACGTGTTTTATAGAAGTTGAATTTGAGGTTGTTTAAATAATTTATGGAAAATCACACAACTAGGAAGCAGTGGAACCAAGATTCAAATCTGTTCTATGTATTTCATATCACACAGCCTGTACACTAAATAAAAAGGACAGAATTAGTCTAAATCAGTATTTTTATAATCTCAGACATTTAAAAGAAATTTTGGGGCACGTGGATGGCTTAGTTGTTTAGTGTCTGCCTTCAACTCAGATCCTGATCCCGGGCTCCTGGGATGGAGTCCTACATTATGCTCCCTGCTCAGCCGGAAGCCTGCTTCTCCCTCTCCCATTCCCCCTGCTTGTGTTCCCTTTCTTGCTCTCTCTC
The DNA here is from genome assembly GCF_964662115.1 of Mustela nivalis. Classification (NCBI taxonomy): domain Eukaryota; kingdom Metazoa; phylum Chordata; class Mammalia; order Carnivora; family Mustelidae; genus Mustela; species Mustela nivalis. Next base: position 24,156,852 of record NC_139037.1, on the reverse strand, counting down.
CTCTGTCAAATAAATAAATAAAATCTTTTTAAAGATTACTGCATTTATTTTTCTAATAATCCTAAAACTCCATGGTCAAATGAATGAAAATGTCCTTACCTCACAATCTGTGTTTTGTTTTCTATTATTTTTCACCTTAAGGAAAAGCTTTTTTTTTTTTTTTTTTTTTTTAATTATGTACCCAGTGTGGGGCTTGAACTCACAACCCCAAGATCAAGAGTCCCATGTTCTACTGACTGAGCCAGCCAGGTGCTTCCAAAAAGGCTCTTTTGTTAAAGATCTCGCACCCATTTTGATTGTAATACCTGCTTGCCTTTCTTCCTCCTTTCCCTCCTTCCTCTTTTTATTTTTCTTCCTTTCTTTCTTTTTCTTTTTCTTTTTGTCTATTTTCCACACAAACCGTATCTGGTGAGTCTGCAAAGTTCCTAGCAATAGCAGAACTGAAAAAACTTACACTAAAATTTAGAAGGCAAATTAACCTCCAGTGAATGTAAGAATATAGGATAATGTAGGCTCTGAGGTCAGAATCCTCCCACCTCCGCTCACCAGTGTGTGTGTGTGTGTGTGTGTGAGAGAGAGAGAGAGAGAGAGAGAATTGTGGGACTTCGATCAAGGTATGTCAACTTGAAAGTTAACACTAGTGCCTACCTGTAGATTTGTTGAGCAGATTAAATTATGTAATCCAGTCCAGATGCTTAGAAATGAATCTGAAATAGCGAGTAACAGCTAACATGTAGGAAGTCTTTCTAAGGAACATGAGAGTGATGCACAGAATCATGATCGTTTCTTTCTGTCGGAGAAGTTTTAGAAACAACCGAGGAACTCATCCTGAGTAATGAAACCAAGGACTAAAACTGGAGCAGCAAAGCAGTGGGTTCATTACAATAACAGCATGGCTTTCCTGAAACTCTAGGCAGGGAACCCTAAATTGTACTCAGTGCTAACTGCGTATATTACTGGAATTACATTACAATTAGGTTGCCACTGTAGCTAATGTCTCCGGTCACTGTGCTGGGTACGGAGTCAATTCCAGCCCTTGACTGATTTCCAAGGTGTCCTACCCGGGCTCAGTGGAATAGGAAAAGCACACTTTCGGGAATTAGAAAGCATGTGTTAGTGCTGGAAATGAAACCGCTGGTTGATTGCAACATTAGGTTTTTTTGTTGTTGCTGTTGTTGTTTTTTAATTCCTTAACTGGGTTTTACCCAAGACTGCCTTTCAAGAAAATGTTGATTCAGTTAGGAGGCAAAAAGCCGTATTTACTCTCTTCGTTTGGTTGTGAGTAAATACAAACCACCCATTTGCATAGGAAGAAGGTAGGGAGTACAGGGCTCTAAAAAGGGTGTCTATAGTAGGACCACATTCTACCTAATTGAAAAAAAAGTACATTACTGAAATGCAATCTGAATTAAGTCCCACTGCCCTTCCCTCCCGTTTAACATTCTGTTCCATCGCAGTATTCCCCAACACATACCCGTTAGATGAAAATGAAATGTTTGAGCCAAGGTTTGCCTTGCTTTGATCTCGTCCTAACTTTCAAGGGTTCCCTCCTCCTGCACCGGTTCATACATCCTATCCTTCAACCAGGCTAACCAACTTGCCAGTATGTTCTGAGCTTCTTGAAGCTTTGCCTTCAGTGTTTGATGTTCCATCTGCTTCCAAGGGCTCCCGTTAGCCCCACCTCCAGCCCTACCCTGGAGTTGTATCTATCAGCAAAAAATGCCGGTTGCCCTCTTTCTCCTTTCCCAGAACCTCCTCTCTGCCCGACCTTCTAATGATGGAGTCCCTCAGGGCTCAGTTTTAGCTCTTCTACTTCTATCCTCCTTGCCTAGATAATTTCATTCATTCTCTTGGTTAAAGTGACATCTCTATGCTGTTGACTCAAAGATGTAGGTATCCAACCCAGATGCCTCTTCTGGCTTTTAGATATTCAACTACCAGTTAGATATAATCCTTTGAATGTCTCTCAGACACACAAAAACTTGCTGTGTCACAAGTAGAACTCCTGGTGCATCTCATACCCCAGGTGTGAACACCCGCTGTTGGTCTTTAAGTCAGTGAAAAAGGCGCTTTTGCTGTTCTGGGAGCTTGTGCTAGAAATGTGAGAGGTGTTCTTTTGTTTGTTTTTATTCTACATCTTTGTCCTCACCGTCCTACTGGATGCAATTTTTACTGAGGCCACATCCAGTGTATCCTCAACCTGAGCCTCCTTCTCTTTCCATCAATACTCCTCTGACCCAAGTTGCTCTATCTTGTATTAAACATTTAAATATACTATCTCCTTTAAACTTGATCTGTTTCATCTATTCTCCACAGAAGCACCTGGGTAGCTCAGACAGCTGAGCGTCTGCTTTTGGCTCGTGTCATGATCTCAGGGTCCTGGGATCCCCCTGTTGGGCTCCCAGCTCAGAGGGGGTCTGCTGCTTCCTCTGCCTCTCCCCCTGCTCCTATTCTCTGCCTCAAATAAATAAACAAAATCTTTATTCTCCACATATTGGGGGGAGGTATCTTTGTAAGTGCATTTCTGATCGAAAATACAACTTTTCAGTGACTTCATGTTGCCTTTAAGGTGTGGTCTAAAATTCAAGGCAGGTTCACAAAGTTCTACGTACTCAACCCCCTGCCGACTTCTCTGCCTCTCTGATATTGTTCCTTTACACTTCTATGCTGAACTCCTGGAACATAATACTCTCCCCAGCTTCCAATCCTTCTTATATGCTCATCCATCTTCTTGGGATACTTTTTCTCCCCCTCCGTGTGGCTGGTGTTTAAGTTCATCTTAAATATTACTTCTTCAGAAAAGCCTTCTCCCTACCCTAGACCAGGTGAGAACCCCTTATTTTCATTCCCAGAGCATCCTGTGCTGCTTCTAAGAAGGACCAACTTCTATAAACAGATTCTGTATCGTAATTGTATTAAAGTCTATCTTGCCTACTAAGTAATAGACTCTAAAAGACCCAGAGCTTTACCTATTCGGCTGACCATTCAATTCTCTACACCTAGCACAGTAGCTGGCCAATGGTCAGCACATAATACATCCTTATCCCTGTTTTTACTGGCTGAATTGTGTCCCCCAAAATTTAAAGGGACAGTTGACAAGCTAACCCATGACCTTATTTGGAAGTAAGGTTTTTACAGATGTAATTAGTTAAGACAAGGTCATATTAGAGTAGAATGGGGACTTAATCCAATATGATTGGCGTTCTTAAAAAAAGAACATGGAAGGGAGGAGGGAGGCAGAGACTGAAGTACTACAGCTCTAAGCCAAGGAACGCCAAGGATTGCTGGCTACCGCAGAGGCCAGGAAGAAAACTAAGGAGGGTTTTGCTCAGAGTCTAAGATGCAACATTGCACAGCTGCCTCTTTAATTTGGAACTTCCAGATTCCGGAACCATGAGAGAGCACTGTTGTTTTACGGCACTCAATTTGTGGTAGTTTGTTATGGCAGCCTTAGGAAATGAACACACTGCTTATGTCCACACATCCATGTGCGTACTTAATATACAATGCATTATTCATCTCTGGGTCCTTAGTGTCTGGCACCGCTTGGAACAGAATATGTACTTAATAATAAGATGCTGATAGGGTAATTATGTATAGACACAGTCAGAATCTATCCATCTGCTTACCTGTGGATAAAAACAAGTAGTTAAGAGCCAAAAGTTAAATTTACATTTCTAGTATGACCCAGAAATCTCACTTCTAGGTCTTTATCCAAGAGAAAAAATTAGTTTATATATAGAAATATTTATAACAGCCTTATTCATAATAGCCAAAAACTGGAATCAACCAAAATGTCCTTCAGTATGTAGATTCACAAACTGTGGACCTTCCATACAATGATTGACTACTCAGCAAGAAAGAGGCATGGACTATTGATACACAGATAACATAGATGAATCTCAAATGCATTTTGCCAAGTGAGGGAAGCCAGACTCACAAGACTATATACACTGTATGAATTTACTTATGCACTGTTTCAGAAAAGGCAAAACGATTGGGACAGGGAGTGGGTACATGCTACCAGACTCTGGGACGATGAGAGCATTTGAATACAAAGCTTGAGCACAGTGGAATTTTTTGAAGCGTAGCCCCTGTTCTGTTTCCTGACTGTGGTGGTGGTATGAACCTAAGTTGTGTTAACGCTCCCAGAATGACGTCCTAATGTAAAAGTTAAAGAGAAAAATATGGGTGGGGCAGTCCATAACAAGGAAGAACATCAAATTCAAGGTATGAATTAAATATTTTTTTAAAAAGCTAAAAGAGATGGTGTTTACTATGAAGCGGCTATTCATCGTGAGAAAATGGCCTCAGTCTTTGTTGGAGGAATGTCTGTGATTTTCAGAGATGTCACTAAGAACCACATACATCTAAGATGAAAGCCTGGTGTAGGCAGATCATTTCTGTATCACTCCTCATGTCAGTATATCATTATACACTTAATGAAGGAGATCATTTTGCTGGGATTTGTAAAAGTGTTTAAGGCCTTTTTCGTTCCTTATCACTAATCCAGGACTGGCCTTGAGCAGTAGCAGCTGAAAGCCATTTCTCTATAGTAGTTACTTCCCATCCTATAGCCTCAGTAAGGCACATGAATGGTTCCAGTCCAATTCCTAATGGGCAGGTGTCTGCATATCACAGATTGTGCTAACTGTCACCTTGCCATCAGGTTTAGTGGATCCCTAAGAGAGAATGTGCCTCAGAGGCTAAAACACCTTATAGGACAGTCTTGAATTTAACAACTTAAAATACATGGTTTTGTCATCCTCCCTGGATGGAGAGTCACTCCCTTGAGTGACTAGTGAGTAGCTTTGCTGCAGTTTGTGGAGAAGTGGAGATCTTCCCGCTTTTTCCAGTAAGCCTCCAGTCCTGCCAGTAAAGGCGCTTCAAGGGCCATTGAGCCAAACACCTCTGTGAGCAAACACAGAGATAGCAGTTTGGGACCAACTCCCCTTTTTCAACGACCATAATAAATGGGTTTTTTTCAGGTCTCAATTTCTCCATTAGATCACTTGATATTGTTTGTTTTTCCTTTAATTGTGAGATGCTAGCATACCCCCTCACTTGCTCTAAGGTGTCATTGGCATTTTCTTAACTTAAACATGGTCCACTGGTGGTGTCTTCTGCATCATCTCTCTGTTTGATACAATGTGATAGGTGCAATTGACTGTTTCCCACAATGACTAAGGAAGGCAGACTGTATTTCAAGAAGATTTCTAGGGTGGCATTATCTTATTTTGGTCACTATGACCGATTTAGTCATCAGCTTGGCAGGAAATGGAATTCGATATTGTCAGTGTCCCCAGATGGATAGAATTCAGGAGGCTAACTCAAACCAATAACTTAAAAGATTATAGCACGTCCAAAATATATATATATATATATATATATATATAGCTTGTGAATATTCAATTAAAATTAATTTATTCTGTTCATTAGAATCCTGCTTTTTACAGCATTTTCACTATTGCCTTTTTCAGTAGTGAAAATACACATGGAAAAGCCAATAGTCTTCTGTAGTGTAAATGTAACACCCATGCTTCTAATTCAAAGTCACTTATCATGATCACCCAATGTAGTACTGAACACAGATGTCTTTAAATGTTTGAATTGTAATGCTTATTTACCATAAAGAAGGCAGTTCTGTGCTATGGTGTATGCACATTTTCAGTTTGAATTACTATACTGTCTTCTGATAAGTTTTTCCTTTCTGACTACAGAAAAAGATCAAACCCTTATGAGTAAATATCAGAGTAATCTCCTGACAAGGGTACGTATTCCCACCGCCAGTGACCCAGGGGAAGGTAAGTACTCAGGCACAAAGAAAGAATGTGGGAGGCTGGGCAGAGCTCCATGCTAAGCCCAAACACTTATTATTCCTTTCTTGACCTTTAAAAACTTGGCCTCGACTTTGCAGAAATAGAGACACAGACGATACTGTAGGGCACACCAAGCAAAACCCAAGTCCAATGAATTTAATAAACCAGAAAACCTGGTTAAATATTTCTTTGCTTATCCCACTAACATCCTTTATTCATTTATCAGAATATTTAGCAAGGTCTTATTTAATATTCTGTCCTGATCTCAGCTGTGCAACAATATAAACAAAGGAAAGCCTGCTGGCCACATCTGGGCAGATGATCAAATGTGGCCCAGTCTCCCTGGGGACATCAGAGTTATGGCAAAATAATTATAGAGACATTTCCAATGGGAGGTGAATTTATGGGAATGATTTCCTGGTATAAGACTACAAAATTTCAAGGTCTGGGCATGAGCTTCTTTTTTTTTTAATTTGTATTTTTATTAACATGTAATGTATTATTTGCCCCAGGGGTACAGGTCTGTGAATCATCAGGCTTACACACTTCACAGCACTCACCATAGCACATACCCTCCCCAATGTCCATAACCACACCACCTTCTTCTTATCCCCCTCCCCTCGGCAACCCTGTTTGTTTTGTGAGATTAAGAGTCTCTTATGCGTTTGTCTCCCTCCCGATTCCATCTTGTTTTATTTTTTCCTTCCCCACCCCCCAAACCCCCTACTCTGCCTCTCAAATTCCTCATATCAGGGAGTTCATAGGATAATTGTTTTTCTCTAATTGACTTATTTCTCTCAGCGTAATACCTTCTAGTTCCATCCATGTCATCGCAAATGGCAAGATTTCATTTCTTTTGATGGCTGCATAGTATTCCATTGTGTATATATACTACATCTTCTTTATCAATTCATCTGTTGATGGACATCTAGGCTCTTTTCATAGTTTGGCTATTGTGGACATTGCTGCTATAAACATTCAGGTGCGTGTGCCCCTTCAGATCATTACATTTGAATCTTTAGGGTAAATACCCAGTAATGCGATAGCTGGCTCATAGGATAGCTCTATTTTCAACTTTTTGAGGAAACTCCATGCTGTTTTCCAGAGTGGCTTGGGCATGAGCTACTTAAGCATGATGGCAGAGTTCCTTTCATATCCTGATCTATCCATCCTCACAGTTCAGTACTTTGATAGTCTTAGTGTAGACTGATGACCTCATGATGACACCCTGTCCTTTGATTTTCTCTATCTGTGTTTCAACAAGAGATCCTCCTCTTTTGTTTACATTTGTCTTTCTCTAGATAAATTCAGTGTAACCATTTAGACATATCCTTACTACGTTTCAGCTGTACTTTGATTCTGCCTCCCTAAATTCCATGTAGGGTACCTTGATTGAAACTGGCTATTTCACAACTATTCACTCCTATCTTTCTAGGCAGACTGGGTTTACTTCTACTAATGGCTCGTATTATCCATTTTATGTCTACTTGTTCAGTTTAATTCTCAAAACAGAATCTGTTCCTTTAATTTGAATAATTAATGATGATGTTCTGTCTCTGGACAGTGTGGTCTTTCTCAGTGGCATGTATTTGTATCTGTTATATTTGGGACTTTACATACCAAGTCTAATTATATTTAACATAAGGAAATCATTCTGGGGACATATTCATTTTGTTTTGCTTTATCACTCTTAAAGGCCCTTGGTATTTTCAGTATAAATATACCCTTTACAGCAAATTTAAAGGAGATGGGATAAATTGATTTGAGGAAAAAATATAAAGGTTGACTCAAACAATGCTTCATATGAAAAAATATACACAATTTTTTCTATTGTTATTTTTAAGAGCATATGTAATATTCTTTTCAATTTAAAAAACAAAGCTAATATTATTTTGGTCAAATATGGTGCCCCTGAACGAGGGGCACCTGGGGGGCTCAGTGGGTTAAGTGTCTGCCTTCAGCTCAGGTTATGATCCCAGCGTTCTGGGATCCAGCCCCTGCTTTGGACTCCCTGCTCAGTGGGGAGACTGCTTCTTCTCCCTCTGCTCCTCCCCCATGCCATGCTCTCTCTGTCTCTCGAATAAATAAATAAAATCTTTAGAAGAAATATGGCTCTGCTAGTAAAGACACACATAGAAAATAAGTACCCATGGGAGTAGAAGAAGAATTCCTTTTCTTCCAGGTAGTTAAGCCCAGCAGGGTTCAAGCCCTTGCTCAAGCACCTAGAGACCCCTTCTTAAATATGAACAGATAGTCTCCACCACATGCATAAGGAAAGCCTGCTAATGAAAAATAGAGACCAAATATATAAAATAACACCCACAAAAATGGATTCAGAGAGAACAGACATAATAGAGGGAGGAGAAAAAAATGTTAGAAAATCTAGCAATTATTATCTTCGGAGAGTTAAGAAAAGTTATCACAGGTATGACTTAAGAAGAAAATTCTTTCTAACAGGAAGAAGCAAAAACAATAATAAAGGGACGCCTGGGTGGCTCAGTCAGTTAAGTGGCTGCCTTCAGCTCAGGTCGCGATCCCGGGGTCCTGGGATCAAGTCCCGCATCGGGCTCCTTTCTCAGCGGGGAGCGTGCTTTGCTTCTCTCTCTCTCTGCCTCTGCCTGCCTCTCTGCCTACTTGTGATCTCTCTCTCTGATCTCTCTCTCTCTCTTTAAAAAAAAAAAAAATAAGAGAGAAAAAAAAACAATAATAAAAAAGAGCTCTTGCAAATTAAAATATAAAATAGCAGAAAAGGGAAAAAACTAAAAGAATGTTAGATGTTACAACTGAGATAATACCCCAGGAAGTAAACCACAAGAGAGATGGAAAATCTGAAGGAAACCATGGGCAAATCAGACAATTATTCTGGAAGGTTTAATATCCAACTGATAAAATTCCATAGTCCATTTTTTTCTTTTCTATATTCCCAGAATTCCTATAAAAGTACTGAGTACAAGGAAATATCTTTGAATTGAGGACACAATCCTACTAAAAGGATTGACTATGGACTGGCCCAATGAATGATAAAATAGTACTGCAATAAGGTGTACCTTCATGAAATTTTAAACACTTGATGTAAAGAAGATCTTGCAGAACTCAGAAAGCATTGTGATACAGAAGGACACTGGATTTTTCAGAGAAAATCTGAAAGCCCAACAGTCATGGAGCAAAAATGTTGAACATAGAGATATTGATATTCAAATTAGACTTTTTTTGCTCAAACTGAATCCAGTGGAAAGAAGAAATGAAGATACTTTTTTTTTGAAATGACGATAATTTTAGACGTGCAACGTCTTGAAACAGATACCATTTCTTAGGGAAATCCTAGAAATTTCTTCAAACAAGAAAGTAAAGCAACAACCAGGAAGACAATGACCCAGGTGTGGAATGTGCAACACATAAAAGAAAGGAAGGGAGTACCCGAGAAGAGGGATAGGCTCGGTACAGGACGACAGTTCAATAGAAGAAGAAGGAAGCCTACGTGTTGGCACAGAACAGGGGTTTCAAGAAGGATGTGTCAGGGCTGGGGGTCAGGATGGATGGGAGGGGGAGGTTAGTAAATTACATACCTGCTGGAGTTTGAAATGAATGAATGAGAAGGGGAGATCAAATTACAAATTTTTAAGAAGACATGACCATTTGTTCATTCCGAGCAAAGCAGTATACTATGATTATTTTATTACTACACTGTGGATATTGCTTTGTGAAAAGTAACTGTAACTGCTCATTATTGAACTCATAGTTGTAATAGAATCATAGCAAGGGGTTTGGGTGAGAATATTAAATGTTTGTATTTCGTATGGGGAAAATAATGTCTAACATTGATGAGACAAGACATAACACTGTAAATACTTTGTTAAAAAAAAAAAAGAGAGAGAGAGAGAGAAATATCTACCAGAAGAAAAAGTTAAAACAATTTTAAGAACTAGTTGCATTCATAAGCGGTATGGAGGCTTTGTTGAAAAAATTGTATTTAACTATACTATTTTGTCTTCATAAATTATGTATATTTTCTATACTACTTTTTATGTATAAATTATTTTTGTAATATGGTATAAGTTATAAAACTGATAAAATATGCAGATATGCATTTAATATTTTGTTAAAATGCTATTTGTCATGCCATTTAAATGATTACATATTTACATAAAAACATTAAATTATTAAATACTATATATTATACAATTACAGATGCTACCATTTATCATGTCACTTTTTCTGAAAATAACCAATTCCACAATGTATAACTAAATATAAGGTTAATATTGCAACTCAGCTTCAAGTTTCAATGACCTTTTATTTGCACGTACTTCCTTAAGTACATCTTCCCATCAGTGGGTCCTAGCTGTGCAGTTTCTTCTCTATTCATTTCAGATGGCAAATTTACACCTCGCTTAGAATTAATAGATGTTTCCAGTTTTTGCATCTACTTTTTGAAAACGAGCCTGGCGATGCAATGTCATAAAACAGGTTTGTCATAAAGTGTCTTTGATGAACAAGAACAATTCCGCGGTGCAAAAAGTCTTTCAAAGCAGAGTCACCCAGCAGCACAGGAATATAGAACTTGAATTTTATGGTCCATATCAATATTTTACTGTGGTTACAAATCTAACACAGATGCCAAGATATTTTATGTTGCCAAATGGTTCTTTTATTTTGCAGCACATGTTGTGTGTTCTATTTAGTAGTGAACACATCTGTTAGAACGTTTTTCTTTCCTCTCTCCCTGCATTTTTTGTTTGTTTGTTTGCAATTCTAGTTCCTCTAAAGATACAAACTCATACATCAGCCCAATGCATGTTTTATGACTTATAAACATTGTTAAACGATGCCATTCTAAACAGTTGTGGGTTAGGAAATCACTGCTTTGGGAAAGGTATTTTTAGTGGCAAAAGTACTTTTCATTAATCTCAATTCTCCAGGTTTAGAATCCAAGCAGATCATGATAACTCTGAAGGCAGCTGGCTTTGAGAGTCTCTTGGGGGTAGGCAGGGAGTGCAAGGGCAGAAATGAACAGTTGTTTCCTGTGAAGCCATTCAGCTGGTTTTGTACTTGTCCTTCTTTCCTTCGAGTTGGAATCATCTGCCAACTTGGCAGAAGTTTGCTGAAGAGGCAGGGGAGGGGGTGTGATTGCTTTTTATTCCAAGGGAAACTAGGAGGTGTGTTGTTTTCGAGAGAGTTTCTGCCAGTCCTCCTCCTCCAACTGCACCAGCCCATCTTCCCTACTGAGTTGAATCAACATTTTCAGAAGCAGCCCCTCTGGAGTGATCAATGAGAGGTGTTGCTTGAAGAGGAGCTGAATGATTTAGCACAGTGGGAAGGCAGCCACAGATCGACAACCAACAGCAGGAGGGAGCGGACAGACTGACAGTAGTCTCTATGTAAACGTGAAAAATGGCGCATAATGTGGAGCAGTGGAATAGTGCAAGGAAATTGGCGGAACCTGTCAGGCTCAGATAAGCATTCCCTTTCTCACAGTTAATTTTGATGTGTTTACATTCTAGATTTCAGGTAGATGAGCATGTGATAACTACAATGGAGAGGAGGAGCTGAGATCCCTCAAGGCAAGGGGGGGAAACTGAAATTTCAGAAAAGAGACAGGTGCGTGTGAGGGGGGTAGAATCAGGGTGGGGAGAAATCTGGTCATATATCCCAATCTTCTGGGTCTTGGTGCATAACAAATTTGACCCGTATACAGCCTTATCTGCTGTTTCCATGACGTGCGAAGTCAGCCGCAGTTGGGAAGCAGAGGTTCCTCTTTCTGACGAGTTGTCAGGTTACTAGGAGCCCAATGTTATGTCGCAATGTGTGCACCCTTCCCCTCACTCCGTCTCATCACGTAGGCATTTTATCACCTCACATCATCCGGAGAGTACAGTACCATAAGATCGTTTGAGAGAGAGAGACACCACATTCACATGCCTTTTATTCTGGTATGTTACAATGTTCTCTTTTATCATTAGTTACTGTTAATCTCTTACTGTGTCAACTTTGTAATTGAACTTTATCACAGGTATGAATGTGAAGGGAAACACAGTATATACAGGGTTTTGAAACGATCCTCAGTTTCAGGCATCCACTGGGGGTCTTGGAACGGCTCTCCCACGGATAAGAGGGGGGCTGCTATTCTCTTTTAACTGAAAGAGGGGAAGCTTGCTCTTATATTCTCTTAATTTTTTTCATCGATAATGTGAGCGGGAAATAGGCTGTTGGCTTCAATTAAGACTGAGTTTACAGACATGTATTATATAACACTTAGCTACCTTGATAGAGAGGAAATGAATGGGTAATAGTTTGTTATATGAACATTGTAAAACAGTTCTGAGCAAAGGGGCTGGTGGGTGGGTGGGGAAGGAAACTGCCTTTCTATTTTAATAGCGTGGTTATGGATCTTGAAAATACAGCTTATCTGTAACTATAACATTAACTCCAGGTTTCACAAATAGATGGGAATCCTGAGTCCTTATTTTTCCTTTCTTTTCTTTTCTTTTTTTTTTTTTTAAAGGGGTTCTATCTTAAAATCCAGGCTGGCTCCCTGCTCAGCGGAAGCCTGCTTCTCCCTCTCCCACTCCCCTTGCTTGTGTTCCTTCTCTCTCTGTGTATCTCTCTGTTAAATAAATAGGTAAAATTAAAAAAAAAAAAAGAAGAAGAAGAATATAGGTACTTGATAGTTTATGGGGCGCCTGGGTGGCTCAGTGGGTTAAAGCCTCTGCCTTTGGCTCAGGTCATGATCTCAGGGCCCTGGAATCGAGCCCCGCATCAGGCTCTCTGCTCACCAGGGAGCCTGCTTCTTCTCTCTGCCTGCCTCTCTGCCTACTGTGATCTCTGTCTGTCAAATAAATAAAAATTTAAAAATAAAAAAAAAAATCCAGGGTGGTTGATTTTCTCTTTTACAGAGAGTAACACCAAAAAACCTGCTCCATTTCAAATTTGGGTTACAGTGAGAGTTTTTTTTAAAAAAGAACATTTTTTTTAAATATTCACCTTCTAGCTTTTGATATTAAAATATGTATGATTGTGGAGCCTCAAGTAAGAATTAACTTTAAAGCCATGAGAATTATTAATTCATTCAGTTACCAGCCTTGAGTAACTCTCCAAATAGTACAGTTTCATTCCTAATAAACTGTGTTTATGGTAAACTCTGAGTGAACTCCTTTGGCAAAAACAAACCTGTGACTGGAGATAACCTGCTTTGTCTAGTTATGTTAAAAAGCTAAATAAGAAAGGTTTTCTGGCAACTTTTACCAAAACAACAGTTTGTGCTTCAAATTCGGAGATCCTTGATACAAAGTCATAATTTATTCTCCTAGATTAATATCTTGTAAACTACAAACTTGATTCTGAGTATAATGTATTCAACTGAATAGTAAATACAGCATGAAATATCTATGAAACCTGAGAATAGTGATTACTTATCAGAAGTCACATCCTAATCCATGACATAGACTAGATGCTTACCAAATTCAAATGTATTTGAATGTCTTCAGTACAGCTTGACTCAAGGTGACTTTGGGGGGGTTGGTTTTATGGAAAGAATGTAATATGGATAATATTGAGTAGAAATAAACCAATATTAAATGTGTCATTTTATGTGTCATTTAACATATTGATACTGGTCCTCTGGAAACACAAAGTCTGCCCTTTTAGACCACTTTCAAGTTATCCACACCTGTTTTCTTGGTTTGACTTGCTTATCATTTGCTTGTTCTAGTGGATACTGCTCACTCCGGGGAGGGGAAAACTAACAACTTCCCTGTGCGAAGCTGTTAGGATGGTGAAAACTTCTTTCTAGCTAGTTAAGGGCTCTTTTGAACAAAAATTTAACATTTTCAGCATGAAAATTGGCGTACTAAGGTGGGGCAGAGATGGGCAGAGCCATGGTGTTAACAGTGGTTTTATTTGAGCTTTCAGGTGTCTGTTTTCAGTAGTACCATGTACGGGAGTTGGGAGTTGTGCCTTTTTTTTTTTTTTTTTTTTTTTTTGACAGCTGTACCCCAGAGAGCCACCTGCTGGCTTTCACAAAGAAACACATCTCTGATACCACATTTGGAAAGGAAAAGAAAAGAAAAGGTGTCAGGGGATGATGATGATGATAACAACAGTTTGCACCTCATTTAAAAAAGGTTGATGATTTCATGAGGGAATATATAATTCTGTCTACTTAATTCATTGCCAACATTTATATTTTTTTTTTAATTTTTTTTAATTTATTTTTTATTTTCAGCATAACAGTATTCATTATTTTTCACCACACCCAGCGCTCCATGCAATTCGTGCCCTTTATAATACCCACCACCTAGTACCCCAACCTCCCACCCCCCACCCCTTCAAAACCCTCAGATTGTTTTTCAGAGTCCATAGTCTCTCATGGTTCACCTCCCCTTCCAATTTCCCCCAACTCCCTTCTCCTCTCTAACTCCCCATGTCCTCCATGCTATTTGTTATGCTCCACAAATAAGTGAAACCATATGATAATTGACTCTCTCTGCTTGACTTATTCCACTCAGCATAATAATCTCTTCCAGTCCCATCCATGTTGCTACAAAAGTTGGGTATTTGTCCTTTCTTTTTTTTTTTTTTTTTTTTATAAACATATATTTTTATCCCCAGGGGACCAACATTTATATTTTTATGTAACTTTTCATATCCCCCTTAAGTGAATTGTTTTTAAAAAGTGAGGTAGAGGGGTGCCTGGGTGGCTCAGTGGGTTAAGCCACTGCCTTCAGCTCAGGTCATGATCCCAGGATCCTGGGATCGAGCCCCATATCGGGCTCTCTGTTCAGCAGGGAGCCTGCTTCTCCCCCTCTCTCTGCCTGCCTCTCTGCCTACTTGTGATCTCTCTCTGTCAAATTTTAAAATCTTAAAAAAAAAAAAAAGTGAGGTAGATCCGTACAGTGTGGCAATAAGCCCTATCATGGTGTTTCAGGAGGATTTCCGCTTTGGCAGGCCAGCTCTGTCGGTGGAGCGTGCGACTCTTGATCTTGGAGTTGTGAGTTTGAGCCCCACGCTCGGTGTAGAGTTTATTAAAAATAAAATCTTTAGGGGTACCTGGGGGGCTCTGTTGGTTGAGTGTCTGACTCTTGATTTTAATGCAGGTCATGCATGACCCTCAGGGTCATGAGATTGAGATGCAGCCTGAGATGGGCTCTGAACTTAGCAGCGAGTCTGCTTCTCTCCCTTTCTCCCTCTGCCCCTCCCCCCACTCACATTCACACTCTCTTTAAATAAATAATTAAAAAAAAATCTTTAAAATCTTAAAAAAAAAAGAAAACACAAAAGTGTTTTCATATTCATTACTTTATGAAGGTATTATCTACATGACCTAATTGAGGGAGGACAGGTAGAAATGGACACTGGCTGGTGTTGAGGTGACCAAGGACCCAAACTATTTATGTGGCAGAACCAGTATTTCTGATTAAAAGAACAATTGTTCTTATCTTAATCAACACTGTTCTTCATACTATATACCTCCAAATTTCATTTCACTATGTATTAGCAGAGAATGGTTACCAGCATCATTTTTGTGACTTGTTATGATGATAAATTAAAATAGGTTTGCTAAATCCAGACAGATGAACTAACCTAAGGGGCCGGTTTAAGTGTTCTTTGAAGAGGACCTTTGTAGTGTCATGCCATTCTATTTCCAAGGGTCATATGACATGAGATTCAGTTTCTAATTGGCATGGATTTACTAATGTTTAATCATGTGTAGCTTTTGCAGCTATTCAAATGCATGTGATTTGGTTCATAGTCCAATGAAAGTTTAGGTTTTCTTGCCTCCTGTATTAAATTCCTTTTTTGTAATCTCTTTATTTGCTGTCAATAGTTGGTAACTTGACGTGTCATGACCTAATGGACCCACTCTTCTTTCTACCAGTTATGTGACTTAATATTTCAAAAGAGAACTACAAGAAGTCTGCAGTCTAGGAATTGACAGTGATAAATCTGGGAAACTGTCATGTTGGTACAGTCTTCCCAGATCCCTCCTTCACTAACTGGATGTAATTGGAAAAGTTGCCTAACTACTCTGAATCATGCCTTCATTCACACACATTAGGTTAAAAATATCTACCATAGATCAACAGAATAGGTTTTGAGGAAGTTTCTGTTCCTTATGGACTGCAGACCGATAGCGTGTATAAGTCTTTTTGTTCAAAGAAAATTTTATGTCTCTCAGGGTTTATTAAGCACTCATTTTCCTACCCCATTTGGGGAAATTTGGCACTTGAACCATCTTCACCACTTACAGGAAATATTGTTCTCAATCTGCAGGTTCAAGATCTTGGTTTTTGGGCAGATCGGGTCATTCAATTTATGAGATACTCAGTAATTTGATGAACTCCATAACCAATAAAATTCTGTTATTCTGTCATGTTATGGAACTGAGAGCTTAGTTATACTGTGAATCATGAATTCCAAAGAACCGCTATTTATAGACTACCTATTATGCACCAGAAGTTGTCATATCATATATAATTCTCATAATTGGAACATGTCTTTCTTTCTCAATAATTTCCCATTATATATAGAATAAAATCGAAATTCTTGTGTCTGACTACTTGGGGCATGCATGATTTGGTCCATATTCACTTCTTCAAATTTGATCTCATGTTGCTTTTCCCCAGTGTCACCAGCCTCTTGTGGGTGAAGTTCTTCCTAACTCAGGAACTTGTTATTATTTTTTTCTATTTGATATACTCTTTCCAGCTCTTTGCTTGCTTGTATATGCTCCTCTAGATTACTGGCCCAGGGAGGCACTGCCGTTCTACTGAAGTATCCCCATCTTCCCCTTTAATCTTTATTATCTTTCACAGAAAGTTGCTCCACAGAAAGTTATCACAGTTTGTAATTGGGCTTCTGGATGTTTATATCTACACTGCTTGTCTTTTCCCACAAGTTCCCCAAATTCCAAAAGGCTGATACCCTAGCTTTATTCATCAGCCTACACCCACCTCCTACAGCATGCTCAGCCCCTAATTGTTATTCAATATATAGTTGTAGATTGGATGAATTACCCCCACCATGGCAGGTCTATTGTCCTCGTGTCACAGATGAAGAAACTAGTGTGTATTAAGCAGCAAATATTAAACACCTAGTAATTGGCCAACCTCCATTTGAACCCGGGTCCTCCTGACCCCATGTGTTTCTATTATTCTTCACACCCCGAGTGTTCTCACAGATTCAAAAAAAAGAAAGAAAAGAAAGACGTTCCTGTGGAGATTGATTGAGACCCTGAGCTCTGGATTACATGCAGTAAACAGGTGAGGTGAGAGAGTGATTTTGAAAAAGTCAAATCCAAACTAGAGATCTCTACCATCTGAGTCCCAGAATGTCAGACTCACATCAGAGCCAAGTGCCTGAGCCCCTAGGACAGAGGAGCGTGTCTCATCCCTCTGGGGAAGGAGGAGCTCGTGATCATTAACACTTGAAAGCCGAGGCTAGTGCTGAAGTGGACAGCTCCACAGCAGGGAGCCTTTAATATAAAGCACAGCCTTCATTAGCCTTGCACAGAACCAGCTTCGCAGCTCTTTCTCAAGACTGTAAAGGGAAAACGTTCTTTGGAAATCTACATTTTTCTTAGCGACATACTTCAAGAGTCCCCTCACATCTGTCAGTCCAGTCACGCCTCGCGGACAGATCCTGCCTGCGCGCAGGAATGCTTCCCACAACTGGGGCTGCAGAGCGCTTGTGTAGAAATCTAGGAAAACACTTCTGGAATAGGTAGATTCCGAGTCCACACAGCAGATCTCATAAAGCTGAATCGCTGGGCTGGGCCTGGTAACCTGCATTTCAGGACGTGTTCTCGCCATTATCCTCAGGCTACACGGATACCTAGAGGTGGATGCACTTTCTCAGCCTTCTCCTGATGTGCTAGCCCATTCACAAGCCAGTCTTTATGTCTGCACAGAGTAACTGCGGTCTGTCCACTAGTTTCTCAAGGAAACTACCATGGCTCCCAATCACTGTGTACATTAAAATGGTAAAGGGATTGATCCCCCTGCCCTGCTTCTGTCGATGTGTCCCATTCACGGGAGAGGTTCTGCTGCACCTTCTGAACAGAACTTCTACCCTTTGTGCACCATCTATAGTTAGCTTCAGTTCTGCATAACTGTGCATATGAAGACTTAGATGCCTTTCTTTTTATTTGCATCAAATAATTAGTGTGCTAGGTCATTCCATCGTTGTCTGAATGTTTCCTTCTTTAACTTCTCCAGAGTATCAAGTTGGTAAATCCCAGATGTTCATCCCTTCATTTATTCTGTTAACCTGCATCGACTACATAAGAACTGAATATCTCTAAATATTTCAAGGGCTGAGTTTGTGTCTTGCACATCACTGAGTCCCCAGGAGCTAACATTATCCAAGTCAGAAACTCTCATTTAAAAAAATAGAAACGGGGAGCCTGAATGGCTCAGTTAGTTAAGCGTCTGACTCTTTATTTCAGCTCTGGCCATGATCACAGGGGATGGCATCAAGCCCCACGTTGGGCTCTATGCTCAGTGAGGAGTCTGCTTGGGGTTCTTTCCCTCTCCCTCTGGCCCCCATCCCTGCTCACTTTCTAGCTGAAAATAAATAAATAAATGCTAATACAACTTAATAATACAGCTTAATAATAATAATAATAATAAAGCAGAAACGAAAATATACACCCATAATTGCTTCTCTTGGTTAAGAGCTATAAACAAGTATGTGTAAGACACATTGATGTTAAGCAAATAAACCCAAATAAATGTATTTTCCCACAAAATTATAAAAATTCTGACCGTGAAAACCACACATTGCCCAATTCTGAGTGTATAGGATGTAGTTGACCACCTAGCTTCACAGCTCTGGAGTTAGCAGACTGGAGGTTTTCAGAAAGCAATGGCTGAATGATTAAGTATAGGAAAATAGGTAGGCTAGTTACATGGCCAGTAAGATGGAAGTAAGGTGAAAGCATCCCAGAGAGAGAACACCATGTGCAATGACCAGTAATTATTGTCAGAGCATCCTACCAGAGTTTCAGAATAGTATCTGGGCATCCATACCCTGTTGGGAAGCAGGGTGTGTGACTTCCACTTACATTCATGTTCCCTTTTCTCTATCATCCTTGGCTTTGTATTGCTGTTCCATTCCTCTGTCTGGTTTAAGATTCAGGATCAAATTTAGCTACAGTCATGCTGGACTATTGGCATACTTATCTTGTCTAGACAGAAGTGGCCCACTGTGCTCATAACTGGCATCCACAAAGATTTAAGTCTCAAGTCTTCTAAGATTGGTCATGGATTTATTAAAGACAACTGCTAATCGAGGAAATTACACTGCCCCCGGGTGGCAGATAATCACTGGGGTTTGATCCTGGCCAGGCTCCTTGTATGCTGTTTTCCTGCACAAGATACTGAAACTCTATGAGTCTCCACTGATTTATTTGTAAAATGTGAGTAATAATACTTCACAGGATTATTAGAAATGAAGGGAATGACAGTCAACTAAAGTTCCTGATGCATCATTTTCCCTCAACAAATGCATCTCCCTCCCCGTTCATGTTGTGAAATTAGTAATTGTGTTCCCAAAGGGAGCTGTGGAATTTGGAACCCGTAAGCGCTTTTCTCACCCCTCTGCTTTACTGTCCTCTCTCAGCAGCGATGTTGTTTAAATTTAAGTAGATTACCTAAACTTGTTCTTCTGTTAAGAAAGTCCGGTTTACTTTTTGCATGTTTCTTTAGTTTTATTCTTAAAAACACTATTTCCACTGCTTCTACACAGCCCCACTGCCTCTGTGTAAAAGGTGAGATTTAGAATTTTACCACGTCTTAAATTGATCTGAGATGAAATTGAGACTATTTTGTTTCATAAGTCATTAATTATCATATACATATAGGTCCCGTTATATTTTTGTATATCATATCATTTCCATGTCTCATATGTTCCCAACCAGATTCATGATGACACACCACAGAGCAAAACAAAAGAAAAGGAAAATGCACAAGCATATACCCACAAGGTGATGCAGGCAGGCTGCGTCCAGGGACCCAGAGGGGATCCCACAGGATCTGCCAAGAGGGTCCTTGGCTTTGTAAGGAAGGGATGGAAATCAGGAGCCAGCAGTAGGTTAAAGCAGAGTTTACTTAAGATGGATACACACACACACACACACACACACACACATACATACATGAGAGAGAGAGAGAGAAAGAAAGAGAGGGAGAGAATGAGAGAGACATGGATGGACCCGCCCTGGAAACGCAGGAAGGAAAAGAGCATGAGTCTCCTCTTTGCTTGGGGTCTGCAGCGCGTGTCCTCTGGAGTGTCCAGGAACTGGTCAGAACAAGGACAAGGTCCAGGTGTCTTTCATAAGTCACTCATTCCCTGAAGTCAGGGGTCTTGGTGTCATGGTCTTGGAGAATGTTTATGAGGACCCTGCCCAACCATTCCTTACTGGTTACCTATTGTCCCTTACAAGGAGGACTTATGCTATTTACATTACAAAGGCATGTTTAGAGTGGGTTGGAGGTGCAGGTCCTGGCAAGTATGGAAGCCAGACAAGAAGCAAAGGAAAAAACAGCTTTTTTTTTCCCCTGTAGGGTCTCGACAGTTTCTTTGTCTTAAGTGGACACACAAGAATAAGATAAACTTGTAGTGAAAGCAAAATAAATATAAAGGCATGAAACAAAGGTAGGTTTAAAGTCAAACTTCAAATCATTTCTTTAAGGCTCTCTATAGCAACCAGAGCTGGGGTTGTCAGTGTTAAATTTAGCTCTGAAATTCCAAGGATCTAATGGGAACCAACAAGTCTAATTACAAAATTTAAATCCTACATGACACAAAAGAAATACAAGTTATTTAGCAAATTTACTGATGTACTTGTTATGAATGAGGCTCTAATAGCAGGGTTCCCAACCTTTTTTCCTATCAATGCAGCAAAAGGAAAATGTCACATTTTTAAGGTACACATTTTTAAGGTGATGAATGGATGAGGTTGCTCTTAGCCAGAGGGGATGAGTCCTGGGGCTTTACCATATGTCCCCGAAGACTGAGTGAACCCATATCTTGGTGTACATCCAAGTTCACTGGTGTGTCCTGGACACTGGTTGGAGACTCTTTCATGGAAGACACATTGTTGACAAATTTCCTCAGGCCTCAGTACGGCTAAGGGCTACGTTTCCCTAAGACTGACTCTCACAAGGTCCTTTACTGCAAGTCTGTGGAACAGCAAAACCCAGCTCAGGAGAAGCAATTCCATCAGAGGCTAAAAGATTATGGCCAAGGTAGTGGGATTTGTGATTGTCTGGCTAGGTCCAGAGAGAAAATTCACCATATCTAGAAAAATGGATGGATTGCTTATCTTTCAAGGAAGTTAAATCCCCTCTACTTGGTAAAGCCTTGAGTAATCAGGAAATGAAGGAGACTAATGGATTCACCCTTGATGAAAATTGACACCCACATGCAAGTCTCAGGGAAAGTGAATTTCCTGGAAAAAACCTGCTTGGGTAATGTAAATCAGGCCCGGAAGGCGCCATTTGTATGCAAACAGACTTAAGTTAAGGATTTAGTGCAATTGCTTTCTGTCATCTGGATCACAAACAAGATGAACAGATTTAAAGTGAAAAGGCTTATCTATAAACTTGGTGGAAAATAGAGCTAGATCATTGTACAAAGAACGGCAGGAACTTCAAGGGAAAAGCAAACGTTTATACAGTCGTTGGGAAAGAAAGAGGAAGATGAGCGGGGTTTGTTCACAGACAGTTTTCTTTCTATTCTGATATCATCAATGTTTAAATTTACTTCTGCTAACAACTAATTTTATTGTTTTTAAGATTTTATTTATTTATTTGACACAGAGAGAGATCACAAGTACACAGCAGAGAGCCTGATGCAGGTCTTCATCCCAGGACCCCCGAGATCGTGACCTGAGCCGAAGGCAGAGGCAGAGCCACCCAGGTGCCCCAACAACTAATTTTTTAAATGTTCATAGTTGTTCACTTATTTTTGCTCATTTATTTTTTGTACATAATTCAGGGGAATAAGGGAGAGAGAGCCCTATGAGTTATATATACTCCAATGTTGAGACATTATGCTTTCTTTTTTGTGGTTTAGTCATTTGTTAATGTGAGATAGGAAAAATGTGTCAGGTGGCTGGTTATAAATTTTATGGCCAGAACATCTTTATCACTTGTTACTTGCAGGGTGTCCTAACTTGTATTACCCTATGTAGATTAAAAGAATATGGATGTGACTAACCTGAGTGGAGACATTTTACTATCATTGAATCCAGTATTAGCCTCAGGCCTCAATCACTCCGTCTTGGGAGGCCAAGTCAAAAGACACAAAGTGGAGCATCTTGGCAAGAAATCTAAGAACTGGTGGCAGTTTCTAAGACCAGGAAACAGGCAAAGAAGAGAAGCAGCAGCAATAGATAATATATCTCCTATTCTACATTATGAAAACAGTAGATGAAATCGTTTAGAGTTTTTGTTGTTATTGTTTGCAAATGAGATAAAATCCTATCCAAAATGGAGTAAGTCACATGGGAATTTGTTGGCTTTAGTAATGGACAAGATCAATGCAATTCTTGCATCCTCCTTGGAGTGGTTATTATAGGTTCTCATTATGAAAAGAGCCCCACCGCTTAAAATACATATTAACAGTACTGGTCCATCACATAATGATGTGTGGTTTCAGCAATCCTATCAAAGTCTTCATTTATAACGGATATCATTTTTATGATACTCCCAGACCCTTACCCTAAACCCACGTTCTCCTGAAATCCATAGAGTTGGTTCGACAAGGTTATTTTAAATGACCAGTGAAACCATTAAATGGATGAAAAAAGTATTTCAGAGCAGATCATAATGGGTCAGCCCAACTATGTATACATAGCTTGAAAAAATTATTCCTGCCCCAAAACCTTCTAATTCTTTACCAAATGAATATCATCAAGTTCATTTTTCTGAATTTGCTTAAAAGAAATATGAAAATCACTAATTGTTTACAACAGAAGGGGAACTGAACTCTTGGGGAATAGACACACCTTGTTTTACTGCTCTTTGCTTTATTGAAATGCACAGATACTATGCTTTTTTTTTTCCCCAGATTGAAGCTTTGTGGCAACCTAGTGTTCCCCAGATCTGTTGTGCCATTTTCCCAACAGCGTTTGCTCACTTCAAGTCTCTGTGTTACATTTTGGTGACTCTTGAAGTATTTCTAACTTTTTCATTATTGCTATTATTATATTTGTTATGGTGATCTGTGCTCAGTGATCTTAGATGTGACCGTTGTAATTGTTTAGGGGCACCATGAACTATGCCTGTGTAAGATGGGGAATTAATCAACCAGCGTGTGTGTTCTGACTGCTCCACTGACTGGCCATTCCCTGTCTCTCCATCTGCTTAGGCCTCCCTATTCCCTGAGACACAGTAATGACATTAGACCAATTAATAACCTACAGTGGCCTTGGGGCGCCTGGGTGGCTCAGTGGGTTAAAGCCTCTGCCTTCGGCTCAGGTCATGATCGCAGGGTCCTGGTATTGAGCCCCACATCGGGCTCTCTGCTCAGCAGGGAGCCTGCTTCCCCCTCTCTCTCTGCCTGCTTTTGTGATCTCTGTCAAAGAAATAAAATTTTTAAAAAATCTTAAAAAAAAATGATAACCTACAGTGGCCTATAAATATCCAGGAGGAATCAAAAGCTCAAAATGATTAAGCTGCATGAAGAAGGCATGTGAGAAGCCAAGACTGGCTGAAATCTAAGGCCTCTTGTGCCAAGTAGCCAAGCTGTGAAGGCAAAGGAAAAGTTCTAGAAAGAAATTAAAAGTGTTACCCCAGTGAACACATGGAGGACGAGAAAGCTCAAAACAGACTTATTGCTGATATGGAGAACATTCTTATGTCCTGGATAGAAGGTCAAACCAGCCACAACTTCCCCTTTAGCCAGAGCCTCCTCCAGAGCAAAGACCTGACTCTCTTCAATTCTGCGACGGCTGAACAGGCGAGGGACCTGCAGAAGAAAAGTTGGGAGCTAGCAGAGGTTGGTTTACGAGGTTTAAGGAGAGAAGCCGTTTATATAACATGAAAAATGCAAAGTGAAGCAGCAGCTGCTGGTGGAGAAGTTTCAGCAACATCAGGACGGGGCCCTCTACCAGCAAAATGATTGCAACTCTCTGAAAGCTCAGATGGCGGCTAGCAGGTCTTTTTTTAGCAATAAAGTATTTTTTAATTAAGGTATGCACATTTTTTAGACATGCTATTGCACACTTAATAGACTACAGTAGGTGTAAACAGCTTATATATGCACTGGGAAACCAAAAAATTCAGTTGACTCACTTTATTGTGGTATTTGCTTTATTGTGGAACTGAACCCACAATAACTCTGAGATTTGCCTGTATATAAAATTCATTTCAAAGCTAGCTTGAATTAAATGTTCAATAATATCATAAAAGAAAAATCTACCAATAAATCTCTGACTCATATAATGAAAATGAAATTTTCCATTATTATCCCTTTTTTACTTCATTGAAGGGGCATTTCCTGCACACTTATTAAATTTGTATCTTAAAAACATTTTTTTTTTTTTACTTTTAATCTCTGAGACAAAAGTGTTTCCTATTTTCCCCATAGCGATGTGTACTTGAGGTTATGAATTTATATAAATCTCCTCCATCCCTTAAAATTGGTTTTGTGAAATTAAATCACAGAAATACCTTCATATTCAGTTAAATTATAGAAAAGAGACTGTGTTAGACTGTATCATTTAAATGATTTAATGATTTACTGCTAAATTGATTTAGTCACAAAACAGTAACCTCATCTAAAAATGTATTTCCCTGGTTTTTTCAACAGGTTCTCCTATCCTTGATAATCATAATCCTGAAAAACAAATACTGCCATCACCTGAATCAGATTTCCTCTCAGATTAGGCATTACACAAGGAAGCCAGGAGTCCAGTTCAATTACTGATCTTATTTTCCAATCTCTCAGACCTAACCTCAGTGTACGCTATACACGTCTTCTAAGCCCCTTTGCATCAGGCAAACGTCAGTTGTCACTTATTGGGGCCTTTAACGAGACAAGTCCAAAATAAAACTCAGAACACAGAGGACACATCATGCATTCTATAAATTGTGTGTTCTGAGAACCTATTAAAGCTGACAGGGAAGGGAGCTTGCGATTGGTGAGCACCTGATTACACCTTGTACTTTATTCCCTGTTGACTTTGGTTATGCCATACCTTTCCATTTCCTAGAGAAATAAATTAAAAGTCAGAAGTAATTTGCCTGACGGAGGGTGCAGGTGGAATTTTGCTCAGAAGAGCCTTTGCACACTGTGAAATCCAATTTAACCCCTTGATGGGGGATAGCTTATTTTCTTTTGTTGACAGCTTTGTGGCAGCTAAAATAGGGACCTGATTACATAGAGACAGGGAGAGATTGAGGTCTTGTTCTAACAGCAGGGGGATCAAGGCCTCTAATCTTATCTCCCAAAACACTGAGATGAACTGAGGACGGAGGCAGAGAGATACGTCCAGCTATTTTGTGCAGTGGGAGGGGAAAATAGTAAGAGAGAACATGTGGAAGGGGGTATGAACAACCATTGCCAAAAAAAATACGTATCAGGAATTGAAAGTAAGAAAGTCTAAACTGTGCACTAAAATAGACAGAAAAGGAAAAAGAAAATCCCTAAGTTAACAGTTTGAAATAACCCACTTCCTATAATTTCACCCTCTGATAATTGTTTCATAAGAATCAAGTGCTTTTTTTACTGGTAAAATGTGGTGCATTTTAAAGGTATTTAAGATACTACAATTTTATTTGTTCAGTTGCAATTATCTGATCGATGTATTGTTTACACATATATTTACCACAATTAAGTGAAACCTGATCAAACACATGATGATGTCTGCTTCACAAATTCACAAATATTATGTTGTAGATTCCCCCAGTTTAGAGTTTCCTTCTGGTACTGATCATTTTCCACCAAGTTACCTTCCAAGTTTATTCAGAATGTAGAACATGCATTTTAAAAGTTGCTGATTACTAAGCCTTTTTAAATTTAGAAGGTCTCAGTCTAAGTAAATACTTTCATTGAGGGTTTAAGTCTGGAGTAGAAGAATCTTGACAATTACATCTCTTTCAAAGAATACTGAAATTTTATTTTCTGATTGGAAGTATATGATTGTTTTTTACCTGGCTTTAGCTGGGCTGAAATTTTTGCCGCTGCATATTTTCTGCACTATTTCCTCTGTAAGGTACTTCCATCTACCATATCTAATTTTGTCTGTTAGTCAATGGGGTTGAAGGTGTGGTCAGGTCAAAATTGTGTACTATATGTGCTTCATAATACATGTAGATTGTGAATGAGTATTACACAGGTATAGATACAGAATCAAATACATCACAGTGTGTGCATGCGCGCGCGCGCACACACACACACACACACCTGATCCACAGATCTGAAGAAAGCTTTCTTAAGTTTACATAAGCATTTTCCTTTCAAAGGATCTAAGAAATCCTGGGGAATGTGAATGACAACTTATGAAAAACAAGTGGATTGAGTAGCATCTCCTTAACTAATTTTACTGTGGAATCATCTCTCAACTCCAATATGTTGGAGCCCACACTGTTCCGTATGCCCAAAGGTCTTTCTACTTTAGTGGTCCTCTAAGTGGGCCTCTGTGTCCCCTAACCTACACTTATAAATCAGTCACACACAGATATAAGCATGAAATTGTGGCTCAGATGAAGGATACCCCTATTAATTTTAAAAAGAGAGCAAAGAGCAATTTTATTTCAGGAAAAAAGTGAGCTTATTTGGAAATAGCAGAGGAATCACAATTCCAGATGAGCAAACCACGGTGGGCCACAGGCACGTCTGAAGCGACAAAGGGAAGGTCAACTTTTACAGATTTTAGGAAACTGGGTAGGGTTGTATTGAACAAAAGTTTATCAGAGAAGAACAAGAGTTTGAGGCTACCTTGGCTGCAAGTGGTAGTTACTGTGTTGTTGCTGGGGTAGGAAGGAATCTTCCTTCCCTTTCTTAATGTCAGGAGTTACAATTCCTATGTGAAAAATGCCATCCCTCGTGGAAGTCATTCTTGTCTGTCTTCTTCCAGTTGGTTACGCAGGCTGCAAGGAGTGGTGTGTGTGTGTCAGAGCGCCCCCTTCAGGCTTTCCAGACTCTGCTTTAAATGAGGCTTCTAATGGCCAATGACAAATAGTTTAATCATAACAGACACGTTTGCACTCTTCTCTACACTTTCTACTTTCCACATCTCTCGGGCAAGTCTTTTCTCACCTGGGCTTTCATGTGTCTCCACTTTAGCTCTTGTCTTTTTCAGTTCCATTTCTCAACTATGAGTATTTCCACAATAAGCCAAATGATTTTATGGGAAAACGATCTTCCTGAAGATTCTCTTGTAGGAATTTGCAGGATGCATACATCTCTGCCCTCACTGATTTTGTTCAGTGACTTGGCCAAAGAGCAGGTTATGTACCACAGGCACATTAGGTTCATGCTTTCGAGCTATTGTGACAAGAGTGAAGTAAACGTCAGGGCATCAAACACAGGGCTTCCATAACTTCACCAAAATAGGTGAGCCAGGGTCCCCAAGTAGCAAGAGGTCTGAGATGTCATAAAATGGAAGAAGTAGGGATTTTGACATTAAACAGTGTTTTGAATATTGAGAGGTTGTGATACTTGTCTGAGCCTCAGTTTTCGGCTTTCTCATTTCTCCAATGGAGTAGTTGCTACCATCTCAGAGGAATGTTACAAGAATTAAATAAGATGAATTCTGTAAAGCCTATATATTACAGGAGCTTAATACCCATTCCTTCTCTTTTTTTTTTTCCCATTGTATATGCTAATCTGGTTAAAGTCCACTTTCTTTTTGTACCAAAGGATTTCTATGATGAAACGATAACCTCCGAATGCATTTAAAATTCCTGTTTTCTTTCTAGACTCAATTGTAGAAAAGGCTATACAAGCATATTTAATATCTTTTCCTGCAGAAAGGTAGTCACTGAAAGCCAGCTTCTTAAATTGCATTCCATCCCTCTTCAAGCGTGCAGAGGTAGAAAAGTTAAAAACTGTATTTCCCAGAGTCCCTGGCAGATAGGGGTGTGACTGTATTTAGTTCTGCCAATCAAATGAGCCTGAATTGGGTTTGGAACAAGAAATTTAGCAGATAAATTTCTGAGTTTGAAGCTTCCTGATTTTGTCAGGGTCAATAGCCCATGATATAATGCTTTATAAGTAAAATAGAAGTTTGGTGTCATTTCTCGTATGCATTTGGTCTTCATGTCTGTGGTTCCTGGCCCTTAACTCCCAAAACCCCTGGAACAGTGCAAGTGTAGAGTGATCAGTGTGTCTTTTGTTATGTTAATGAGGTGACTTTTGGACCACACTTAAGGATGCTAGCTGGTTGTCAGTGGAATTGACTACGTGTTTGGAGGGTTAAAACTTGCAAACCTGAGAAGCACTGGAGGTTGCACTAATGGCCAATGACAAATAGTTTAATCAGTCATGACTATGTAATGAAATTTCCTTAAGGATCCAGCAGGACAGGATTTGGAACAGTTTATGGGTTGGCCAACACGTGGAGATTTGGGAAGAGTGGTGCGCCTAGAGATATAAGTTCTGTGGCTTTTCCCCACACCTGCCCTATGCATCTCTTCCCTCTGGTAGTTCCTGAGTTATATCCTTTGTAATAAACTAGTAATCTAGTAAGTGAAATGTTTCTCTGCATTCTCTGAGCCATTCTGGCAAATTATTCAAACCCAAGGAATGGGTCGTGGGGACCTCCAAGATGTCTCTAGTCAGACATAGACACAGGTAAAAACTTGGACTTGTGATTGGCATCCTGAGTTGAAGGGTGTTATTGGAATCTCCAGTTTGTAGCTGGTAAGTGAGAAGCACCAGTAATAACCAGGGTGTGCAATTGATATCTGAAGTGGGAATGGGAGCTGGTCTTCTGGGACTGAGCCCTTTACCTATAAAATCCGATGCTATCTCCAGGTAAACAGTGTCAGACTTGAGTTGAATTGTAGGACAGCCAGTTAGCATTCAGAGCATTGTTTGCTGGGGTAGGGAACTCTCCCCTCCCCCACACTGGAAATTGTACTTATGATTCCAAATTATAGAATTGTAGCCTCATTCTTCTATAGAATTGTAGACTTCCATTGTTGCTTTGGAAGTCATTACTGGAGATTCAATTAGGAATCCTTATTTTTAGTCACCTGCCAAAATTCTTTAAGCCAGTTTTTTTAAAATGTGATAAATCCCTTTCTGGTTAGTAAAGCATATTCTGTTGTCTGTTTTCTGATGGACATCGAAAATAATAAGACTACCATAATTTAGAAAGTGATGGTTGTCCAAATATTCAGAGAAGGTAGAAGACAAAAGTTTTTTTTTTTGACAAAAGTATTTTTTAAGGAAGAACCACAACACAATTCTGAGAGGATAGACTCATATAAAATTTTGGAATGACTGCATTATTTTGGGGAATCTCAAGAGTTTTACTTTGCCAATCATATTTTCATCAAATGTCTATTGAGTAGTTAATATGTGTCAGTCATAATGTCTTATTAAATTCCTAATGGGAAAATTGTTCTTTAAAATTACTTCTAAAGTCACTTAGTTATTCTTAAAATAAGCCAACAACAATACAGAGAAACTATTGTAATGAGTAACTCTGCCTTTTATTTTAATGTATTTAAAATAGTATGATTTGAGTCTTTCTCTCTGGCAACATTCAGAATTGCAAATGAATGAATCTAGTTAAACAAATAAGATACTCATTTATATCAGAAATGTAGATACTAAAAATCTTTAAAACCTATATGCCACTTATGTTGAATTAAATATTGGAGTTTGATCTTTCTATGGGGGAGTGTTTCTCTTTGTTTCTTTTCATTTGCTAAAATTATGTTGAAGAGAAAATTCTAAAAGCAAAATTATTGGCCAAATGCCACATGTACCCAGTTCCATCCATGTATCTGTGTTGGGACTTCTAGACTTAAAATATGATACAGGCAGCTCTTGATTTTCTTGACTTTATTGACTTAGTATCTTGAAACAATATTGGATAGGTATTTCAATTAAGATGATCTGAAAAATAAGTTCATGTCAAAAGGAATGCCCCTTCAAAAATATTTATTCAGTCTTCTGACAAGGCAGCCTTCCAAAAATGCCATTAATTTTCAACAATTGGTACAGAAAAGAGTGGTAATCATAACTTCTGTATTTCATCTAGACTAAGGATTTTAAAATGTATTTCCCTAAATATTATAAATACTTAAAATGTTCATTTATGGTAAAATTTATTGGAGTGCAATTACCAAATAGCTTAATACCTTTACTCATATGGATTTCTTTTTGAATAGAAAATATATTGATTTCTGTGTTTTGGAAACTTGCTTTTAATCAAATGTTGATTGCTTTTCTAAGTTCATCACAGAAAAAAAAAAAATATGTACGACCTTTTAGTAAAAAGAAGATACTGAATAGACAAAACCAAGCCAATGTATTTCAGTGGTTGCAAAATGAGGCACATAGGCTGAATCTGATCCACTGACATATTTGTTTCACCAGTGTCCTCATCAGTTAGATCTCCTGTAACAAAGCCCCATAGACTGACTGGCCTATTAGTAACAGAAATGAATTTCTTAAAGTCTGGGAGATTAGAAATCTAAGATCAGGGTGTCCCATGGTCAGTTCTGGATGAGAGGCATCTTCTGCTTTGTAGACTCCAACTTCTTTTTCTCTTTGTATCTTCCTATGTTGGAAAGGAAGTTAGAAACCTCTCTGAGCTTTCTTTTATAAGGACATAGGTCATTTATGAGGGCATCATCTTCAGTACCTAATTGACTTCCAAAAGTTTTGCTCCTAGTGTCATCACTTTGAGGTTTAGGATTTCAATATATGAATTCTAGGGGGCAACACAAACAGCCCATTATAATCAGCAAATGCCTTTGTTGGTGTTTAAAAATCTGGAGATTTCACATGCAATACAGAAATTTCTGTTTCTTTAGAAATCTTAGAATGTCTGGAGAAATTAGGTTTGACCTGCATTTCTCCAGTTATCTGCTGAGACTGAGGAGGAGTCTCTCTCTTTAGATACGTGATTCCAGGCTGTGCGTTGGAATTAGCTACTGAGATCTCAAAAATGCTTATCCCTAGATCTCATCCCCAAAGACTTGATTTACTTAGTCTGGGATCTGGCCTACTGAAAGACTCCTAGGTGATTTTACTAACCACCCAGGTTAAGAATTTACTGCGTTAGACAGAAAATGACTTCTCCAGTTCTTTATCTATTCATTTGCCTCATTTACCTTACCTGTCAGGTTCCTCCAAGTATTTGAATTTTACACACATGGTCTCTTAGCAAATGAAAAGTGACTTCTTATCCTCAAAATGTTGAAAGGAGAAGAGGTAGTTTTTAAAGAGGTAATGGGGAGTGGTCAATCAGGATGGAAACAGAAACATTAGGGACCAAGTCCAAGGGAAAGTTATGGCAATTGGGATTCGGGCAATGGCAATAGAATAAAAAAGAAAATAAATCTCAGGGCAGTGAAGTGGAAAGTGCCCTGGACTTAGAATCCAGTTGCAGTTCCATCACTAAGTGACTTCAGGGGGGTTTTCCATTCTTCAATTGACCTTTATTTCCAAAATGCAAAATAAAGGTGTATTGGTTTCCTGTGGCTGCTGTAACAAATTACCACAGGCTTAGTGCTAAAAACCCCAATGAATTTGTTCTGTGACGGGTTTTGTGGGTGGAAATCCAAAATCAACATCACTGGGCCAGAATCAGGGTGTCATCAGAGCTGTACTTTCCCTGGCAGCACTTCTCTGTCCCTTACTTCCTCCAGCTAAACTGACTTGTGGGCACCTCATTCCAACATATGCCTCTGGGTTTACATTCCCTTTTCTCTGTGTTCGTGTCCTCTCCTCCTCAGTCTATGGGATCTCCCTCTGCTTCTATCTTATAAGAATACTTTTTGATAACATGTAAGGCCTGCATGATAATTTAATTTCCCTTCAAGATCCTTAATTTAATCACATCTGCAAAGATTCCCCTTTTATTTTACTTTTTAAGAATATTTTATTTATTCATTTGACAGACAGATCACAAGTAGGCGGAGAGGCAGGCAGAGAGAGAGAGAGAGAGGAGGAAGCAGGCTCCTTGCTGGGCAGAGAGCCCAATGAGGGGCTCCATCCCAGGACCCTGGGATCATGACCTGAGCTGAAGGCAGAGGCTTAACCCACTGAGCCACCCAGAGAGGCCCCAAAGATTCCCCTTTTAAAATTAAGATAACATTTATAGGATCTGGGGATTGGGATATGGGTATTTCTGAAGGCAGACTACTTTTCAACTTAGTGCAAAAAGGATTGAACGTAAGGGGATCAGTGTCATTAATTTATGGCCTGTTTTCCTCAGAGACCGTCCAAGGATTGCTTTGGAAATTACTAGAAGCAAATGGGGATCAGCCTTTAATTGCCACTGCTTCAATATCCCATTCGTGATGGTTAATTTCATGTCAACTTCACTGGCCATTGTATAGCCAGGTTAAACATTATTTCTAGGTGTGTCTGTGAGGGTATTTCTGGGTAGCGTTAGCAGTGGAGTCAGTCAGTGACTACTCAGCAAGGTAAAATGACCTTCCAATGTCTATAGGCATCACCCAGTGTGTGTGTGTGTGTGTGTGTGTGTGTGTGTGTGTGTGTGTTAGATGTATGTGTGTTTGTGGATATGGTTAGAGAGATAATTGTAGATGTATAGATAGTTATATATGATGTATATATACATCCTCCTCTTCCTCCTTTAATTATTTGTTTAGTTTACTGGGTATTAAAAACCAGATTCAGAGAGCTCAGCAGAGTTGTTATAACCCATAATCATCAGTGTTAAGACCCAAACATTCAGTTTTCTGATTCCTAAGCCTGCTTGTACTTCCACCAAAGCAGAGGTTGAGACAGGAGATCCTAAAACTGAGCAGATTCAGAGATATTCTTTTTTTTCCCCACGGATATTCTATTATGGAAAACAAAGTCCCTCTTGGGAAAGAACTTGTTCATTCTAAATGGTTACAAAACAAAGGTCTTTTCGTGGTTATTAATCATCACAAGGTCACAAGAACAGAGTTTGAAGTCCAATTCAAATTCCATATTGCAGACTTTACTGTGAACAGTAACTTCTGTCATCAGTAAATGTTTGGTGGTTGGTTTTTTTGTGTTGTTGGTTTTTTTTTCCCCCTACTCAAAGTAGTATTTTTTACATTTGTTGTTTCGGCCTTTTTAAAATTATTTGCTTCCAGGGCAAATTTGTCCCAAGGCCATCGATGACAATAACTACTCTTACGGTCACAGTGTTTTAAAAATAGAGGAACATTTGCTTTGTGCTTTTCGGTAACCACATTTGCTACCTGTGCCTGGGATTATTCTGACACATAGAGAAGGGAAGTGGTGTTTAACCAGGGTGACTAAAGATGTCACTGTTTTACTGTTCTTCCTCCCACATGTCACAATGGGAAGTGAGAGGAAAGGAGAAACAATCGCAGAAAGGCAAGGAACACCATTCTGGAGGGAAAAAGTACATGTTCCACAGTGTTTCATGTCCACATCCACTCAGCAGACATGAGTGCCTTATGCAGCTTCTGCCACATGAGTTTCTGGAAGGTTTTGACAGTATCCGTGGCCAAAGAAAAATTGCTTTCTTGCGGGAGCCCTTCTAAAAGGAGCTCCTCAAAATGAACCTATTGACCACTTTTCCACTAACGAGTCACTGAGTGTTAAATAGCTCAGAAAATTCCAGTCTGAGACAGAAACTTCCCTCAGACTCTGTGGAGACAGTTGGCAGCAGATGTTTCCCTAGGAACAGCTCTCCTTATGCTTTCTGGAATAAATGGCTGAGAAGCTCAGGACTTCCTGTGCAGCGAAGCAAGGGAGAGGATGTAGCTGGTATTCCTGGATGTGCCATCAGTGTATGACCTTGACCTCTTGATTACAATGGTAGGTGTGTAAACAGTGAAGTAATATCCACGTTCATTAGTCCTTGTACTAAAATTTTATACGGATTTCCTCTTTGACTCTATAAAGTGATCTCAGGATATAGGTATTATTACCATTTTTACATCAAGAAATGGAGAAACAGAGAAGATATGTAAATTAGCCCAGGTCATAGCAAGTCATAGTAGAGGCAGAACAAAACCTAATCCTGTCTGACTCCCCTTCTAGGAGACAAAAGACATAAGAAAATAGCCTTGCATGTTTCGTAAGGAATAGTTATCAAGTTTCCACTCTGTTGTCTCTTTATTGCTGCTGTTATTTGGTTTAGTTATAAATAGTTTTAAATTCATTTCTTCACATTTTTGACATCTTTTTTTTTTTTTAGTCCCCCTCGCTAGAAGCTATAACTCTTGACAGATTCTTGTGAGTCCTTTCAGAAATGTCCTAAGCTTGCACATGCATATATGTCAGTAACTTTTTTTTTTTACACAAATAGAAGTATATTTTACATGCGTCTTAAGTGATTTCCCAAAGGTCACAGAGCTAATAGGAGATCGAGCTGAGGCTTGCAATCAGGAAAATGTAACACTCAAGCCTGTGTTTTTAATTACTATGTGAGCCTATTATAAGTAAGAATAAAAAGAAGTAGTACCTTGCATGTGATCCTCATAATAATTGTGCCCAGGCAGCTATGGTTGCCTCCCCCTCCTATTTGACAAATTTGAGACTCCTACTCATACTGGGAAAATAAACTCCTCAGGTCATACCGTCAATATGCAGTAGGCTTGAACTGTAGGCACACTTCCAGGTAGACTCAAATGCACCTGCCTTGTGTGGCATTCCGTTCCTAACTGCAAAAAAAATAAAACAAAATAAAAAAAAAGGTATTTTCTTTTATGTCTGCCTTCCTCCATCAAACAAAAACAAAAAAGGAATACAAACACCCTCTCATTCTTTACAAAGCCAACTTGCTTTGACTAAGGGTCTTAAAAATAGAAAACAAATTGATATTCCTAGTTTTTCTAGTAAATCTCAGTGTTTGTTGCTATAATATTTAGTAGAAAATTCTGTTCTTTTCTCCATCATATCCCTTATTGATGCTAAAGAGACAAGATGGGAATGACAAACCACCTCGAGTACCTCTCCAAGCAATATATATCTTGGAGATTATAGACTAAGCTATATACAAAATCAATCTATTTTTTTTTTCAGCATTGCTCTGTGGATTTGTCTTTTCTTGTAGAGATATTAATTGGGCCAAAGGGGCTCTGAGAAAGTGCTTTAGTGGGACTTAAAATCTATCAACGAATATTTATTGAGCGCCTACTTTGTAACATATTGCCTTGTGAACATCTTGCAGAATTCTTTCCATGCTGCTGCCTTATTCGTATGTGTTATAGAAAGGGGTGATGGGAAGAGATTAAACTGAGCAATTTACTTTTTTTATTCTATCTACTGTGTTCTCCATAAAGCTCAGTATTAATGACTTTGAGGGTGTGACCCTGTGACTTGGTAGAAGGAAAGGAGAGGAGCCATCCACAGGGAACGGCAGGAATGTAAGAAGATGGGGGAGAAGGAAGTAGCCTCAAAATGTGAGAGGCATGCCTTCTGCTAACTAGTCCCTTCATATAAAGGCCCACAATCTCCTATGCCCATCTCATGCTAATGGGTGGAACTTCAGGCCTGAGTGAGTGACCAGTGTGGGCCTATCAGAGACCCAAATATTGCTGGCCACAGGAATTGATTCAGTGATTGGTATACACACAACTCAAACAAAAGTACAGTGAAACTCATGGCTTTTGGAGGAACCAACAGAAAAGGGATCTCCTTTTGTGAGATTCTTCTACCTGGGAGGATTTGAACATATTGTTCTGCAGTTATCTTAACACCATTTATACCTGAGAATGCAGTCAACAGAAGGTAGAGAAGAGGGTGGGGGTGCCGGGGTGGCTCAGTGGGTTAAAGCCTCTGCCTTCGGGTCAGGTCATGATCCTAGGGTCCTGGGATCAAGCCCTGCATCAGGGAGCCTGATTCCTCCTCTTTCTGCCTGCCTCTCTGCCTACTTGTGATCTCTGTCTGTCAAATAAATAAATAAAATCTTAAAAAAAAAAAAAAAAAGAAGAAGAAGAAGAGGAGAATGGACCAAATATGGACATAGAGTTCCTACTACTACAGTTCCTAATACTACCATCGGAGATCCTTAATCTAGTCCTAACCCTGAACTTGTTCACCCCAATGGCCAGTATGTTTTTGTTTTGTTTTGTTTAATCTGTTTAGGTTGATTTTCTGTCAGTTGCAACTAACAGATAAGTAATTTATAGAGGGAGAATGCAAATCCAACAAAAAGATAACAAACCCAGACCAGTTCCAGTCATGTTTCCAAAAGATGATCTGAGGCATAGTTTCAGAATTCCACTGTGAAAGTAGAGTGAAGGTCAAAGTCGGGAGAGCAGGTCCCTCGAGGAAGGATTCTGCAAATAAAAGTACCCGAAACCTTGAAATTTTAAGGAATAGGAAAGAAACAGACCCTCAGATACTTCACTGGGATCTTAAGCAAAGGCTTAGGTAAGGTATACAGGTAAACTGATTGCTTTGTGGGATAACTTAGAAGTAGCAGGTATTTTACAAATTACTATCATAAATATTTTCAATCCTGTTAACATTGTAATAGGCAATGATGATTCTACATTGTTTTCAGGGGAGAGGGATGATTGGGTCTCAGAGGCAAGAAAGACTAGATACTGCCTTGGGAAGAGAAGGTAAGATCATGGGCTCGTGTCACAACTACAGGCAACTGAAGGATGAAAAAACTTCATGCATGAAAAAAATAGAGGTGTGTGTGTGTTTATATCAATAGAGTTGCAAGGCGGAAAGGGACGAGAGAAGAATGTAAGGGAGTAAAGGAGGTTCTTTGTGGTTGAGCCTTTATGGGAAAATAGCCAGTATTAAATTTGCTGGTGGACTAATTTATATCCTCAGTGCTCAGTGTTCAACCCAAACTTCCTGGTTCTGATATGCTAAAATCTCTCTTTCAGTTTTACCCCAAATCATTACTCATTCTGCTTTGCTAACAAATGCTTCCTAGAGATGTCATTCTTTTTTACATTTGCCCAAAATATATACTCAGTTCCTTCCTTACCTAGAGGCACTCCGGAACATGGAGGCTGACATCAGCATGGAGATTCTAATATGCTATGTGAAGTTTTTTGGAAAATTCTTTTAGGATTAAAGCTACGTTGATAGTATATTCCCGTTTTCCTGGGACAGTCCTGGTTTAATTCTGTAGTTCTTCGGGTTTGTTATAACTTGTAGAATAAACAACTTAGATACCTAGATTTAAGTCCATCTTACTATATTTCAAGGGATTTAGAGGGGCCCCTTTAAAAATCTCACATACCAAGTATTAGCTGAGTGTCTGGTACATAGCAATTTCTTGACAATAATAGTGGTGTGAATATTTAATCACTCAAATTCCCCAAGGTTCCAACTCTTCGTTTGTTAGAAAGGGATAATAATGCAACTGACCTTTAAGGATTAGGGACGTTCTCCAAGGACAGTTGCCCACTCAGTTATTTATTGACTGATGTGTTCACTCACTCACTCACTGATTCACTCTCTCATTCTCTTTTCACGAGTTCAAACGATTAGCAAGAGACTACTCCATGCTTGGGAGAATGCTAGGGTCTAGGGATAAAAAGGTTAATCCAACATGGTTCCTGCTTTCAAACAATTCATGATGTAAAGGGAAGGCAGATGAGTGAAGTAAATTGAAATGTGCAGTACACCAAATTTGCAGAACAGATGATAAAAGAAATAATCACATTGATTCTAAGGTAAATTAAATGTGTTTGGACAAAAGTCAATATCAATATCAAAGACAAGAACACATATGCCACGGATAATTTATTTTTCTTTTATAATTTAACCACAGCTTTCAGTGAGTCTCACTTTCCAGTAAAAGGACATACTTTCAGGACTCAATAACTCATTTCCAAAGAAGTAATAGGTGTAATTGTTTGTTTTCTGAACTCTCAAAAACAAATGGGGCATGTTAGGTCAAAGATGGTGTTGTTTCTGATTCTGGTATTATTCCATTACTGAAGACAGATTATAACAAAATTAGAAGACCCCCACTTCTCTAGATTAAGCACTTACTTACATTGTGCATGCACACGCGCGCACACACACACACACACACAAACATACCTGACCAAGGGAATTTAAGGTTAATATCATGGAGTTCTGGCATATCTGGCTTTAATCAGTTATTGGCTCATGGATATTAGGAAAATATAATCTCTACATTTCTTCATCTAAAAGTGAGCATATGATTATATTGCTTGAAAGGACCTTTTGTGTGTGTGCGTGCATGTCTGTGTGTGTTGGATGCGATTCCTGGAATATATACTCCATAATTGGGAGACATTATATAGAGTGAACATTTTGGCTTTTTCTTTATTTAATAGAGCAGTAAACGATTGCAGCGATAGTGTGGCATAGCTACAGGCCAGATCTAAACCGTTTTTAGCCCTGGTACGATATCAAATTTGGTTTATCAAAGAGATCACTAAACATTAATAACCCAGCCTCATGCGTTTAGCTTTCTGTTAAGAGGGCTAGATAAGAAAATGATTATGAATGTGATATCCAGAAATCCAGTGTTTTAAAATAATCTTGGCGTGGCTTCTGACCTTGTCTCTGGCTCTACTCCCTTCCTCCTGACCCCTTCCCTCTTCTACTCTCTTCACACCTTGCTTCGTACCTTTTCCCCTTGGTGCTTGTAATTCCTCCACCAGGAATGACCTTCTTATCTAATTCTATTGTGATAAATTCAACCCCACCCCCCATGTGTCCTCTAAGATGCTACCAAATCCCTATTGCTTCTACGAAGAAGCCTCCTATAAATCTCCAGGAAGGTACGGTCCCTGGGTTTTACCCAAATTGTGCCTTATAACTGCCTCTTCAATAGTTCATGGTTTACCATAATGCTTCTAGGTTTTTGTGTCTCCTACTTGAGGGTGAACTTTTGAAACTTAGTGGAAGTTTCTTGAAGTTGACTCTCAATTCTCTAAAATCAAATGTCCTTCAAATCTGTCATATCAAAACTTTTAACCATTTATATTCTGAAGTTAGCACAGCCTTTTCAAAAATCTTGGTTGGTGGGACGCCTGGGTGGCTCAGTTGGTTAAGCCGCTGCCTTTGGCTCAGGTCATGGTCCCGGGGTCCTGGGATCGAGTCCCTCATCGGGCTCCTTGCTCAGTGGGGAGCCTGCTTCTCTCTTTGCCTCTGCCTGCCGCTCTGCCTGCTTGTGTTCTCTCTCTCTCTCTCTCTGACAAATAAATAAATAAATAAAATTAAAAAAAAAATCTTGATTGGTGAAAGTAAGTGAATGAATGGGTCACCTTTGTACTACAAGCATATGTGGAAAGTGTAGGGATGTTATCGTTGTAGCTACTGTGGCTCACTAAACTCAAGATGCCATTAATTATAAGATGCACTGTGATTTTATAGACCAATATGAAGAAATATACTGCCAAATATACTCTAACATGATGCTTTCTCAACACTTGGAGTAAATGTAAGAACTATGGCTATCTCTTGTAGACTTTCATAATTTTTTTAATCATCTCTTTGTATATATGTGGGGGGGTATGGAATGTACTAGAACTAGGGTATTTATAAAGTACTACTCTAACTCTCAGAGGCAGACCCCTTGAAGCTTTTTGAAAATTTATGAGAGTTGTGGATATTCACTTATCATTCAGTATCATCTTTTGTGCCATCAAAAATGCTAACACTGATAATGTTGCATTTTCGAAGAGGGCTTCTCTAGTAGCTCTGTAGATTTGCTCCTAGTCTGTTGAAATTAATTTTACTTTTTTTTTAATTGAGGTGAAATTCACCTGATACAAAAGTAATCATTATAAAGTATAGTTTTTCTCACGAATCTACTTTCTGTTTCTTTGGATTCTAGGTATTTCATATACAAGGAATCATAACATATGTAACTTTTTGTGCCTGCCATCTTTCATTTATAAAAATCAAAGCTTATTGATGTTGTGGCATATAGTAATACTTTATTCTTTTTTATTGCTTAATAATATTTCATTCTATATGCATATCATAATTTGTTTATCTATTGGTTGATAGATACTTGAGTTGTTTTTACTTTTTGGCTGTTGTGAACAGTGCTACTACAAATGTATGTATAAGTATTTATTTGAGTGCTTGTTTTTAGTTCTTTGGGAATATAAATGGAATTTAATTTAATTTTATTTTCAGGTTTTTGAGGAACCATAAAATTATTTTCTCTGTGGTTGCATGATTTTAGATTCCACAAGCATTTTTTTTTTAAGATTTTATTTATTTATTTGACAGAGAGAGATCACAAATAGGCAGAGAGGCAGGCAGAGAGAGAGAGAGAGGAAGAAGCAGGCTCCCTGCTGAGCAGAGAGCCTGATGTGGGACTCGATCCCAGGACCCTGAGATCTTGACCTGAGCTGAAGGCAGCGGCTTAACCCACTGAGCCACCCAGGTGCCCTCCACAAGTGTTTGAATAAGCATTCAAATTTTTCCTCATCCATGCCAATATTTGTATTTTTTTTTCTTTTATTTCTTTAATTATAGTCATAGTGGGTGTGAAGTGATATTTCATTGTGATTTGATTTGCATTTCCCCAGTGACTAATGATATTAAACGCCATTTCATGTACTTGCTGACCATTTTTATATCTTCTTTAGGGAAATTTTTATTCAAGTCTAAAGCCCATTTAAAAATTCTATTTTGTTTTTGTTGTTGTTGTTGTTATTGAGCTATAAGTGTTCTTTTAAAAAAGATTTTATTTATGTATTTGACAGAGAGAGAGAAAGAGAGAGAGAGCACAAGCAGGACAGAGGGAGAGGGAAAAGCAGACTCCTTGCTAAGCAGGGAGCCAAATGCGGGACTTGATCCCAGGACCCTGAGATCATGACCTGAGGCAAAGGCAGATGCTTAACTGACTCAGCCACCCAGGTGACCCAAGCTATTAAGTGTTTTTAATATATTCTGGAGTAATTACTCTTTTTTTTTTTTAAGATTTTATTTATTTATTTGACAGAGAGAGATCACAAGTAGGCAGAGAGGCAGGCAGAGTAAAAGTGGGGGAAGCAGGCTCGTCACTGAGCAGAGAGCCCAATGTGGGGCTTGATATCAGGACGCTGGGATCATGACCTGAGCCAAAGGCAGAGGCTTTAACCCGCTGAGCCACCCAGGCGCCCCTCGAATATGTACTCTTATCAGATATATGATTTGCCAATATTTCTCTCATTCTGTAGTTGTCTTTAATTTCATGATAATGTTCTTTGAAGCACAAATATGTTAAATTTAATGAAGTTCTATTTTTTTGTTGTTGTTGCTCATGTTTTTGTTGTCATACTAAGAACCCATTGCCAAAATTCAAGATGCACCACTAAGTTTTCTTCTAAGAACTTTATGGTTTTATATTTATGTTGGCTGATTCATCTTGAGTTAATATGTATATATAATATGAGGTAGGTGTCCAAGTTTATTCTTTTGCCTATGGATTCCCAGTTACGTCAGCACTCCAACAAACTACATTTGTTGAAGATACTCCTCTTCCCCCATTGAGTGGTCTTGGCATCCTTGTTGAAATCAGTTTTTCATAAATATATTAGTTTGTGACTGGACTTTCAGTTATTTTCCATTGGTTTATATGACTGTTCTTGTGCCAGGACCACACTATTTTGATTACGATAGTTTTGTAGTAAGTGGTGAAATTGAGAAGAGTGAGTCTTCCATTCTGATCTCCTTTTCAGTATTGTTTTGGCTATTAAGGACTCCCTTGTAATTCCATGTGAATTTAAGGACTGTCTTTAACATTTCTGCAAAAAAACAAAGGGTAGGGAGTGTGCACTGGAATTTTCATAGAGATAATATTCAATCTTTGGATGACTTCGGTGCATAAACACAGAATATCTTTTTATTTATTTGGGTCTTCTTTAATTTGTTTCAGCAATGTTTTACAGGCTTCAGCATAAATTCTTTCACTTTAAATTTATTCCTCAGTATTTTATATTTTGGGGGTGTTATTGTAAAAAGAACTCTTCATATACAATTGACTTTTGCATGATGATTTTGTACCCTTGAATTTGCTGAATTCATTTATGAGGTTTCATAGCTTTTTCTGTGGATTATTTGGAATTTCTGTATATAAGATCCTGTTAACTACAAATAAAGAAAATTTTACCTACAATTTCCAACTTAAATACCTTTTATTCATTTTTCTTATCTAATTTCTCTGGCTAGAACTTACAGTACAGGGTTGAATGGCAATAGCAAAAGTAGCATCTTGGTTTTGTTCCTGATTGTAGGAAAAAACTTGCAGATTTTACCACTAAGTGTGATGGTGACTGTGGATTTTTCATAAAGGTTCTTTATCCGGTTGAGGAAATCTGTTTCCATTCTTAGTCTGTTAAGCATTTTTATCATGAAAGAATAACAGATTTTGTCAAACACTTTTTCTGTCAATTGAGATGCTCTTGTATTTTTGTTGTTATTGTTTTTGTATTTAGGCAGTGTCTTATATTGTTTTTTTTTTTTAATGTTGAAACAGCTTTGCATTTTTTAGGATAAATTCTACTTGGTCATAGTATATAATCCCTTTATCATACTGTTTTTAGAGGACTTTTGCATGTCTGTAGTTGTAAGGGGTATTGGTCTCTTTGTTTTTTTGTTTTGTTTTATTTTGTTTTTATATTTTTGGTATCTGGCTTTGATATCAGGGTAATGCTGACCCTACAAAATGAAGAAAGTGCTCTCTCTTCTATTTTTAGATGAGTTTTATATGGAGTGATCTTCCTTCTTTATTAAATATTTGGTATTCATTTGGTTTCCATTCTTTATTAAATATTTCATGGAATTTATCTATGAAGTCACCTGATTCTAGATTTGTCTTTAGGAGATTTTTGATTATTACTTCAGACTCTTGTTACAGATCTATTCAGATTCTCTATTTCTTCTTGAGTCAGTTTTGGTGATTTGTGTTTTTCTAGGAATTTGTTCATTTTATTTAGGTGATCTAATTTTTTGTATAGAATTATTCATGGGCTTCTTTTTTTTTTTTTAAAGATTTTATTTATTATTTATTTGACAGACAGAGATCACAGTTAGGCTGAAAGGCAGGCAGAAAGAGAGGGGAGAAAGCAGGCTCCCTGCTGAGCAGAGAGCCCAATATGGGGCTTGATCCCAGGACCCTGGCATCATGACCCGAGCCGAAGGCAGAGGCTTTAACCCACTGAGCCACCCAGGCGCCCCCATGGGCTTCTTTTTTAATTCTTTTTGGTTTTGTATAGTGAGTAGTAATTCAAATTTTAGTTTTTTTATATTCAGATTTTTAACTTATATTCAGTTATTTTTAACTTCTTTTCTTCAGTCATCTTAGTTAAAGATTGGTAATTCTGTTGATCTTTTAAAATAATCAGCTTTTGATAAATTGATTCTCTGTTATATATTTCTATACTTTATATTTTCTACTCTAATAATTACTGTTTTCTTTCTTTTTCTAGCTTTCGCTTTAGTTTTCTCTTCTTCTTCCTTAAGGCATAAAGTTAGGTTTTTGATTTGAGATCTTTCTTCTTTGTTAGTATACATATTTACAGCTATAAATATCCCTCTATGCACTGAGTTGATTCCTTTTATAAGGAATCTCCACGTGCATTCATCTCCACGTATTTTTTAAAATTTCCCTTTGATCATATCTTTGACCCACTGTTTACTTAAGGCTGTGTTTTTAATTTTCACATATTTGTGAATTTTCTGTTTTCTTTCTGGATTTCTAGATTTCCTCCACTGCAGTGAGAGAAGACTTTTCATGACTTCAATTAAAAAAAAAAAATTATTCAGGCTACTCTGGCTGTCTGGTATACAGTCTGTCCTAGTCACTATTCCATGTGCGCCTGGCCACCTGAGAATATGTGTCTTCTCTTGTTTTGAAGAGGAATATTCTATAAATGTTAGGTTTGGTTGGTTTAAAGTGTTGTTTAAGTCCTATATTTAATTACTGGCTTTCTGTCTAGATATTCTACACACTATTGAAAGTACATTGTTGAACTCTTCAACTATTATCTAAAACTCTCTCTAATTCTGTCAGTGTTTTCTTTATATATATGTGGACTCTCTTATTTGTTTCAAATATGTTTATAATTGTTTTGTCTTCTTGATGAATTAATTGACCCTTTTATCAATATATAATGACTTCTGTCTTTAGCCATTTTT
The DNA here is from genome assembly GCF_964662115.1 of Mustela nivalis. Taxonomy (NCBI): domain Eukaryota; kingdom Metazoa; phylum Chordata; class Mammalia; order Carnivora; family Mustelidae; genus Mustela; species Mustela nivalis. The sequence continues at coordinate 24,112,789 of NC_139037.1, read as the reverse complement.
TATTATAATTGTTTTGTTTGTTAGTATAGCAACTCCAGTTTTGTTTACTGTTTGCTAAAGTATCTTATTTCATGCTTTCACCTTCAACCAGTTTGTGTCTTTGAGTATAAAGTGAATCTCTTGAAGATAGCATATAGTTGTATTGTGTTTTTTTTAACCATTCTGCGTTATATAAATGGTGAGTTAGTCCTTTATATTTAAACTGCTGTCTAGTGAAGAAGAAATTACAAATGCCATTTTGCTATTTGTCTTCTATATCTTATGTTAGTTTGTATTTCTTAATTCCTCCAATACTGCTTTCTTCTTTTTTTATTCCTTTTTCCCTTAGTGTTCCATTTTGATTTCTGATATATCTTTTTCTGCATATCTATTTTTTATTTTCTTTGTAGCTATTATGAGATTAAAATAACATCCGAATTTTTTTAGCAGTTTAGTGTGAATAGAAACCAACCTAACTAAATAGGTTGGTATCACTAAACAAAATCTCTCCTATACAGCTGTTTCTCCACTTTATATTGTAATTGTCACAAGGCTTTTATGCATTGTTTTTATTTTTATAGTGCTTCTGTATTCATACATTAGCATATATTTGTAGTTATTGTTTTATGGATTTGTTTTTAAAATAATATGGGAAACAAAAAGAGAAGTTATAACCCCCAAACACAATAATAGCTTTTATATTTTCCAATATAGGTAACTTTCTTGAAGTTCTTTATTTCTTCATGTGGCATCTAGTTATTGTCAAGTGCGCTTTCATGTCAAGACTCAGTATTTCTTACGGGGGTTGGGGGGGGGCGAGAGAGGGAGAGTCCCAAGCAGACTCTGAGCTACATGTTGAGCTCAATATAGGGCTCAGTATCATGACCCTGAGATCATGATCTGAGCTGAAACCTAGAGTTGGTTTTTTTAACCCATTGAGCCATCCAGATGCCCCAGATTAACTGTTAATCTTAATAGTATCCATATTATGTGAAGAGTTGGTTTTCTCATTGCTTTCAAGATTTTCTCTTTTTCTTTGGTTTTCTGTAGTTTCATTATAACGTGTTGGTATGCATCCTTTGAGTTTATCTCAATTGTTGTCAATGAAGCTTCATTTATTTCACCAAATTTGGGAAATTTTCATCTATAATTTCTTTGAATATTCTTTTTGCCCTCTTTTCTCTCTCTTCTCTTTCTGGGACTCCCATAATTTATACATTGTTATACTTAATGGTGTCTGACAGGTAATCTAGGCTCTGTTTGGTTTTTTTTTCCCCCCATTATTTTTCTTCTTGGTCCTCAGAATAAGTGATTTTAATTGTATGGTTTTCAAATTTGCTGAATATGTCTTCTGCCTGCTCAAATCTGTTTTTGAATCACTCTAGTGAAATTTTCATTTCAGCTACTGATTTTTTTTCACCTACTTACATCTCTAGATTTTCATTTTGCTTTGCTTTTTTTTTTTATGATTTGTATTTTTATAGTGCTTCTGTATTCATACATTGTTCTCCTCATTGCCATGTTTTCATTAGTTCCTTGAGCGTATTTAAGACATTTGATTTAGTCTTTGTCTAGTAAGTCCAATGTCTGGTCTTACTCAGAAATGGCTTCTGTCTATTCTTTTTTTTACCCCCTCTGTCAGGGTCATCCTTTCCTTGTTTGTGGTATGCCTGTACTTTTGGGTTGAAAACTGGTAATTTAAAAATATTAGGTGATAAATCTGGAAACCTGTGTCTTGATCCCAGGGTCCTGGGATAGAGCCTCATGTCAGACTCCCTTCTCAATGGGAGTCTGCTTCTACCTCTCCCTCTGCTGCTCCCCGTGCTTGTGATTGCTCTCTCTCTTTCTCTCTTTCTGTGTCAAATAAATAAATAAAAACATTAAAAGAAAAAAAAAAGAATCTTAGCCTTGGAATCAGACAGTATTCATCTTGTTGAGAGTAACTGTATGGAGCCATCTATTGTATGTCTCATTGTGATTTCAGATATTAAAATGTGAAACAAATATGCAGTTTAAATTAATGAAATATAGAAGATACTGTGCCTGCAAGTTAAGTCTCCATTAGTGCTTTCATTTGTATTTATCCAGCTTGTAACACTTATTATTTCAAAACTAGAAATTACAATGAAGGTTTTGTTTTGTTTTGTTTTGTTTTGTTTTGTTTTCCTTAAAGCAGTGGTGATCTTCAAGAAACTCTAGTTTCTCAGCTATTGTTATCATACAGATATCTGAATGAATGTTTTAAATTCTATGTACAGCCAGACATTTTTCACTCGGGTGAATCTGTGGAGTCACTTTTAGCTCTTGAATCCAAACAATTTTTACTTTGTTTAATATTGTGTTTGGTTTTATAAATGTGTTTGCTTTATTTTTTGAAGAGGTGCTTTTTTCTCCCTATTTCTGGTAAAGTTGAGATGGGTTTGTGGCTTACTACAGTAAGACGGGTTTACTCTGGAAGTGAAAACAAAACACACAAAATAAAAAGCAGATTTTAATCATTGCTCTCCTTCTTAACCTAGCTAATGCACGATATAGCTTAAGACCCAGGTTCATCTCCTACAAAAAGGAATTGCTAATAGTACCTTTCCTCTAGGTTTGAGGTTATGTAATTCACATTTTAAGAAATTAGTAAGTGACAGTTGCTGCTGCTTTTTCTCTTTCTCCTATCCCTTCCTCCTCCACCTTTGGCCCTCCTATCCTAGTTCTGGCTTTACTCCCAACTGCAATTTTCCATTGGCTATAACTCTATTGGTTACCAACACAGTGCTTGTCAGCTAATCCTCAGGATATGTGTGTGTGTGTGTGTCCTGGATTTGGCCTGATGCTGGGATAGTGATCTCTCCCAGCTGCAAGCTACTGGGCATTCATGAAAGTGAAACTGTGTTCTTTATCCTTTCCAACTATGTAAACTGTATTCTTTATCCTATCCAACTATGTGAATGTTAGATTGAATATATATAATTGTTAGTTAACATTAAGTTCTCCAAACTCATCTTATTTAAAAATAATAATCATGGGGCGCCTGGGTGGCTCAGTGGTTAAGCCGCTGCCTTCGGCTCGGGTCATGATCTCAGGGTCCTGGGATCAAGCCCCGCATCGGGCTCTCTGCTCAGCAGGGAGCCTGCTTCCTCCTCTCTCTCTGCCTGCCTCTCTGCCTACTTGTGATCTCTGTCTGTCAAATAAATAAATAAAATCTTTAAAAAATAATAATAATAATCATATTAAACATTGCAAAGGGGCATCCCATCAAGGGCCAATGGTTTGCTGCAAAGCCAGATGAATTTATTGTTTCTTAGAAAAATGTAGGAAATGGGTATGTCTACACACATATAAGACAATGGGCAAGCGCATATTAAGAATACCACCGTCTGGGGCACCTGGGTGGCTCAGTCATTGAGTATCTGCGTTCGGCTCAGGTCATGATCCCAGGGTCCTGGGATCGAGCCTCGCATTGGGCTCCCTGCTCGCGGGAAGCCTACTTCTCCCACTCCCTGTGCTTCTGTTCCCTCTCTTGCTGTGTGTCTCTATCAAATAAATAAATAAAATCTTAAAAAAAAAAAGAATACCACCTTCAAACTCTAAATGAGCTGTCACTTCACACCCACTGGTATGTCTAAAATGAAAAGATGATCAGTAACAAGTGTTGGTGGGTATGTGGAGAACATGATAATCTCATTCTTTGCTATTGGGAATGTAAATTGATGATGGCACTTTGGAAAACAGTTTGGTAGTTCTTCAAAATGTTGAACAGAGAATTATCATAGGGCTCAGCTCTTCCACTCCCAGATGTATATTATAAACAGAATTGAAAACATATTCTTTATTGGGTGTGAAACTTCTGGAATTATGTAATGGTGGTGACACAGCTATTTTATATATAAAAATATATATAATAAAAACCATTGAATTGCTACTTAAAAAAAAACCACCATTAAGATGTCTCAAGATGTATGAAGTCTTGTCAATGTTATATTTAGTGTATGCTGTGCATATGAAACAATTTTATGTTCGTATCAAAAATCTGTAAAGAATTCTAGGAGCAGGGGAGGTGGAGGGCATTATTCATAGCATCTGTTTTCCCAAACTAGTTTTTTAAGTATATAAGCTTCTTGATCATAAAAATGCTCTACGTAAGGCTTTGAGGTAGATAACTACCAGCTGAAGAAAGAAATACATTTTGCCTGTGATCACATCAGTGCAATATGGATTTTGATTTATTCAAACTGTTTAGAACAATCTTTAGTATGCAGCAGAATCACCTGGGCAGTGAGTGATTCCAATACAGGTGATCTATAGACATTTTCAGATGGGTGTACAACAAGAGCGTTCCCCTGTGGTGGAATGATGAGATAGGTGAAGGAAAAAGAGGAATCTTTATAGCAGCCTATGATGTCAATCAACTTATTACCATTTTATAAACAAGGAAACTGGCTCTGAGATGTGAGGTATTAGAGAATTTTAAGTAACCTGTCAATGAATGGAGATGCTGTCATTCAAAGCTGTCTTCCTAACTCAAATATTTTATGCTTCCAGCTAGGTGTCTATGTTATGGGCCTTAATTAGAACAGTAAGATAAAGACTCGGGCTGTTCTTCTAGCTATTTTTTAAATTTTTTCACATGTGGAAATAAAGGTATATTGCTGGTCCAGCAATAGCTTGCCATGGCTGCTTTGCCCCAGGGTGTGCACACTAAAGGGTTCTAAATAATCAACTGGCTGCCAGCTCCCCGTGACATCTCTCTGAATTAGCAGAAAGTACCTCCCTGCACCTACTGAGGCCAGAGCCCCTCGTGCTGGTCTCTCAGCTGGGAAGGGATTGCCATGGTGAAGAGTGGCAAGAAGCAGATGTTCTTGGTGTAGAACAGACAGGCACCTCTAGGGTGTGGCAGAGCGACACCATCTGCCCTTCCTTCTGCAAGTCCCCAACTCAGCTGCTCCTGAGGAGGGAGGAAAAGCAATTTAAAATGTTTGTGTGGCATATTCCACCTAGGTGGTGGCTATGTTTCTCTTCAGCTTGAGACGCATCAGGCTCATTTCATTAGTTAGTTTCGCAATTGTGTGAAGTGTGCTGAAGCCATTCAGGAATGATGCAAGCTAGAGAACTTGCTCTATCATCATTAGAGATTTCCCCAAATCGCTGAATTGGGAGAAAACTCCCACCTTTCAGTCATTCAATAAATACACCTACTCTGTGTTAGAAGCTACAGGGGGGGTCGGGGTGGGGGTGCCTGGATGGTGCAGTGGGTTAAGCCTCTGCCTTCAGCTCAGGTCATGATCCCAGAGTCCTAGGATAGAGCCCCACATTGGGCTCTCTGCTCAGCAGGAAACCTGCCTCCCCCTTTCTCTCTGCCTGCCTCTCTGCCTACTTTAGATCTCTGTTAAATTTAAAAAAAAAAAAAAAAATTAAAAAAAAAAAAAAGAACCTACACCAGTATAGGGAATATAATAGAGAAAGAGGGAGTTGAGAATCACTGCCTTCTTAGAGAATAATCTATTGGGGAAAGGAACAATAAACCGAACAATTCCAGAGAAATAATTGCTATTAAGGATGTGCGTTTATTCATCACAACCTGGTAATACCAACTGTACCATTATGATCCCTCACATTGTTCCTACTTGCACACAAATCAGGAAATGGGTTTGTTTATTTTGTTTTGTTTTAGGGGGAGAAATTAGTCATTGGTTGGAGAATGTGTTAAATAAGATGATTGGATTTATGAAGGCAGAAAGGAAAAGGATTTGAGACTGAAGAAATTTTTCAGTAGGCACCAAAGAGAGCTAGGCTCTTTGGGTAACTCCAGCTCCTTATGGCTAGAGAGTAGGAGAACTTTGGAAATAAGCACCAGAGGCTATTTTATGTTACCTTTACCGTAGATTTCTGTAAAACTTTTGGATAAAAGTAAATGTCACTTACACATAATGTCTTATAATAGTTTATGAAGGTATTAGCTTTCTGGATCTTTCTGGATCTCTGTCTTAATCTCTCAATTTCAATATTTCTATCCATCTTTTTTCACATACATACTAAATTTGCACAATTGCATAAATAGTAGATATTTTGAATGGTAAAGTCTGGCATATTTTACAAAATTTAATGTTAGAAGAGCGGTTTTACGTTCGTTGTGAGAAACTAGATGATGTTTCACGAGGGCTGAGGAGTCATAAAGTAGTCAAAAAGACATGAACCATGGAGTAAAATTGTCTTGAATTTAAATCCTAATTCTGCCATGTACCAAATGTCTGAGCTTAGGCAAGTCACTTAGCACTTGTATCTTATGTTTTGTCGTCTGTAAAATGAGGGTAATAAAACCGCTGTCAGGCAAAACTTCCATGTGAATTATTTGAAATCACATGTGTCAAGGGTCCTAAATCCATTTCTATGGATCCCAAGATTTTATGCAAAGTATTATATTTATATGCACTTGGGGGACCTAAGTATGCATAAACCTTATCAGATTTATCCGATTGCTTGAGTCGTTAATCTCAAAGTATCCAAGGCTGAAAACAAGGGCTCCAAAACGATTTTCCTACTCCTTTGCCTTGAAAATGTTATATTTTTCGAATAGTGGATATTTACCTATATATTTATTGGAGATTTAGTCAAGGTAAAATTACTAGTGGATTTCCTCAATCAACACCATAAGAAGACAGTTGTCAAGTAAGAAAGAATGATGCAAGTGTTCAGAGTTCTAACAAGGGGGATTTATTCATCAGTTTAGACATGGTATATAGCACAGGGGTTAATATCTTGTTCTTCAGAATCACACAATATGAGTTAAACACTCTATTATACCCCTAATGGCAGCTAGCACTTACATAAATATCATAGCTGGTAACCAGTAAATCTTACTGTATGAAGCCTCTGACATGATTTCTTGCTAATGTGTAATGGGTGACTAAGTGAATTTGTAGGATGTGCTTTCTTTTGTCCAAGACCCATGCTCTTACTCTTTGTTGGGTCTACAGTTTTCAAATGGACTTAACGTATTCTCCATTCAGCCACCAGTGAAAAAAGGGAAGGCCCCATATGGAAGATCATCTACTTCTCAAACATGTTGCTCAGAAGGTAATTGCATTGGCACACCAAATTTCAGGGAAAGATGGAAAACGGAGGCTAGCACCCTATAAATGAAGGAAATGGACTTTGATTAACTCACAAGGCACTCAGTCACATTGGCTTTGTTGAATTGAGAAAGACTTTTCTTCTCTCAAGACCTCACTTTTCCTACCTGTATGATAAAGAGCTTAATACTTCCCTCAGCGGCATATGAGCGTTCAATGTACTAATCGTTGTAAAGCTTTCACATTATTCCCTGTGTAATGAAAGCTCTCATTAAATGTCCTCTATCACTATATTATCATTTCTTTTTTTTTTTTAAGTTTTAAAGATTTTATTTATTTATTTATTTATTTGACAGAGAGAGAGACAGAGATCACAAGCAGGCGGAGAGGCAGGCAGAGGCAGAGAGAGAAGCAGGCTCCCCACTGAGAAGGAGCCTGATGCGGGGCTTGATCCCAGGACCCTGAGATCATGACCCGAGCTGAAGGCCTCGGCTTAACCCACTGAGCCACCCAGGCACCTCTATATTATCATCTCTATGAGCGGTCAGAAGCATCTTCACTGAGCAAAGTTAATGCTGCCTGGGTGAATACAGGGTTCTCAACAGCAAAGATTCAAAGGAATTCAGGGCTTCAGAAGGCTCCCATTAAAGAAACAAACAAGCAAAATGTCTTGACATCTAACGCTTGAAGGAAGTCTGGCGATCGCTTGCTCAAGTTCAAATATGAACTTGTCTCGAGCTCCTGGGATGAGAAAGAATGGATTCAAATTTTACTCTTTGATAAAGTAGTTGTCACCAGGCCTAATTGCTCTGGGCACGATTAAATGTGAACTGAATTATAGCCCAACTGCCTTTTCATTCAGCTCTGTGGTTTATGACTTTGCCACCAGCTTCAGGTGTCTGGCTGTTGAGTGAAGAAAAAATAAAATAAAAGACACAGCACCCACCGGAAACCAAAGGACTATAACCACAGATCATCCTGAGTTTTCAAAATGTAATTGTGATGCAATTGAATGATATAAAATGCAGGCGCATTTCCCCTGGCAATTTCAAGTAGAAGTGAGTGTTTGCAAGATGTATTTTGATCTGACACAGCGGAGTGGTCCTTGCTCTTGGAATGTTTTTATTTATATAATTCAGCTTCTCTTCCTCTTCTTTTTGATATTCTTCCTTCCCATGCAATCAATTATTAGGTTTCCTAATCATACTTAAACATCCTAAAATAGGCATATACACAGTCGAAGGCCACATAGCAAATGTTAAATAGAAAAAACAAGGCCCCCCCCAAAAAAGCTTTTAAAATGACTATAAGATATGAACACTTAGAATCAATTGCAAAGCCAGAACTCTATAAGGAAAGTTATTTGCCTGTTCATTTTCCTTCTGGGAAACTCAAGCTTGACTTGCATAGTAAGGTAGGATCCATGCAAACTGGTATATCTATTTATATAATATATAAAAAATATAAAATACATATCAGTACACATACATATATATGTAATACATATATATGTAATGTATACACACACACACACACACCCCAACTGACAGATTTAGGTAGAAAACTGGAAGGTTATTTAATTAGCAAAATGATAAAAACAAGAAGAGTATTTGATGAGAATAGGTAAACCAGCAATGTGTAATGAGAACTCCATGTACCTTACTATAATGATAATAACTGATACTGATTTAGTTTGTACTTTGAACCAAGCTACGAAAGTGCTTGTGTATGCATTATCTGGAATAGTCACAGTGATCCTATAGAATGTCTTGTTACTCCATTTCATGTGTGAAGTAAGTAAAGCTTCGTGACATTGGTTTGTCCGATTTCTCCCAGGTGTCAAATGTCAGAGCCAGAAGGATCTGATTCCAGATCTTTCTAACCTCAAAGTCTTCCTTCCTCTTACCATATAACATAAAGAAACATGTGTCTGGCACACGAGTCACTGGCTTCTGCTCTCACTTTACTTTGTATTTCTCTGCACTTACAGACTCTAGAGAATTGTGTGTGTGTGGGTGTGGGTGTGGGTGTCTGTGGGTGCTTCTTTCTAGCTCTAATATAATTTAGAAAGTGTCCTTCATTTACCTTCTGTCTCTACCAATATTGCCATTCTGTTTGCCAAGGAGTGGGGTTGCAAAGAGACCCTTCAACTCCTTCTAGCAGGAAGAGTCACCTCTAAATTCAGAAACTGAACGTTATCAGTTCCCATGATGACCTTCTATTTGCCTTGTTCCAATATAGAGGGAACCACAGTCCTGTAAGTCTGTCATCTCGTCCTCCCTCTCCCTAAAGGCATTAATAATTGTTGATTTTAAGTTTTCTTCCTTTTCTGTAGCTTGTTTCCTTCAAGTTGCTTTTGTCTGTCTTCTTTCCTACCTTTATCTGCTTTACTTATTTTGGTTTCCATTACTCTTGCCAGAGAATTTTCACAAGTCGGGTGATTGTTGACTTTTTCTCATATTAGGAATAGGACAAGATGATGGGATACTCAGGAAGGGACTTTTTTTTTTTTTTAAGATTTTATTTATTTGAAGGAGAGAGAGAGAGCACATGCATGCATGTGAGCGGGGGTGGAGTGTGGGGAGAGAGGCAGAGGGAAAAGGAGAAGCAGCTCCCTACTGGGCAGGGAGCCTGACACCTGGCATGGCTTGATCCCAGGACTCTGGGATCATGACCTGAGCTGAGGTCAGGTGCTTAACTGACTGAGCCACCCAGGTGCCCCTTAGATCTGCCTGGTCCATTTTCCTGGGTAACGTTGGACACTAATGATTTTAGTTTTAGATTTTTCACTTGAGCTGGCTACATTCCTCAAAGAAGACATTTCTGTTTTCCAAGTTGGCACATGAAGACTTTTGGCTGGTATCTAGAGAGCAATTAAGGAAAAACCTTGGGATAAGTACTTAGAATTCAACATGCAATCTTTTACTTCACTCCTTCCTCCATTAGTAATAAATTAGTTGCTTTTTATCTGTTCTCTTCTTCTTTATGAATATATGCCTTTTGTGGTTGTTGTACCTTTAGTTTTATTATGCAAGTCTTTGAGGAAGAAAAATTCCATGTCTGGGTTGAGTTGACCAACTCTAACTAAAAATACCTTCATTGTAATTTTATTTTGCATTTCCTTAATTACCAGTGAGGGGAGAAAAGTACATACATCTTTTCTGCTAAATGCCTGGCCACTTATTTTGCACATTTTAAAAATCACTTGTCTTTTTATACATCTGTAGGAATTCTTTATATGTTCTAAAACAAATCCTTTGTTATATATGTTCCAAAACAGATAATAATAATTTTCTAACCATCACACAGAATGAGAGAATATATGCAATAAATGTAAAAAGAGTATAATTAAATAACAGAATCTATCATTTATTATATCTAATCTTCATAATAATGGTACAAAGAAGGTGAAATATTCTTCACCTGTAGATAAAAGCAAGTGAGGGTCTAGAACATTTATGACTTTATGTAAGTGCCCCCAGGTTTTACGGTAGGCCAAAGTGTAAAACCCAAATCTGACACCACTTTATTTCATTTACTATTTTGACACTACACTCAAGAGGGTAAGGTAGTAGGTCATATCTTTTTGTAGGATGGTCTTTGAAATGCAAAATGTAGCTGAGCGGTTTTATTCTAAATAAAATTAAATTCTAAAATATTAACCAAAGTTATTTCCTTCCTTTTTTCCTTCTTTCTCTTTTGTCAAGAAACAAGTTTAATCAACCATATTTTGCTCAACTAGGACATATCTGTTACCAAAATTCAAATCTACCAGTTGGAAATTTTGTTTAGAAAGAAGACAGGGAGGTAAATATCAAATTCCCTTTATTATTTGATTTAATTCTGTCATAGTCTCCTAGCATTTTCTACTACTCTAATAATACATCAGTTATTTGAAACCAGTCTTAGAAATCAAAGTAGGAGATAAAATACTTAGTTCTATATGTGTTGTTTTATTGAGCCAGAGAAGCCTACTATAAAGTATGGAAAATTGCTCAATAAGCTAAAATGCACAGCTTTTGTAGTGAAAGAAAAAGGAAAAGTTCCTTTTATGGTGTGTTACAGAAACTATGGATGGGAGATGATAGCAGAAAATGCTTTCAGTGTTTCCTTTAAGATCACAGAAGTGTTCTCAGGTTGTACAGAGCATGAAAGAAGTCAGACGCAAATCTATATTCACAGGGCAATGCAGTGGTCTTTCAAGAATGTTTTCCATGGAGAAAAGACCAGAATCACAACGAGGATCTAAGACTGCAGGTGGAAGGGTAATTACCCACTCAAAGAATGTACCACGTGTCATTTCTGAATATGGGAAGGACTCCTAAGAACCCTGCTCTTGATCATCTCATCATGTGGGATAGTGGCATATGTTGTATTTGAAAAACACAAGATAATGAGCTGGAATTCATTCATTTCCCAACTTTACTTCTTTGGAAGCTTAATGATTTGGGGGAAAGTCAATAAATTTCTTTGAGCCTTAATTTCTTCACCTGTAAAGTTAGGAGGAAAATTTCTGCCACCCATCATCGTTATAAGAATCAAATTATATAATTACTCGAAAGTGCTTTGTAAGCAGTCAAACACTGCACCAATTAGGTTATCATTAGTACTTTGATTAGCTAATCTCTGTTGCTAATTATGATGCATCAAGTGAACTTTGCCATAAAGGTTTAAATACTTAACCACCTACATGACTCAGTAATTCAGTGTAATGGATCACAATCATGGCATCTCTTATGGGTAAGGGAGACAATGGTTCTAGAGTGGAAATCTGTCTATGAGCTACAAGACTGGAGTTCCCCTTTGATCCCTTTGCCTACTAGCTCTATGTCCGTAGGCGAGATTCTGAATCTCACTGACGTCTGATCTCCTTATCTGTAAAATAAGGATACTCCTTTCTGCTTCTTAGTCTTGTGATGATTAAATAAGTCGATAATACTAACATAAAATTTTTCTGAAACTTACTGAAATTTAAGTACAGCTTACCCTTAAAACATGGATTTGAACCTCATGGGTCCACAATACAGATTTTTTTACTAAGTACAATATAGTACTATTTATAGTACTATAAATGTATTTGTCTTCCTCATGATTTTCTTTACACTTTCTTTTCTCTAGCTTACTTTATTATAAGCATATATAGGGCACCTGGGTGGCTCAGTCAGTTGGGCATCTGCCTTCACGTGATCCCGGGGTCCTGGGATTGTGTACTCTATCAGGCTCCCTGCTCAGCAGGGAGTCTGCGTCTCCCTCGACCCTCCCACCCCTGCTTGTGATTGATCTCGCTCTCACTAATAAATAAATAACAATCTTAAAAAAAAAAGAATACAGCATATAATATATATAACATACAAAAGATATGTTGTTCGCTGGGGTGTGTTATCTTGTGGCTTCCAGTCAATAGTAGGCTATAAGGAGTTACATTTTTGGGGAGTCAGGAGTTTTGCCCATGTTTTTTACTATGTGGGAGTCAGTGCCCCAAACCATCCATTTTTTCAAGGGTTGACTATAATTGTCACTGCTATGCTTCACCTCAAACCCATTCTATTCTATACGTGATTTGAATGGTCAGGAAACATTTTGGGTGATTCTAATGATGGATGAAGAATTAAGTTTAGGCAGGCAGAAATAAGTTGAATTAAGAATGAAGGATGAAGGGGTGCCTGGGTGGCTCAGTGGGTTAAAGCCTCTGCCTTCAGCTCAGGTCATGATCCCAGGGTCCTGGGATCGAGCCCCACATCATGCTCTCTGCTCAGCAGGGAGCCTGCTTTCTCCCCTCTCTCTCTGCCTGCCTCTCTGCTTACTTGTGATCTCTGTCTATCAAATAAATAAATAAAATCTTTAAAAAAATAGTGGTTAAAAAAAAAGAATGAAGGATGAAGAATTAAGTTTAGACAGGCACGAGAATTTGAGGAGAAAGGTAGACTACTGATAAAATGGCAAATACTCTCTCTGGATCTGGCCACATCTTATAAAAAATAATAAAGCTGAAATGCTGTTGGTATGATAGTTCTATTTGTTTCTTAAAGAATTGGTGAGAGCTTCAGTTATCTCTAATTATGAGATCCTCTGTCTGAGTTCTTGTTGCCTTTCGTTCGTTAAGTATAACTGATTATTTACTTTGCCCCAGCCATGCTCGCCCCCACATTTTTCAAACAGGATAGCACTGGTACGTAGGCCCTTAATAAATGTTGTTGATGAATAAAGATATTCCTCTTTCTGTAGCTGATTAATTGGATCAAGTTCTTTCCTATACAAAGACTGTTGCTGCTGTTATGATGATGATGATAAAACATTAACAAAAACCCTTCGTTTGGTTAATATAATGTCCATGCACTGCGCTAAGTTGTTTGAACATGACTTTTTCATTAAATCTTCAGAACAGTCGTGTGTACAACTAATGAATTAACTCTTGGTGATACCAAGTCAGTTCTTCAAACTTCAAACAATTGGTACTTTATAAAGGAAGAGAGAAAGAGACAGAGACACATAATCATGTTCAATTACCAACTTGTAATAAAATACCAGGTTTGCTCTATTCAATATTCAATGTTCATGTAGTACTAGCTCAGATTATGACTTGTTTTTGTCTGCCTTCCTACTTTTTTCCTTTAATGGTTTTATTATGGAAATAACCATCTCTATTCTGCACTATATTTTTATACATGTCATTCTGGTTATTCCATGATATGTAACTTTATATTTACTTTGTAAACGTCATGTCATGTCAGTAAGGCTATGCTCAAATGTATTCTTTCTATTTTGGAATAAGATTTACCACATCCTTTCAGAAACATATTATTGCCAAGAATCTGAGTCTATATCAAGAAATCTGAATCACATTGAATTTTGCATGGCTTTTCTATTGCTTCACCGAAATTAATTTTTTTTTCTTCCAAATTCCCAAGTACTTACAGAAAGAAGTGATACTTTTCATCTCATCAGTTTCCTTCCCACAGCATAAATAATGGCATCTTTTGTCTCTTATTGGTTTTATTAACCAGCACAGGAATCTGTAGATTTAAAAAATCTGGTGAAGTTTTCCTATGTCCTTAGTAACTGTTTTAGGAAGAAAGCAGCCACTTCTTCTCTGCCATATTCTTCCTTCTATTTTCTCACCATTTGGTTTCCTTCCTGCTCCTTTTAACAACGACACCTAATACCTAGCCCCATATCTGTTGCATAGTTGTGACTTACTATGTGTCAGAATTTTGAATAAAAATGTAGTTTAATTTTGTTTTTATTATTTGAAGGCACTGTTGGCGCATAGCTTTGCATAATTATTTAAGTGGTTGTTTAGAATACTTACTCTTAACTAATCACAGTCCATTCAGAGTTGATATTACGTCACATGAAATGGAAAGGACATTGTGACTGTATAGTCCTATTTGTTCCTCATTCTTTGCATTGTTAGTGTTGTATACAGTATAGCAGATCTGTAGTGTATAATCCCCATGATATGGCATGGTTTATATATCTGATGGTTATCGGTAGACCTATGTCTCCTATAGCAATTAGGAGACGAAAATTTATATTTATTTATTTTTTTTGCATTTACACACATATCCACCATTGCTAATACTCTTCATATTTTTTTAACTTTAGATGCATGCCTCTATCTAGTGCCATTTCCCTTTAGCCCAAAGATGGTTCTTTAGTGTTTCTTGTAGTATAGGTGTGTCGTGACGATTCCTCTATCATGACATGGCTTTAATTGGCTTTTCTTTGGGAAGGGTATGGTTTCAAGACCTAGAATTTTGATATGACAGTTATTTAACCCCCCTTTTATTTTTAAAGATTTTATTTATTTGACAGACAGGGGTCACAAGTACACAGAGAGCCAGGCAGAGAGAGAGAGGGAAGCAGGCTCCCTGCTAAACAGAGACTCCGATGCGTGGCTCGATCCCAGGACCCTGAGATCATAACCTGAGCTGAAGGCAGAGGCTTTAATCCACTGAGTCACCCAGGCGCCCCTATTTAACCCTTTTTAACACTGTGAAGATGTTATACCGTTGTCTTATAGATGCTATTTTATTCTGATGGGAAGTTAGTCATATTTCATATTGTTGTCTGCATGTATGTCATGTGATTTCACTTTTCACTTCTGGATCTGGCCATATTATATGAAAATAATAAGGTTGACATGATTTATGGTATGGTAGTTTTAATTATTTCTTAAAGAATTGTTCAGAACTTCAGAATTTCTGATTATGAGATCCTCTGTCTGGGTTCTTGTTGCCTTTCATTAGTTAAGTCTAACTGACCCTTTTCTTTGGTCATGTACCCTATATCTTTGGCTTTCATTCTTTGACTCTGGTGTACCCAGGTACCGCTGCCTTTGTTCTTCTCTTGTTTGGTGTTTGATGAGTTTTGTGTTTTGTCTTATTTTAAGTTCGTGTGTTTCACAAAATTTTGGAATTTTTAAATTATGCTTTGAAATTGTTTTCTGTTTGTTTTTTCAGTTCCATTCTTTCTCTTCTCTCCTCTTGAGACTCAAATTACATATATTTAGACAGCTTCATATGTTTTTGTATTCATTGATGTTATACTGCTTTTTTTTAGTAAAATACATTTTTTTCTGTTTTTTAGCTTGGATAATTTATATTTGTATTGATCTATATTAAGGTTCACTGACCCTTTCTTCTACTGTCTCAAAATTGATCGTAAGCCCATGTGGCGGATTATTTTTTAATTCAGATATTGTATAGGTCTAAAATTTTCATTTAGTGCTTTTTATTGTTTCTATTTTTCTCTTATTATTCCCCATCTATTTATCCATTTTAACCAACTTACCTTTGAGTTATTTCACATATTTATAATAAGTGCTTTAAAGTCCTTATCTGCAAATACCAACATCTGGGTCTTTTTTTTTTTTTTTAAGATTTTATTTATTTATTTGACAGAGAGAGATTACAAGCAGGCAGAGAGGCAGGCAGAGAGAGAGGAGGAAGCAGGCTCCCTGCTGAACAGAAAGTCCAGTGCGGGGCTCGATCCCAGGACCCTGAGATCATGACCTGAGCTGAAGGCAGTGGCTTAACCCACTGAGCCACCCAGGTGCCCCACATCTGGGTCTTTTAGTTATCAGTTTTTATTCTTTGTTTTTTTCCCCTGGAACATGGGTTACATTTTTCTGTGTCTGTGCAAGTCTAGTACTTTTTTTTTTTAAAGATTTTATTAATTATTTGTCAGAGGAAGCCAGCACAAGCAGGGGGAGAGGCAGGCAGAGGGAGAAGCAGACTCCCCGCTGAGCAAGGAGCCTGATTCGAGACTCAGTCCCAGGACCCTGGGATCATGCCCTGAGCTGAAGGCCGTGGCTTAACTGACAGAGCCACCCATGCGCCCCTATTTTTAAAATTGTTTATAGGCCTTTTATGGGATGTATTCTGGAGAGGCTCCAGATTCTGTTCTCTTTTTCTGAACAATGTTGATTTTTCTTTTTAGCAGTTTAGGAAAAACTTTATTGCTATACTCAGACTCCAAATTATATCTTCTCTGAAGTAGGCACCAGGTGAAATATCTAAGGTTCTTTCTTTCTCTCTCTCTCTCTCTCTCTCTCACATACATTCTCTTTCTCTCTTCTTCTCTCTCCTTTATTTCCTTCCTTTCTTCCTCTCTCTGTCTTCCCAGTCTCCCAGGTACTGCTTTCACTGAAAACCATGGCATCTCTTAGCGTATTAGTATGCCTCCTTTCAGGACTTAGCCAGGGATCTGGGTGGAGTTCTGGAGCAGATTTCAAACATTCGCCTCTGTCGTTCTCACCGTTCTGGGATTTCTCTCTCACTCTCCACATACTCTGACAGACGCCAGCGTCATCCTTCGATTTTTCAAGACTGTAAGTCCAGCCATACAGTCCTGGGTAAACTGGAATGTGCACTCAGGTCACCTAAACCTAACATTTACTCAGTGCCATTTCCTTCTTTCCTTTGGTTTCTGACCAGTTTTTCTCTTATTCCAGGATGTTCTTATAGTTGGGGTTTTTGGGTCAAGATTTTATAATTGCTCTGTGACATGATTAGTCTAATACAAGCTACTTTGTCATTACTAAAAGAAGAACTATTTCTTACACAACAATTTTAATCTTCATTTTTCTAATTAAAGCAACTTCTAATGAGTTCCCTTTTTTTCCTTTTTTTTTTTTTTTTTTTTTTTTTCTGATATAGTGGCATTATGGCAATAGACTGACAGACCTGGAAGTTCCCAGCTAATTTATCCAATAATATAGAAGTTACTGGATAACAAGGGGATATGTTAAAAGATGGCAAGACAGTAGGTTATATAATAGCTTTTCTAGTTCATTGGTCTCTAGTGAGGATTTTAGTTTCGGTGACACTGGGTAGTCAGGATAGATTTGTACCCATACTGTCAGAAATAGTCTATAGTCTATCAAGAATGGGAGGTATGAATTTTACTGCTTTCCCACAAATCTGAACTTGCTTCTTTTTTTTTTTATATACTATTTATTTATTTGACAGAGAAAGAGATCACAAGTAGGCAGAGAGAGAAATGGAAGCAGGCTCCCCACTGAGCAGAGAGCCCAATGCAGGGCTTGACCCTGAGACCATGACCTGAGCCAAAGGCAGAGGCTTAACCCACTGAGCCACCCAGGTGCCCCTGAACTTGCTTCTTTACTGTTCTTTTATATATAACTTGTTTAATGATTGTTTATAGCTATGAACAATATTAATTTTGGCTAAAATCATTGGATTTTCATGTCTCTGAAACCAAACTAGTGATTTAATCATGGTGCATCCTCACCTTTTCCAGGGTGAGTGAGTCAGCACTTTCTGGTCCTGCATTTCTTTCTGCCTTCTGTGTTTCAGCATCTCAAAAAAGGACTTTTCTACAGCTAAACATCTATACTCAATAATTTTACTTATTTGACAGCTTTAGAAGGAAGGTATAGACATATTTCAAAAATTAAGTTTTAATATTTCATAGAAATATACTATAGTGTTTGCAAACAGCAAATAATCTCCTGACCTGTGAACATTAACTTTTATTTAACTAGATATTTATTTAAGTAGAACTATTTGGAGGAGAGAGTGAGTGTGCAGGAACATTATTTATTAAAGCCATAGGACCCGTACATAATTCTACTTCAAAAAATGATGGCTAAGCAGTCAGTCCTGTTTTGATACTCATTCAATGTGAATCTTTCACTGAATCCATAAAGATTCGAATTCTTTATGGATCAGAGAGGATGCAAAGATAATAAACCAATATATCTTACTAGCTAATGTCTTTACAACAAACAAACCCCGTCTGCTGCTTCTCACACAAGTTATGTTTTAGTTCCATCTTCTGAGAGGTTAAACCTGTGTTTTAATCTTGACCATCCTCTCATTATCACAATAAACAAATGCTTAAATTAAACATATTATTTCTGAGAGCCATCTGTCAACATTTTGCTAGGAACGAAGCTGGGCCGCAGAATGGCGAGGTCTGATACTGCACGTACGTTGGGCTGCTCTGTCTCTAGTTCATTCCTGGGGCACCACAGGCCATTTTTCAAGCAAGCAATAATCTACGTGACTAGATCGTTGATCAAAAGATTCTGTCAGACAGGATGACTATTGTAGGTAGCAGGGAATAACGAAAATGAACACAAACAGCCATTCTCCTTGGTCGATTTAATCTTTTTTAAACTCAGACAAATCTTCATTGTAATCTATTTCTCAATCATGTCCACTAGCATGATATGAGGTAGTGTAGTGTACGGGAGAACGAAACGGCAAATGCACTTAGGGAAATGCAAGGAACCAGGGGTAGTGAGGTAAGGAAAGGGCACCTGAGGTGTGGTCGAGAGACCTGAGTTTGAAAACGTCATCACGAACCATGTCATATGGGTCTCATGTGATAAATAAGAAGAGATGGTCATTTAAGAATTTGGGCAAGGAAGTGACATGACTGGATGTGCATTTTTAAAAAGGCTAGTCTAATAGTCTCTTTTCCATCCGGGGCACTATTACTCGGGGGAGTGTGTAGAAGTGTTCTGTGTTCTGGAGAGGAGCATTAAAAAAAAAAAAAAAAACTTTTTATTTTTTAATAATTTAAGATTTGCAAAAAAAAAAAAAATTGTAAGGTTAGCACAGAGAATTCCTTGTATCTCTCACCAAATTTCACCTGTTGTTAAAACTAATATTACCACAGTCCATGGGTCAGACCTAATGCTGGTGCATTACTATTAACTAAATTTCAGATTTCATAAGTATGTCACCAGTTTTTCCATTTATGCCCTCATTTTGTGCCAGGATCTAAATTAGTTTATTACTTGCTTAAATGGTCATGTCAGTTTCATGTCCTCTAGTCTGTAAAATTACTCTGCTTTATCTTTGTCATTTGTGACCTAAACAGTTTTGCTAGTACTGGCTGATCAGATATTATATAGAATTCTCCCCAATTTGGATTTTTATAACTTTTTTTTTCATGAAGAGATCAGAGATCTATCTTTTTTTGAAAAAGTATCATGGAGACTAAGTGCCCTTCTCATCAGACAATATCAGGGGTACCTAATATCCACACGACAGTACTGGTGGATATTACATGCTTTATCACATGGTTAAGATGGTGTGGACCTGGTTCTTCCAACATAAAGTTACAGTTTTTTCCTTTCCTTCTCAATTCACTGGAAACCAATCTTAAATCTGGACCAGCAGCCATGGAGGAGGGATGAAGCTTCACTTCCTAGATGTGGAGTATCTCCATATATTATCTGGAGTATCTCCATATATTATCTGGAATTATTCTGTAAGGAAACTTTGTCTCTTTTCTTAGGAGGCATTTTTTTTTAATTATCATAATGACTAGAAATATTGCTGATATTTACCTAGCAGAATCCAAGGATTCTACAATCTGTGGGTTGTTCCTGTACCATAAAAAATTTATATCCTTGCTTTTGAGGAAATAGTCTAGGACATGCATTCTCAATGGGAGTGATATTACTTCCAGGGGTGTGAAAATTGGTTCTAGGGGACAGGAAAAAAAATCTTCCTCTTGTTACATGTGAAGCACAGATACTCAAACAGTCAATGAACAGATAATGGTATTCCTGTTGTATTAAAATTTCATGGAGGATGATTAGGAAAAATATGTCTAAAAAGTATTCGTAGGGGTTTTCTAATGGGAAAAAAAAAAAAAAAGAAGAAGAAGAGAAGCATTGGCCTATCCCAAAAGTGGCAAATGTGTTGAAATGTGTGCAAGGGAGAGACAGGGGGCATGCCTGGGTGGCTCAGTCCGTTGAGCTGCTACCTTCAGCTCAGGTCATGATCCCAGGGTCCTGGGATTGAGTTCTGCATTAGGATCCTTTCTCGGCAAGGAGCCTGCTTCTTTCTCTGTCTACTGCTCCCTCTGCAGGTGTGTGCTCTCTCTCTCCAACAAATAAATAAAATCCTTAAAAGAGAGAGAGACAGGACAAGGAGGGTCAAGTTTTTGAGTAAGGCATATACTTCAACTAACCTCCTGATCAGGCATATATGGACCTAAATGAAAACCCTGTTTCTTTGTGTTTAGAATTGATTTATATGTGATTTTTGTATTATTACTCTAAAATAATTTTGGTCACTCAGAATACAGCATAAATGTATTAAAAATATTACAGGGAAAAATAACAAATTATATTTCTTATGATAATTTTTTCCAAGGCAATAGAATTTGAAATGCATTGTTTATGTGTAACAAAATTTTTGCTATAATTTCCCTGTAGCTTCCTAGATGTTTTCAGGATAGTTAAAGTTCTGAGTCACTGGGACAGCTGGATGGCTCAGTTGGTTAAGCAACTGCCTTTGGCTCGGGTCATGATCCCGGCGTCCTGGGATCGAGTCCTGCATCAGGCTCCTTGCTTGACGGGGAGCCTGCTTCTCCCTCTGCCTCCGCCTGCCACTCTGTCTGCCTGTGCTCGTGCTCTCTCTCTCTCTGACAAATAAATAAATAAAATCTTGAAAACAAAAACAAAAAGGTTCTGAGTTACTGAGATCTGGAAAACAATAGAGCAACTGTTGTCCTTTTTTTTTTTTTTCTGGTCACTCTTTTTCGGGATTAACTCAAACAGAAGGCTTGAGATTTGGCTTCAAGATATTGTGCCTTTTTTTTTTTTTTTAAGAAAAATCAGAGGGTTAAGCAAATAAAATTTAATATTTTTGATGGGAGAGGTAGAAAAGAATAAAAAAACAAACATTTATCTTCTTTTAATATAAACTTACAATATGTACTTGGAAAGTTTGGTAAATAGAGGAAAGTATTAAGAATAAGATAATTATGCCACATAAGTTTATTATGATTTCAGTACTTTGCTTTCCAATATTTTTCCATGAGTATAAATATGTATATATGTATATATTTACAGTGCTTACTTTTTAATAGCTATAATATACCAACATTTAAGATATATATATATTTTTTTCAATCAAACTTTCTCTTCCTATTCATTATTCAATGAATTCTTTACACTCAAATAGCCTCAACTTAGTATTACTTGCCTTCACTTATGAGCAGCTCTATCATTCTTCCTTTTCCAACTTCATGACCTTTAGCTGTGTGAATTATCTAAGGCTGCCCTTTAAACACCATTCTTCCATGGACAAAGCACAGAGAGAAGTTAAAAAAAAAATCACCGAGTCTTATTCAGTACAATGCAAAACCTTGAATGATCATGGAAATGAGTAGTTATATTTAATGCATCTCACAGTTAGATGTGTATATACATCATAATGACACCAAAATAGAGGTCTTAAATGAGTTCAAGGATTCCAGTCAGGATTTGTGACTTCCCAGGGTGTTGAAATAAGTATGAAATTACATTGCCAAGCCCCTGATCTTTGAAGAATAATAGGGAGTGGAAGAGGAACAGGAGACTGAGGGCAGAAAAGCGATATCCTGATTTTCAGAAACACAAGGAAGTTATCTATTCCTTAAACAATGAGCTGTGAGCTATGACATTAATACCCAATGAAGTTGACATTTTTGTCACATAGGATTGCTTCATCTGCATTCCTACTTCCTAAGGCTATTACATATTTTCTTTTAAATCTATCCTTTTTCCGAATCTCAGGTCATTCGATTTGGTGGTTTTAGTTGTGGTTGTGATGGCATTTAATCCTACCTCTGCTCCTCTAGCTGGGTTCAGAAAGACTTAGGACTATCACTGTATTTTACTTCGCTGTTTGAAGTGATTTGTTGATGTGTGGACATGGGACATACTTGGACCATTGAGAAATAGGGCCAGAACTTGTTTTACTCACTGGGAGAGAATAGCCTCTCTCTGCAGTAGAGCTTATAGGATGAGAGAGTATGAGATCTGTAGATGCTGGAGTCTTAATCAGGCCACAAAAGAGAACATGGCAGTCAATGAAGTCAACAAAAATGATAGAATAAGCAATGGAGAATCCTGTCTTGATGTCATCATGAGCATCTGTTAGTCTGACCAGGGTTGAGGACAGACCAGTTCTTCCGATGTTAACTTATATAATTTTGAAATGTCTCTTTTGCCTTGCTTGCTTTTGATTACTTCACGTTCTCTGCTTGTTTTGGAGATTGAGTTTTCCTAAGTGTCTTTTTTTTTTAATTCTTTAAAAAATTAAGAAAATTTTTACTGTACACAAGAATATCCTTCTAGAGTAATATTACCAGTCTCTGTGGTTTCAGTGATAATCTTTGTACTGATGATGCCCAAATAATTATTGGTATTTTCCTAAATGACAAATATCTATTTCCAGCCGTCTTCTGGATCCATCTAATTGAGAATACTTCAGAATATTTTATCTTTTCCCAGTGGTGACATGATCTCTTCTAATCTCAATTTCAGTTAATAGAATCATCATCCACCTATTTTTTTCTAAGTACCACTTGTAACAACCTGGGTATATACCAATATTCACCCCAAATCCTGTCATCACATTAGATCAATTGTTCTCAAACTTGACATATATTAGAACTACTTGAGGCACCTGTAGATGTCAACTTTCTCTCCCTCTGCCAAAATTTTTACTAACTTGGTCTGGGTTGGGGTATAAGAATGTGCATTTTTATCTGGGGCACCTGGGTGCTCAGTGGGTTAAAGCCTCTGCCTTCAGCTCAGGTCATGATCCCAGGGTCCTGAGATCAAGCCCCACATCAGGCTCTCTGCTCAGCAGGGAGCCTGCTTCCCTTCCTCTCTCTCTGCCTGCCTCTGCCTACTTGTGATCTCTGTCTGTCAAATGAATAAATAAAATCCTTAAAAAAAAAAAAAAAAAAGAATGTGTATTTTTATCAAGCTCCTCAGGTGATTCTAGGTTGTCTATAGACCAAACTGCGGGAAAAATAACATTTAGATCATAAAGTATTTGGGACTAAG
This sequence comes from Mustela nivalis, assembly GCF_964662115.1. Taxonomy (NCBI): domain Eukaryota; kingdom Metazoa; phylum Chordata; class Mammalia; order Carnivora; family Mustelidae; genus Mustela; species Mustela nivalis. The sequence goes on along the minus strand of NC_139037.1, from coordinate 24,089,422 downwards.
TTCATGACATTAAGTTTTTATTGTCAGCTTTTAAGAAAATGCTTTATACATAGTGAGTGTTTAAAATACTGGAAAAATGAATGAATACTCAGTATTCATTCAGAAAACAGAAATGTCACATATTTGGCCATTTCTATCATTAAATCTGCCACTTCTTTTATCTACTAAGAATTAATCTATGACATTAAAATTAATAGAATTTCTGAGTGAGGTGTGGACATCTGTGTTGTTAAATGCCCACCCAAATTATTTTTAGGAGAGAAAGAAAACAAAAAGCTTACAGAAGCAGTAGACCATTCCCTCATTACCTTTCACTTTAACTCTCAAAAGTATATTCTTTATCAATACTTTCTCTTTATTACAACCAATCCCCATACTTCTATGGGAGCTGCTGTTGGAAAACACAAATCTAAATACACTGTTCCTTTTTATAAATATTATGAAGTCTCCTCCTTTCCTAGTGGATAACGTCTCTAGATGCAATCTCTTTTATGACTAGGTGCCTTTGTATGCGATGCTTTTTGAAATGGCTCTATTAAAAAAAAAAACAGGTGTGCATGTAAGCATGTAGATGTGGGTGGATAATAGATGCATAGATACACAGATAGATAATAGGTTGATAGATAGCATCCTTCTGTCAAGGTCCAGCTACATGGCCCCTTACAGTGAGGCTGTGACCTCCCCCACCTCCAGGCAAAACTATTTGCTTCCTCCCATGCAGTTCTGAGAAGAGCTCTCTTTATATTTCACAGTACCTCCTGTGCAGTTATAATCTGTTTTTTCCATTTGCATACTTTTGTTTGCAAATTTGACAGTTGCACTTGCGAGAGTTACTAAACACCTTGGTAGTAGTCAAATATTCCAGCCAGGCTTACATATCAAACTCATTATTGGAGGCTTCCATGGAAAGGCACCCAATGGATCACAAAATGAATGTCTAAAATTCTCATGGTTTATGGCTGATGGTGTTACCAGTGTTCCATGGGATAGATGATGAAGCATTTTCTAAAAGAAAT